>NW_027397096.1:7593752-7594662 GCF_003265705.2 Callorhinus ursinus | reverse complement strand
CTTCATTCTTCCCCTCCTGCTATCTTCTTCTTTTTTTTTTCCTTAACATATATTGCATTATTTGTTTCAGAGGTAGAGATCTGGGATTCAACAGTCTTGCACAATTCACAGCGCTCACCATGGCACATACCCTCCCCAATGTCAATCACCCAACCACACGCTCTCTCCCATCCCCCACCACTCCAGCAACCCTCCGTTTGTTTCCTGAGATTAAGAATTCCTCATATCAGTGAGGTCATATGATACATGTCATTCTCTGATTGACATATTTCACTCAGCATAACACCCTCCAGTTCCATCCACGTCCTTGCAAATGGCAAGATCTCATTCCTTTTGATGGCTGCCTAATATTCCATTGTGTATATATACCACATCTTCTTTATCCATTCATCTGTTGATGGACATCTTGGCTCTTTCCACAGTTTGGCTATTGTGGACATTGCTGCTATAAACATTGGGGTACACGTACCCCTTCGGATCCCTACATTTGTATCATTGTGGTAGAGACCCAGTAGTGCAATTGCTAGATCATACAATAGCTCTATTTTCAACTTTTTGAGGAACCTCCATACTGTTTTCCAGAGTGGCTGCACGAGCTTGCATTCCCACCAACAGTGTAGGAGGGTTCCCCTTTCTCCACGTCCCCGCCAGCATCTGTCGTTTCCTGACTTGTTAATTCTAGCCATTCTGACTGGTGTGAGGTGGTATCTCATGGAGGTTTTGATTTGGATTTCCCTGATGCCGAGTGATGTTCAGCACTTTTTCATGTGTCTGTTGGCCATTTGGATGTCTTCTTTGGAAAAATGTCTGTTCATGTCTTCTGTCCATTTCTTGATTGGATTATTTGATCTTTGGGTGTTGAGTTTGATAAGTTCTTTATACATTTTGGATACTAGCCCTTTATCTGATA
>NW_027397096.1:7561844-7593652 GCF_003265705.2 Callorhinus ursinus | reverse complement strand
TAGATTTTGGATACTAGCCCTTTATCTGATATGTCATTTGCAAATATTTTCTCCCATTCTGTGGGTTGTCTTTGGTTTTTTTGATTGTTTCTTTGGCTGTGCAAAAGCTTTTTATCTTGATGAAATCCCAATAGTTCATTTTTGCCCATGCTTCCCTTGCCTTTGGCGATGTTTCTAGGAAGAAGTTGCCAAGGCTGAGGTTGAAGAGGTTGCTGCCTGTATTCTCCTTTAGGATTTTGATGGACTCCTGTCTCACATCTAGGTCTTTCAACCATTTGGAGTCTATTTTTGTGTGCGGTGTAAGGAAATGATCCAGTTACATTCTTCTCCATGTGGCTGTCCAATTTTCCCAACACCATTTGTTGAAGAGACTGTCTTTTTTCCATTGGACATTCTTTCCTGCTTTGTGAAAGATGAGTTGACCATAGAGTTGAGAGTCCATTTCTGGGCTCTCTAATCTGTTCCACTTATCTATGTGTCTGTTTTTGTGCCAGTACCATACTGTCTTGATGATGACAGCTTTGTAATAGACCTGGAAGTCTGGAATTGTGATGCCACCAGCTTTGCTTTTCCTCTTCAACATTCCTCTGGCTATTCGGGGTCTCTTCTGGTTCCATACATATTTTAGGATTATTTGTTCCATTTCTTTGAAAAAAGTGCATGGTATTTTGATGGGGATTGCATTGAATGTGTAGATTGCTCTAGATAGCATTGACATCTTCACAATGTTTGATCTTCCAACCCATGAACATGGAAAGTTTTTCCGTTTCTTTGTGTCTTCCTCAATTTCTTTCATGAGTATTTTATAGTTTTCTGAGTACAGATCCTTTGCCTCTTTGGTTAAATTTATTTCTAGGTATCTTATGGTTTTGGGTGCCATTGTAAATGGGATCGACTCCTTGATTTGTCTCTCTTCTGTCTTGTTGTTGGTGTATAGGAATGCCACTGATTCCTGTGCATTGATTTTATATCCTGCTACTTTACTGAATACCTGAATGAGTTCTAGCAGTTTTGGGGTGGAGTCTTTTGGGTTTTCCACATACAGTATCATATCATCTGCAAAGAGTGAGAGTTTGACTTCCTCTTTGCTGATTTGGATGCCTTTGATTTCTTTTTGTTGTCTGACTGCTGTGGCTAGGACTTCTAATATTATGTTGAATAGCAGTGGTGAGAGTGGACATCCCTGCCGCGTTCCTGACCTTAGGGGAAAAGCTCTCAGCTTTTCCTCATTGAGAATGATATTCGCTGTAGGTTTTTCATAGATGGCTTTTATGATATGGAGGTATGTACCCTCTATCCCTATACTCTGAAGAGTTTTGATCAAGAAAGGATGCTGTACTTTGCCAAATGCTTTTTCTGCATCTATTGAGAGGATCCTATGATTCTTGTACTTTCTTTTGTTAATGTATTGTATCACATTGATTAATTTGCGGATGTTGAACCAGCCTTGCAGCCCAGGGATAAATCCCACTTGGTCATGGTGAATAATCCTTTTAATGTACTGTTGGATCCTATTGGCTAGTATTTTGGTGAGAATTTTGCATCCATGTTCATCAAGGATATTGGTCTGTAATTCTCCTTTTTGATGGGGTCTTTGTCTGGTTTGGGGATCAAGGTAATGCTGGCCTCATAAAATGAGTTTGGAAGTTTTCCTTCCATTTCTATTTTTTGGAAGAGTTTCAGGAGAATAGGTATTAATTCTTCTTTAAATGTTTGGTAGAATTCCCCTGGGAAGCCATCTGGCCCTGGGCTTTTGTTTCTTGGGAGATTTTTGATGACTGCTTCAATTTCCTTCAATTTCCTGGTTATAGGGTTGTTCAGGTTTTCTTTTTCTTCCTGGTTCAATTTTGAGAGTTGATACATCTCTTGGAATGCATCGATTTCCTCCAGGTTATCTAATTTGCTGGCATAGAGTTGCTCATAATATGTTCTTATAATTGTTTGTATTTCTTTGGTGTTGGTTGTGATCTCTCCTCTTTCATTCATGATTTTGTTGATGTGGGTCATTTCTCTTTTCTTTTTGATAAGTCTGGCCAGGGGTTTATCAATCTTGTTAATTCTTTCAAAGAACCAGCTCTTAGTTTCGTTGATCTGTTCTACTGTTCTTTTGGTTTCTATTTCATTGATTTCTGCTCTGATCTTTATGATTTCTCTTCTCCTGCTGGGTGTAGGCTTTATTAGCTGTTCTTTCTCCAGCTCTTTTAGGTGTAGGGTTAGGTTGTGTATTTGAGACCTTTCTTGTTTCTTGAGAAAGGCTTGTATTGCTATATACTTTCCTCTCAGGACTGCCTTTGCTGTATCCCAAAGATTTTGAACAGTTGTGTTTTCATTTTCATTGGTTTCCATGAATTTTTTAAATTCTTCTTTAATTTCCAGGTTGACCCATTCATTCTTTAGTAGGATGCTCTTTAGCCTCCATGTATTTGAGTTCCTTCTGAATTCCTCTTGTGATTGAGTTCTAGTTTCAAAGCATTGTGGTCTGAAAATATGCAGGGAATAATCCCAATCTTTTGGTACCGGTTGAGACCTGATTTGTGACCTAGGATGTGATCAATTCTGGAGAATGTTCCATGGACACTAGAGAAGAATGTGTATTCCGTTGCTTTGGGATGGAATGTTCTGAATATGTCTGTAAAGTCCATTTGGTCCAGTGTGTCATTTAAAGTCTTTATTTCCTTGTTGATCTTTTGCTTAGATGATCAGTCCATTTCAGTCAGGGGGGTGTTAAAGTCCCCCACTATTGTATTGTTGTCAATGTGTTTCTTTGCTTTTGTTATTAATTGCCTTATATAATTGGCTACTCCCATGTTAGGGGCATAGTTATTTACAATTGTTAGATCTTCTTGTTGGATAGACCCTTTAAGTAGGATATGGTGTCCTTCCTCATCTCTTATTACAGTCTTTGTTTTAAAATCTAATTTGTCTGATATAAGGATTGCCACCCCAGCTTTCTTTTGGTATCCATTAGCATGGTAAATTGTTTTCCACCCCTTCACTTTCAATGTGGGGGTGTCTTTGGGTCTAAAATGAGTCTCTTGCAGACAGCAGATGGATGGGTCTTGTTTTTTAATCCAATCTGATAGCTTGTGTCTTTTGATTGGGGCATTCAGCCCATTTACATTCAGGGTAACTATTGAAAGATATGAATTTAGTGCCATTGTATTGCTTGTAAAGTGACTGTTAAACTGTGTATTGTCTGTGTTCCTTTCTGGTCCATGCTGCTTTTAGGCTCTCTCTTTACTTAGAGGACCCCTTTCAATATTTCTTGGAGAGCTGGTTTCATGTTTGCAAATTCCTTTAGTTTTTGTTTGTCCTGGAAGCTTTTTATCTCTCCTTCAATTTTCAATGAGAGCCTAGCTGGATATAGTATTCTTGGCTGCATATTTTTCTCGTTTAGTGCTCTGAAGATATCATGCCAGTCCTTTCTGGCCTGCCAGGTCTCTGTGGATAGGTGTGTTGCCAATCTAATGTTTCTACCATTGTAGGTTACACATCTCTTCTCCCGAGCTGCTTTCAGGATTTTCTCTTTGTCTCTGAGACTCGTAAGTTTTACTATTAGATGTCGGGGTTTTGACCTATTTTTATTGATTTTGAGAGGGGTTCTCTGTACCTCCTGGATTTGATGCCTGTTTCCTTCCCCACATTAGGGAATTTCTCTGCTATAATTTGCTCCAATATGCCTTCTGCCCCTCTCTCTCTTTCTTCTTCTTCTGGGATCCCAAGTGTTCTAATGTTGTTTCATCTTATCTTATCGCTTATCTCTCGAATTCTGCCCTCGTGATCCAGTAGTTGTTTATCTCTCTTTTTCTCAACTTGTTTATTTTCCATCATTTGGTCTTTTATATTGCTGATTCTCTCTTCTGCCTCATTTATCCGAGCAGTTAGTGCCTCCATTTTTTATCGTACCGCATTAATAGCCTTTTTGATTTCGACTTGGTTAGATTTTAGTTCTTTTATTTCTCCAGAAAGGGTTTCTCTAACAACTTCCATGTTTTTTTCAAGCCCAGCTAGTATCTTTAAAGTCATGATTCTGAACTCTAGGTCCGACATTGCACTAATGTCCGTATTGAGTAGGTCCCTGACAGACGGTACTACCTCTTGTTCTTTTTGTTGAGGTGAATTTTTTCGTCTTGTCATTTTGTCCAGAGGAGAATAGATGAATGAGAGAACAAAATGCTAACCGGTTAACACCGTCCCCAGAAAATATACTCTAATGAAATCAGAAAAGACCTGAAACCAGGGGAAAAGAAAGGGAAAGAAAGAGAAAAAAAAAAAAAAGAAAAAGATAAAAAGAAACAAAAGCAGAACACAACCTCAACAAAAAAAAAAACAGAATATGATCAAATATGATCAGGCTGGTGCATAGATCAGTGCCACACACTAGATTTTGGGTGTATTTTCAATGGAATATTATGCAGCCATCAAAAGGAATGAGATCTTGCCATTTGCAATGACGTGGATGGAACTGGAGGGTGTTATGCTGAGTGAAATAAGTCAATCAGAGAAAGACATGTATCATATGACCTCACTGATATGAGGAATTCTTAATTTCAGGAAACAAACTGAGGGTTGCTGGAGTGGGGGTGGGGTGAGAGGGATGGGGTGGCTGGGTGATAGACACTGGGGAGGGTATGTGCTATGGTGAGCGCTGTGAATTGTGCAAGACTATTGAATCACAGATCTGTGGTTCTGAAGAATGACGGAGAGTAGGTTGGAGGGGGAGACGAACCATGAGAGACGATGGACTCTGAAAAACAAACTGAGGCTTCTAGAGGGGTGGAGGGATGGGTTAGCCTGGTGATGGGTATTAAAGAGGGCACATTCTGCGTGGAGCACTGGGTGTTATGCACAAACAATGAATCATGGAACACTACATCAAAAACTAATGATGTAATGTTGGTGATTAACATGACAATAAAAAAATTAAAAAAATAAAATAGATTTTGGGTGTATTTTAGTCTGTTAGAGAAAGTGCCTCCTAAAATTTTAAAGAAAGAAAGACTTATATATGTACAAAATAAGGGTTGATACGATGAAGGGTTGGAATATGACTGTAAAGATGAAAATTATAAAAAATTTTAAAAAAGGAATTGATAAGAAGATGTTTGAAAAAAGAAAAAAGAGGGTTAAAAAAAGGAAAGAAATACAGAAAACAAAGGGGGGAGAGAATGTGATCATGCAGGAGATGGAACAAAGCCATACACTAGAGATTTCGGGTATATTTTGATCTGTTGGAAGAAACTGTATCTCAGAATTTTAAGGAGAGAACAACTTATATATATATCTGCCAAAAATAAGGGTAACTACTATGAAGGGATAAAATATGACTCTAAAAATGAAAAATAAAAATGTTTTTTTCTTTAAAAAGGGATTGATAAGGTGTTGGTTGAAAAAGGGAAAAAGAAAAATTCAAAAAAAATAGTTAAAAAAATTAACTTTGAAAGACTAATGAATCATGGTAAAAAAGCCATGAATTCTATGTGCAGTATTCCCCTAGCGCTGGAGTTCACCCGTTCTCCTTGATCGGTAAACTTGGTCTTGGCTTGCTGGCTGTTCGTGCTGATCTTCTGTGGGGGGGGGCCTGTTTTTGTGGTTCCCAGATGTCTTTGCCGGAGGTGGAATTGCCCCACCCTTGTCTGTCCGGGCTAAGCAATCTGCTCGGGTTTGCTCTCGGGAGATTTTTTTCCCTGCAAGCTTTCTGCACAGCTTTGGGGGACGAGAGTGAAAATGGTGGCCTCCCAATCTCCGCCCGGAGGAGCCGAGAACTCGGGGCCCCGCTCCTCAATGCGCCCCCAGAGAAAAGCAGTCACTCCCGTGTCCCCGGTCTCCGGCCACACTCCGTGCTCACCCGGCCTGTGACCGAGTGTTTCTATCTCTTGCACCCGACCCCGTGCGGAGTCTCCAAACCCAGCAGATCCCTGCGGTGCGCTCCCGCACCGCTCCTCCCGGGGGAGGAAGGGGAGTCTCCCCGGATCTGCCGCTTGTTGGGTCCCTGCTGGAGGAGCGGTGGCCCGACTGGGCCGCGGATCACAGTTTATGGCCACCCCGAGCTGAGAGCCCGCGCCTCGTCTCCGTCTCTGCAGCTGGCTTCCCCGCTCCAATACCTGGGAGCTCTGCTGCACTCAGGCACCCCCGGTCTTTCTGTGACCCCGAGGGTCCTGAGATCACACTGTCCCGCGAGGGTTCCACCCCCCGCTTAGCCACTGGAGCGACATCCCTCAGCGGAGCCGACTTCTGAAAGTTCCGATTTTGTGCTCCGCGGCTCTAGCACTTGCCAGAAGCGGCCGACGGAGGCCCCCTCCCCCACCGTCTATCCTCCCGAATATCGCCTCGGATTCACTTCTCCGCACGTCCTACCTTCCAGAAAGTGGTCGCTTTTCTGTTCAGAGTGTTGTTACTATTCTTATCTTCGATCTCCTGTTGAGTTCGTAGGTGTTCAGAATGGTTTGATCCCTATCCAGCTGAATTCCTGAGACCAGATGAAATCCAGGTCTCCTGCTCCTCCGCCATCTTGCTCTGCCCCCCTCCTCTGTTGTTTTTGACAATATCCTGAAGTACGGAAATTGCTCAGGTGCCCTTGTCACCCATCACACTATGAGAACCCCGAATTGCTCAGCAGTCTGATCCAGTTTATTTAGTGCCAAGATAGTTTTTGAAGCTGGTCCTTAAGGTTTACTCTGACTCCGAGTGGACTCTCCTTAGCTGTCTCCTCCCTAGTTCTCTCTGGGGAACTAATCAGCTTGTGGTTAATCATGTTGCTCCTGATTAAGAGAAGTTATTGTTTTCAAGTTCACCTTCAGGCTTGAACTCCCCCACACTGTTTCTGATAAAGTTAGTTTCTCCAAAGAGAGCTCCAGTTCTCTTATTCTGGGCTGCCTCTCCTTCTGCCTCTGGGGAAAATCTCTGAGCCACAGCTCTGGGCTCTGGGCAGAGCAGAAGCCTCTGTCTTCTCAGCTTGCCTTTCCCAGTGTGAAATCTGTTCCTAGGAGTGAGCTGGGGCTAGGATAACTGGGGGCTCGGCATCCTCAACCTGCCGCACCTTGGGGCAGAGCCTCCATCCTGTGAATGATGGCCACACAGAGGAAGGACTCTCAACCTCTCTGCTGCGCACACCAGAAATTTTGCCTCTTCAGTTTGGAGTTAGAGGGGTTGAGAAAAGCTAGTGGCATGTCCCTCCCAATAAGATGAAGTATGATAATCCTCGATTGGGAACCAAAGGGAGAGGGAGCCCCATCTTCTTAGTCACTCCTTACCAAAGTGGAGTTTCCGTCAGGCTGAGCTGGGGGCGGGGCAGGGATAGGGAGCAGTTTGTGACTCAGATTGTTTCTTACTGCCTTTGAGTAGATCTTGAATAACTGTTCCTTCATGTGCTGCGTGTGCCCTGGGGACAATTTTCAAGGAATGTAGGTAGTTGAACTTTTTAAACTAGTTCTCAGCAGATGGGCCTATCTTACTGGGGAGTGGGTCACAAACCCCCTCATGCTGCCATCCAGAAGTGGGAATCCCAAGTCCGGGATTCTTTCTAATGAGAGGACGAGGTTGGTAACTGGACCAGCCACGGAGATAAAGGAGGCAGGATTTGGGAGTACGGTTGGGAAGCACATGCCAGTAGCGGGAGACAAACAAGTTAGTAGGATTTACCAATGGGAGCTGGAAAAATCTATAGAAGAGCGTTATCATCAGACAGTTGCCAGGGTATTGTAACAGCGTTGTCTGGTGATAGATGCGAGCTACGCTTGTGATAGATGCGAGCTACGCTTGTGGTGAGCCAAGTGTAACATATAGACTTGACAAGATGTGTGCGCCAGGGACGGAGGAGATGGTGGCCGGGGCAGCTCATGTCACTGCCTGGTCAGAAGCAGTTTCCAGCGTCCTCAGTTGTGACTAATGAACACCACATGAATATGTGAGGGCGACTCTGTTCTGGGCCACTCTGCCCATTTCCCAGATGCTAATCTCCGGAGCGTCCCATGCGAAATCACAGCCTCTATGTTGGAGTTGTTTCTTGTATGATTCTGTTAATTTACCCATTCTCTCGCTTCTCTGCCCGTCAAACGTGTCCTGTAAGCCCTCTGTAAAGGAGCTCAAAACGTCCACCATTCAGTCAATCCCCATGAACTATAATAATGCTGACAAGGGAGAGTGCAGTGCCAGTATGGGCTCACCCAGTTGGAGGGGGGTGGGGTCAAGAAATTCTGCTTTAACTCCTTCTGAGGATAAGTTGGAATGAGCCAGGCAGCTGAAACAAAAAAAGAAGAAGAAATGGCATTCCACGTAGGGGGAGTCGCCTGGGCATGAGAGACGCATGCGTGACCACGGCCAGTGGGAGGCTGCAGTCTGCCCTTACGCCGGGAGGGCAGGGGAGGCAGGAGGCTGCGGAAGTAGATGGTTCAAGTTCCATTCTTGCTTTCTTGTATCCAGATTGATCTGAACACCTACAACAACCTGGGCCGAAACTGGCCTTCATCCTTTCTCTGCCCATGCTCTGCCAAGGACTGTATCCAGGCCCCACTTCTCCCAGAGTTCCTGTGATCCGCTGTCAACTGGATGCCCTCCGTGTCCAGTCGGGCCCGACCTTCTGATCATTGGCCTGTCACCATGGTGGGGGTGACAGCCCTGACACCCTCCCTCACACCATGAGCTCCAGCCAGCTTCCCATCCCCCCTCCACCACCCAGGCCACCCAGCCTAAGGCTGCTTAGCTCAGCTCATCTCTGTCCAGCAGCTCCCATCCCCTGGACTCTGGCCGGGGATCTGGGACTCGTGGCCTCAGGGGCTGCCTGCAAATCATCAGGAACCAGTGTTGCAGCCTGCCTGAGCCCGGGCGGTCTGGTGCTGGGGCTGGGCATGCAGCAGGTATATCTGACTAGGGCAGGAGAAATTTGCCTTGTCTGTCTGTCACTGTCTGTGGTTATCAATGGCAAACACAAACATTTTGGAAGCCAAGATGGATGATTCTGGCTACCGGCAGTGCCTGGGGAAGCCGCTTAGTGCCTGCCCGGGGTCCCGGAGACTCTTCATCAGCCCAGCACTAGCTTCTCTGGTGTCTTCTCTTTATATCCTCGCAAACTCTCTGGGGTGTTGAGTTTTGAATCTGCCATTCATGAAAATCGGCCGCTCAGCAGGGACTAGGCCTGAACGTAGCAGGCTCACACACGTAAAACCTGTCAGCATCCAAACAGCCTTCAGCCTCCTTCATCTGATTTGATCTTCTGGCCAGCCCTGCATGACAGGTGCAATGAATATTGATAATCCCATTTCACAAATGAGGAACATGGTGCCTGGAGACTGTCAGCGATATGTCACCATTAGAGGAGGAATTGAAAAATCTAACTAGGTATTCTGCCTCCGAGGAGAAAATGGGTTTACCCACCAGCACCTGTTTGTCCAAAAAGGGGAGCCAGGATAGAGGAAATTTAGGGGTCCAGCTCCCCCGGTGGCAGACACTGTCTGTGCCTCTCCCCCATGCCCTTGACCTGCCTGGGGACAGCTCTGTGTGCTCCCAAGATCTCCCGGGCCTGCTGGAGCAGGGACCCTGTCCCGGGGGTGGGGGGGGGGTGCACAAAGGGCTGGCGGGCTGTGCCAGGATACTCCTGGAGTGCCGTGAGGGGGCTCCAAATCCAGACAGCAAGACTTCCTCTTCCCAGTAACCCTGTTGAAGGGGCAGTCCCCATAGTTTTAAGAGCAGCTAACAGAAGCTTGGAGAAATGGATCCGGTTACCACATAGTCAGGCCTCCGTGTCCCAAAGCCCCACCCCACACTCTGTGGTCAGGACAAAACACTTGTCGTGGACTCTCTGGGGAGCAGGGGATGGCTTCATTAATAGGCATTCTTGGAATGCCCCTGTGTGAAGCATCTTATCCTCTCTCTGCCCTGAGGGAGGAGGGAAGATCTGCTCCCAGCTCCTTTCCCCATTGAATTTCCAACGTCCTCGCTGTCGCCACGTTATATGTCACAAGATTTGGGCTCCCTCTGCCTCAGACATGACACTCACTGGGCACCCCGTCGGGAGGGTCAGGCACCATGTAGAAAGCTAATGGTTTGAGTAATCCAACAAAGGAGGGGGCTCTCTTATGGGGTGGTGAGTTTTCCATCATTAGGCATGTTTAAGAGACCAGATGAATAAAGCAGGGGTTCCTGCCTTGGGTAGGAATATGGGGCAGGTGTTCTTCTAAGCAGAGACTAGTAGCAAGGTCTTCATGCTGCTGGTGTCCTGAGATGATCTACCTGTGGCCACAAAATGAAGCCCTTCCTTTTGGTTTTATAGGCCAATAATCTCAATTTCCTAGATGTCTGCTTTTATGTATGACTAGGTGGGATTACTAGTAACTTGAGCCAGTGAGCTATTAAAGTTTACCAACAGCTTGGGTCAGTGTTCTCTATTTTGTTCATTTCTCTCTCTCTCTTTTTTTAAACTGAGTTTTTTGTTTCCCTTCTGGAAAGTTGCAATGAGTAAGAGATGGGGGCCAAAGGGTCATTTGCCACAACCAATTGGATTGCGGTCTAGAAAGTTCGCAGACTCCCACTCAAAAGTTTCTTGCCACTGTAACTGGGATTCTTGTGCAATTTCAAACAAACGATGCCTTCCCTGACCTGGATGGAGTGGACACGGCATGCAGATGGATGAGGAGTCTACGCAGTATGAACGGTTGCCATTTGCTGAGCAAACGCTATATTCTCTGTGTTGATCGAGGTCTTTGACTCACTGGCTTTCCCCTCATTCTCACAACCCAGTGAGTGAGTCCCTCTTTCCAGCCTTGTTTTAGATATGAGGAAACAGGCTCAGAGAAGCAAACCTGTAGCCTGCCTCTGGTTATATAGGTAGCAGTGGGCTCAATCGAGGTTGAAGCCAGATTAAAAGTTCTGAAAGCCTCCCTGATTCATTGAGAGGTGAGGAAGCACACCAAGCTTCCCCTTCCCAGGATATCCTATTCAGGAAAGAGACGGGGCGGTCCTACCAAGAATGTTGGAGCGGGGATGTGCGCATTTAGGCAGTCACAGTGTGGTTTGAGGACATGGTCCTGAATGAAAGAAGGCAAGCCAGAAACACAACCTGCCCGTGATAGCCAGGACTGTGACATGGGGAAACAATCTGAAGGGATTGATTAAAATGTAAAATGAGCATGTCTTTAATTTTTTTTATTATTATGTTATATTAATCCCCATACATTACATCATTAGTTTTTGATGTAGTGTTCCATGATTCATTATTTGCGTATAACACCCAGTGCTCCACGCAGAACGTGCCCTCTTTAATACCCATCACCAGGCTAACCCATCCCCCCACCCCCCTCCCCTCTAGAACCCTCAGGTTGTTTTTCAGAGTCCATTGTCTCTCATGGTTCATCTCCCCCTCCGATTTCCCCCCTTCATTCTTCCCCTCCTGCTGTCGTTTTCTTCTTTTTTTTTTTCTTAACATATAATGTATTATTTGTTTCAGAGGTACAGGTCTGTGATTCATCAGTCTTGCACAATTCACAGCGCTCACCATAGCACATACCCTCCCCAATGTCTATCACCCAGCCACCCCATCCCTCCGACCCCCCACCACTCCAGCAACCCTCCGTTTGTTTCCTGAGATTAAGAATTCCTCATATCAGTGAGGTCATATGATACATGTCTTTCTCTGATTGACGTCTCACTCAGCATAACACTCTCCAGTTCTATCCATGTTGCTGCAAATGGCAAGATTTCATTCCTTTTGATGGCTGCCTAATATTCCATTGTGTATATATACCACATCTTCTTTATCCATTCATCTGTCGATGGACATCTTGGCTCTTTCCACAGAGCATGTCTTTACATCAGCAATCCTGCTGTTAGCAATTTACCTCGTAGAAACAAAACCTCTGTTCATAAGGGTAAATGTACCAGGTTGTGTATGTGTGTGTGTGTGTGTGTGTGTGTGTTTACAGCATTTTTTGTATTAATAAAAATTGGAAACAATTTCAAGTCTAGCAAAAGAGGAACAGATGAATAGATCATGTTTCATCAGACAACAGAATATTATGCACCATTAAAAGGACTATGTTATAAAGACCAAACTTATCAAATCTTGCACTTTAAATACATACAGTTTATTGGATCTCAGTTATATTTCATAAAGCTGTTTAAAAAAAGATCCCTTTAGATGCATGCGTATTGACCAAAAAGATGCTCATATTACATGCCTTCATGAATAAAAGCGAGTTTCCGTATAGAGTGTGTGATATAATTTCATTCTGGGCCTCAACAATGGGGGAGCAATGATACATACATCCATACATGCGTTTATGTAAGTGCAGGGAAAGTGCAGAAGGTCATTCCCTAATGATCTTGATGAGAAAGCTATAACTGGCAGAAAAAAAATGGGCAGACTATTAAATAGAACAATTTACGTAGTTCTCTCTGATTTGAATTTACAAGCTTGTATTGCTTTTGTATTAAAAAAATTGTAAAAGCAAAACAAAAATAGAGTCAGTGAATCAGTACAGGAGCCCAGCTTGTCTGCTGGGCTGATGAAAATCACTTGCCTCGGAGGAAACAGGTAGCTGGAGGCTTCACCGTCCCTTCAGGCTCGCCAGGGACCCTGGGTAGGGGCTGTCTTGACTCACCCACGCTGCTGGGTGCATACCGGTAGGCGGGGGGCAGTCTGAGTTTGGAAGAGGGACATAAAGGTCAGAGGGAAGAGAAAATATATTTCCTTTCCAAAATGTCTGCATGATAAAATGTAGGATTTTAATAAATTCACAGGGTGGGAATTATTAGCAGGCCGAGCTTTTATCGCTGCCTCAGGCATTGGACTGACCCCACCAAGACCCCACTTTCCTTAGCAACAGCAGGATGATTTTCTGTTTCATAATCTTTTCTCTCATTGTGAGAGGAAAAATAAATTCCCCAGGTGGCCTCCCGGCAGCCCCAGCCCAACAGACCCAACGAGAGCAGGATTTCGTCCCCTCGCTCCGCCAGCAAACATTTATAGAGCACTGTTTTCCTTCCTTTATTATTTTGTTTGTATTAGGCACTGGGGATGTAAGAATTCCAAGAAATGTTCTGGGCAGCACACCTAGGAGTGAAGTTATAGAATAAGCAGAGACCAGGTAGGGTGACCAGGACTGGGAGGAACTCGCAATCATTCATTCATTCATTCATTCCAAAGGAAAATTTGCAGACAGAGATCTTGAGATTCGAGAAGAAAAAATGGTGAGCTTTCCCGTGGGAGAAAAACAAGGCCAGGCCACTGTGGCTCTTGAGAGCAGGTCGAGGATCTAGGGGTAGGATGCAGGAAGCAGGGCTGGGCAAAGCGTGAGGACGTGTTTAACCGTTAGAACTGACCCACGCCCGGGCCGTACTGGGGAGCACCCCTCCCTGTGGGTCCCCGGTTGAGGCGGGAGGCTGTTGAGGAGAGTATGGTGGAAAGGAGGGTTCAGCTCTCTGATGGAGGCTTCGCCAGGTGCCCTTGGGAACTCTTGCAGCTGTGAGCTTCTGAGACTCCCTGGATCTTTCCCTGCTGGAGTGGCGTCATGGAGGGCAGGCCCGTGGCCCTTCCCTGCCACCTCCACCTGCACCATGGGGCTCCCAGCCGAGGCCCTCTCGCTCCCTCGCCTCTAACCCGCGCCTCTCCTTGAGTCCACCCCAAGGGCACCTGCCGCTTCTGAGGCCACCCGGGGCAGATGCCCTGGTTACTGCACTGAAGAGGAGCCAGGAAGGACACCGTGACGCTTGGTTGAGGGCCCGTGCCCGGCAAACATGGGGCCTGCACACCATCCCTTTATTCAGTGGCGAAAAGCCCACTAGCACCTTCTGTTGCCAGCTCTGTTCTGGGGTGAGGTCTAGAGCAGGGCCTGAAACAAGTTCTTCCCTGGAGATGCTCTCGTTTGGGTGAGGGAGACAGAGAATAAGCAGGTGGGGCAGGCGGTGGCTGAAGAGTTCTCAGGGCTACTTTAGGTAGGATGGGGGGAGCTGAGATCCGGGTGACCCCAGAGGAGGAGGAGGGGAGAGCCCTGCGGGAGTGTCTTAGTCCCCTCGGGGCTGCCGTAACCAAATACCACAGACTGGGCGGCTTCAACAGCAGAAATGTATTTTCCTGTGGCGTGGGAGGCTGTAAGTCCAAGATCAAGATGCAGTCAGGGTCGGTTTCCGCTGAGACCTTCTCGCTGGGCCTTCCTGTGGCCTTTCCTCTGTGCGTGCAGAGAGAGTTCTCAGAAGGGCACCAGCCCCACTGGGGTAGGCCCTTCCCCCCCACCCCGGCCTCATGTAACTGTAATTAATCCTTAAAACCCCTATCTTCAAATACAGTCACTTCGGGCGGGGTACGCCTTCAACATTCGAATATGGGGGAGAACCATTCAGTTGCTGATGTTGAGTCCGGGAAGAGGGGAAGAGCATGAGATGATAGGACATATCCAAAAGCAGACCGCAGCGCTCCCGGAGTGAGGGGCTGCGAGGGGGCCGTGGGGGCCCCTGGGGGACAGCGGGGGGAAATGACCGTTGCAGGGGCCGTGGGGTTGAGCTGGTGGGAGGGATGGGAGCCAGGGCTCCAGAAGAAGCGCAGGCCTCCAGCGGGAGTGCAGACACATGGTTCTCTGTGACAGGAGGGAAGGCGGGGAATTGGGTACAGATGCCACTGTGCCTGTGGGGGCAGGAGGTCTGGTGACAGGAGGATGACAGACTTCTCGTCTGGTGGCTTCTGTTTTCTCCGTGAAGTGAGATTCAAAGGCCCCAAGCAGGACTGAAGGGTGGGTGTTCGGCCGGAGGTCGGGGGCAGGGGAAGGGTGTGCAGGGGTCCCCGCAGAGCACAACGGGAGGACACGTGGCCCGGGGACTATGGTAGTGTCACCGAGCAGCGCCAAGGGCCCACTGAAGGTCTGTGCTCATCACAGACAGTGAGATCAGTCAATACGACGGTGTGTTTTCCAGGTTGGGATTTAGCCAGGCAAACCCACTAAGAGGGTCCCAGTGGTGAGATGGGCTGCAGGAGCTCGGCTGGGGAGGGACCAGGGTGGCAATGTGAGGCTGGTGATAGGGAAGAGATGGTAGGTTCTTAGCAGTGCCAGGAGGGGAAGATGATCAGCCCCATTTTATGGGTAAGTAGACTGAGGTTTGGAGATATCAGTCATATATATATAGATAGATAGATAGATAGATGGTCAGTAGAGGGACTTTAGAAAGTGAGTGCCAGGAAGGTGAGAAACTGCGAAATGCTATTGGCAATGTCTCTCTTTTCCCTCTTCTTTCCTTCCCTCCTCCCGCCACACCAGAGAGGGTGACCCACTGTTCCAGAACCGAGGGGTTTCCCAGGACATGGGGATGTCCGTGTTAGAATTGAGAAAGCCCGAGACAGAGCTGTTGGTGACCACACACACAGAAGGATTTACAATTAGTTAGTCCTACCTTCTGCTACCAAAGCCAACAGAGGACCCTTCTCTCCTGCACTGGACCTAGGTATCTGTGCTGGGCGGAGGCACCCAAAAGATAGGACCAGGCAGATCGTCTGGCCAAATGCACACAGCAAATGCTGTCTGCTCTTGTCTTCTCTCCTCCATAGACCCCCATAGCCCTCCAGCTTCCCAGGTCCTCTATAGCTGAGGGCAACTTGCCAGTGAAAGGTGAATGCAGCCTCAGTGCATTTTGAAAGGAGTAGAGGGGAGAGAAAGAGAGGAAGAGGGTGTGAGTGAGAACAGAGCTTGTCCCCACCTCCCACCCTGGGTGATCATGCCCGCCGCGATCCAGAGCCCTTTCTTGCAGAGCTGGGAGCCCGAAGGGAGGGGGACAGGAATAGGGCCAACGACCACATCCTATGCTACTTGTTTATAAAAAAAAAAAAAATAGAAACTGTACTTTTTAAAAAAGATTTTATTTTATTTGAGAGAGAGAGAGAAGGGGAGGGAGAGAGGAGGGGCAGAGGGAGAGAATCCCAAGCAGACTTTGCACTGAGCGCAGGCTCAATCTCTCCACCCTGAGAGTATGACCTGAGCTGAAACCAAGAGTAAGACACTTAACCAACTGAGCCATCCAGGTGCCCCAGAAATTA
Organism: Callorhinus ursinus; assembly: GCF_003265705.2. Classification (NCBI taxonomy): domain Eukaryota; kingdom Metazoa; phylum Chordata; class Mammalia; order Carnivora; family Otariidae; genus Callorhinus; species Callorhinus ursinus. The sequence goes on along the minus strand of NW_027397096.1, from coordinate 7,577,640 downwards.
TACTTTTTGGATAGGTAACCTCCAAGGGTCAAAATTCAAAGGATACCAAAGAGTATACGGGGAAAGTCTTCAGTCCTCTGGCCAGAGGCCCCCTCTGTTATCAGTTTCTTCTGTTTCCTTTCAAAGATGCTCAATGCATACAATCCTATTTACATATAAAGCTTACATCTTGCTCTTTTCACGCAACAGAAGGTCACGGAGATCATTCTCCATCAATACATAAAAGGACGCATCTTCCACCAGAATCTAAGCTCTGCAGGGCAAGAAGGTTTGACTGTTTTGTTCACCAGTATATCTTCAGCACCTAGAGCAGTGCCTGACACAAAGGAAGAATTCAGTCAATGTTGAATGAAATGAACGAATCCTTTGCTCTTCTCAGCCTTCCACTGAACTCCCGTGCAACACTTTATCAGATTGTACCACTTTGGGCTTTTCGGGTATTTCCACACTTTCGAATGCATAATTAATGCCACAGTAACATGGGACACACATGCCACTTCCCATCTATCTGTAAACTAAATTCTAGATTCTGTGTGAATCTATCTGTAAACTAAATTCCTAGACGTGGGTTTGCTGGGTCAAGGGTAGGTGTTTTTGTAATTTTGGTGGATAGGGCCAAATTATCCCCTCGTATACAAATTTCGTGATTTACCCCATGCATTTACTATACATTTTATGGATCATCTTTTTCTTTGGTTTTAAGCCACCTTCCAATGTTCTGCTCATCCAGCCCTCTCCTACTGGATACACGGGTGTTACAGCAGCATTTCCCACCAATTTGTGACGGTTTCTTGTATTATGGGCTATTATGAGCATTGTTCCTGCTCTGAGGCCAGCCTTCCCGAGAGTGTGGGGCACATCGGAGAGGTCACAGACCTGCAATCAGGTGTCCAGTACTCTTGGATTGGTGGGTGGGGAGGGGGCCTGGGGAGAGAGCCTCAGCTTAGGCACCAGTATTTTGGAGAGGAGCTGGGGATATCCAGAGATCCTCAGCCACTTAGCTTTCTTTCCTCAGGAAATTTTCCCTAAAGTCCCCAGGGAATTTACCATTCCATTTACCGGGATTCCTTCTATCAGTCTCTCTGTGTATTAAATTCCCAGCTCACTCTAATTACTTATTGATTAGCCCCAGGAAACCTCTAGCATAGATGGGGCAGCAGGGATATTTTTTTCTGAGCCTCAGGTAAAAGAAGAAAATGGTTCAGACTTTGCAATTTGCCCCATCTCTCTGCCCTTGCCAATACCTGGTTTCCCTCCAGCAATGATGCATTCCCTCCAAATGATGTTTTAATTCCTTCTAACATTTAGCACTACCGTGGCGATGTCTGGCTAGACAGTAAGAGCTCTCGTAAGCTTCCAAATGTCTACTCTTCAAGAGACATTTGAGAGAGGAGCAACACGTGGGTGCCCCCACCGCCAGCCAGTACATTCCTGCTAGACGTTTCCATGCACTCGGAGCAATGATGATGGTCTCTGGAGGTGTGGGGAAATAAATAGGGTGCCTGTGCTGGGCGTCTTTTATTCAGACTCTCGTCCATCCATTCCTTCACCCAGCCAGCCCGTTTTCTGGAGCATTTGAGCACCCACTTGGAGTCAGGCTTTGGGCAGGTGCAGGTGGAGGAGAGCATAGTATGAACAAGATGATCCAGTCCAAAGAGCCGGAATTCTACACTCATTACCTCGCTGTGATGAAAAGCCATTCACAGAAGCACTGGATCAATTTCAGGTCTTTCAGCGAACACGCAAACCTTTCCCTAAAAGAAGACAGAGGTGGGGGGTGATGGGCACTTTTCAGTTTTGATATTTGGCCCTCATTTCCTAATCTTTGAGTTCCCTTCCATCAACAGTAATGGCATAGAGACCTACTATGTGCAAGATTCCACGCTAGATGCTGTGGGAGGGTTTTTTTGTTTTGTTTTGTTTTTTTAAGTATTGTGTTGAGCATTGAATTATCAGCACCTAGAACAGTACCTGACACGAAGGAGGCATTCAGTAACTATTGAATGAGTTGAATGAATCCTTTGTTCTTCATGGTATTCCACAGAATACATGTGCTGCAACTTATTGAATTGTACCCTTTTAAAAAGAGGCTAAAGCCACCGGTTGAGGGAAATATGGGGATTTGGGAGATACAGGGAGTCGAGTTCCAATCCTGGATAGTTCAGGACAAAGCCAGGTTGATCTTTTCTTTGCAGCATCTCAAGGAGGAGTTTGTGACACAAATTAACAAGGCAAGCAAGACTTGGGAAGGAAATGTTCCAGCTATCTAGAAGAGCTAATGCTTCCAGCCCCCTCGAGCATTTTAGAATCATTCATCTATATTCAAGTGGTCAAAAGCTAATTTTAGATCATTCCCATCTATTCCTGAAACCTGAGGACTTCTGAGTGAAAAAAAGAAAACAAACAAACGGACGAATGAATTTTGTGAGCTGGGTTTGAATTATAGCAGGCTTCCAAAATGATAAAGCGGTGAAGCAGATTCTCGGGTTCTGACTTTTTCACGAATTCAGCCTCATCCTCCCACAATTAGTCCTCATTAATGAGCCCTCACTGTCTTTGCTGGAATGTGAGCTTGGTGGTCCCTGGAGAAGTGCCGGTTCTGATTTACCTCTCCAGCGTGTGGAATCAAAGGCAGGAGTTCATTAAGCAAATTAATAGGAGAGAAGCAGTTTCAAAAGAAATATTTAGCCTATCAAAGGAGGTAGGGAGGATTTTTTTTTCCACACATTTTAAAAGTCATTCATTCACAGGTAAACTGTACTTGTGCTAATTAGAAGTCATTCTCTGAACTCATAAAGCGTGTCCCCACTGGACCTGTGTTTGAGTCTTTGTTAGATAACCTGAAATCATTGTGTGTCCCTTCATATAATAAGTAAAATAAAATATCCCATATTTCTTTCTAGCATGAGGCAGTGAGGTGTGGAAAGACCATGGGTTCTCTGTTTAAAAGCCCGTTTTACCGTTTTCTAGTAAGAACTCATCAAGCATTAAAGCGATGTTTCTAAAACAGAACCAGCTACATCATTTGGGTCAACTTTTTTAAGCTCAGAGCCTCAGTTTCCTTGCCTAAGAAAACTGGACTAATAATACTGAAGTGTTAAGGATTGTTACCATGGCAAAGGCTCCCCTGGTACCAGGCATTATTGTAGGTCCTTGGTGAATATTAGCTCATTGACTCCTCATAACAACTAGGAATCCACCACTGGGTCATTTTCCATTTCTGTGGAGTTGGACAAATGGTCCGGAATTTGACTATGTTTTTGGGAGTGGGGATGGGGCACTGTGAAGACTGGGGGTGCCAGGGTGAAGATTGCACCCCACTGGTAGGAATCCTACATTCAGTCCTCTTGAGCAGCTCTGACGCATGCACAGCCCCCCTCCCCACCTGCTCCCCTGTAGATTCTGACCCGGGGGATGGGAGGACATAGATCCTGTGGCTTTGCTTGGTCTGCCTCACTCATTATTCTACCTCTGCCCTCCCAACTCCCAGGAATCTGCCCGAAAAAGTCTTCCCTCCCATACCTGCCAGCATCACAGGTCTAACTCATTCCTTTAATTCACTCTGGGGATGATCCCTGGGCTCCAGCCATCCTCGGCAGACTCTCCTCCCAGAAGACCCTGTGCTCTGTGGGACAGACCCCCCTCGCAGCCTGGGGGGCAGAGTTTAAATTATAGGTACACTGAGAGAAACCCATTTCTTTTTGTGATAAGGTCTCAAAGGAAAGGTCAGGCAGATAAATCACTGTGAGGGAGGAAATGATGTTCCAATGGCACATGTCATACTAAGAAGGAGCTTTGGTCCCTATAAGTTGTGTTTTCCCCATTCGCTGTTAAATCAAGTCACAGAGGTTAACCCTTACAAGAGCAGGATAGGGAAGGAGAAAAAGCCAGACTGGAGTACAGTTTTAGGTGAAGTGCCAGCCTCAGCCGAACCTGCTTTATTATTTACCTTAGATGCCAGCCGGGCATTGGCTTCGGCCCCTGGGGGTACGTTAACTCTCCCGGACTTTTGTTCTTTGTAGACAGTTAAGTAGTTCCCGGAGCCCAGGAACAACCTCTGAGGCTGGTGGCAGGTATGAGCCAGTAGGAGCAAAGGATACAGAAGGGGGCAGTGGATGCACAGAATGGGTAAAGGGGATTTCGGTGGTGTCTGCACGGACGCCCACGCTACCTCGATCATAGTGCGTATCTCACTTCATTTTAATTTTCTGTAAGCTCTTGGGGAGCAAAGACTTGAAATTCAAAGGTGCCTAAGAAGGGTAGTTGCTCAGTAAATATGTGTTGACATATGGACAAACAAGGACAAAGGATGACAGACCGAGAGTACTGACATGCATCTTATCATGAAGATGTGTTCCTCTCTCAAGATGAGAAGCCCGGGACAGAAGTCTACTACACATTTAGCGTTCTTCGATTTTAAATTTAAATTTTAAATTCATGTATGCCTATTTCAGCTCGGGACTATTGTTTTTAGGATGAGATTTTTCTTTAAGATTTTATTTATTTATATAAGAGAGAGAATGAGAGAGAGAGAGAGAGCACGAGAGGGGGGAGGGTCAGAAGGAGAAGCAGACTCCCTGCTGAGCAGGGAGCCTGATGTGGGACTCGATCCAGAGAGTCCAGGATCATGACCTGAGTCAAAGGCAGTCACTTAACCAACTGAGCCACCCAGGAGACCCAGGGATGAGATTTTTAAAGACCCATTTGGTGTCCTGCAAACAGACTCAGGATCCTATGTTGCCAGATCCAGGCTTAGAAACGCTCCAGATACTCACCCACCTCTTCTTCATTATATTATATTATATTAGATTAGATTAGATTAGATTAGATTAGATTAGATTATAATATTCATTTCTTTTTCTTTAATAGGATGAGAGACCAGATCCAGGGTCCCCACTCTTTTTATTTATGAACGCAGAATATCTTGCAGACTTGCTTCTGTAGTTGATTTTGGTATTCATTGTTTAAGAGAACATATAATGACAAAAAGCTCCTCGGACATTCAGTGGTTCTTTTAAATAAACTTACATTTTATCCATCAAAACATCTACGCTAATTTTCCAGTGAGTAGCAGGCAGGCAAGCAGGATGAATTATTTACTTATTCTACCAAAAATTATTGGTGCGTTTGAAGGTGACCACAGAGCCACAGCGAGGGGCGAGGAGGGGGGCGCCCTAGCCTCCTTCCTGCCCCCAGGTTGTTGGTCATCTATAATTAAATCAGAAGGAGGCCCGTCTTTCCAAATAATTTTAACAACTCACAAATGACTTCACACTTGGATGTCTCTCATTTAATCATTACAAAGTGGGGAGTCCTGGCTTGAGGTTAGCCTGGGGACCCCTCAGGAGCAGGTGGTCCAGACTGTGGGCGTTCAATTGAGAGTTTTTCAAACACCATCTTTTAGATGGGATCTTGAAGGAAAGAAGGAATGCAAAGGGAAGGGTGGAACCTGCCCATGTTCCTGCACCGAGGCCCAGCGCTGTGAAGTTCTTGCCACACTCCACGTGAGGGAGGGGATGCAGGCCGAGGCCAGGAGGCTGTTTTGTTCAGGTGCCAAAGGAAGGAGGGGCTTTCTCCCCCTTCCCTCATGGACGGCAGAGGCTCTGGCCGACTCAAGAGGCAAGACGAGACTAAGCTGCTTGTTTGTCCAAAGCAGCCGGACACTCCACGTGATGGTCACTCCACCCCGACCAACCCAGTGGCTTAAGACACCAGCATGTCCTTCTCTCCCACAGTCCTGTGAAGGGTCTGGGCACACCGGCCGCTCCTAATGCTGGCCTCACTTGGGTCTCCCTGGCAGTGTGGTTAGATGGCAACTGTGGCTGGAGACATCTAAAGGCTAAGTCGGGAGGCTAGCACAGCTGGGTCTGCCTCTCTCTGTCATTTCAGGGCCTTTTCAGGTGGTCTCTCCAGAAAGGTTGGCTGATCTCATCCGTGGAGGTGCAGGGTCATTAAGAGCACAGAATGCAAAATGGAAAGCCCAGAAGGGACACAGCCAGCGCCTTCTTCTATCAGTTACGCGTGTCACAGAGCTTTAGGGCTGCATTCAGTGTGGAAGGGGGTTACGCCAGCTATGAGGTGTGGTTCAGTGCATGGCGCGGGAACCCGGTTTGGGGGCTCCAGGGGATGGCCCCTTGGCCTGGAAAAGAACAGGCTCCCTTCCCAGACCCAGGGTCTGTCACACTGGTGAGGTGCTGCCCTCATGTGGCTGCTGGGCGTCACCACAGGCACAGAGCAAAAGCCTGTACTACAGCTGTGTGTCTTGGAGTGGGGTGATGTCTCTAGGGTCCCGCGTTAAGGAACTAATAGTCAAAACAAACCAAAAAGTGCTTTCTTCATATTGATGTGATGCAATCGCATCCATACGCTGAGGAATCCTATGTTACCTAGCAGCACTGAAGGACGGGTTGGGAGAAAGGAAAAAAATGCAGGTATCCTGTTTACTGTAGCTGTGAATCATGGAAGGCTCCACCCGGATATTATCTGATCTTGACAATGATCCTCCCCTATTCCCGAGTCTATTTCAACATGTAGAAACGGAAGCTTCGAGAAGTGGATTTACCCCTGAGGACCACACGGCTAGCAAGTGGCAAGAGCTGGGACTGAAAATCAAGCCTGTCTGATTCTAATGCCTTGAGTTTTCCCCACCTCTCCGAGCAGCCCCTCCTCCTTCCCGCTAGCATCCACAGCTCTGCTTAAGTCCATGCCCTGCAGAAAACTTCCCTAATGGGCCTGAAACCTGAATATTTAATGTTGTCACTATGGCTTTTCTTCCTTTTAATTGAGGCTTTTACCAAAGTGACATTTTCCCTCTCCTCCACATATAGTCCCTGGCTCAGTAATGACGTGTTTATTCAACACATGCGCGAGGGTGTGGGGAGCAGAGCTGTTATCAACCTCCACTGAAAGCATAGGGCAAGCAGCAGGGTGGCCCCATGTTCTGCCATTCTGTTGACACCGGGACAGAGCAAAGATCCAGAAAGGGTGTTGTGACAAGTGCCGGGTGCCCGCTTGCCTTTCAGAGCTCGGCAGCATTCCCCGGACCCAGCCGCCGGCACGTTCAGTCCGAGAGATGCTAGTGAAGGTGATTATGGCTGAGACCGATTCAAGGCGACTCTAAGATTCGCGTTTTCCTTTTGTAAGAAGACGACAAAGGGGAAGGAGGGTGCGCTTTATTTAAGGCAATGGGAGTGTGTGTTGGGGGGAGTATTGATAATTGTCTACTTATTAATCCAAACTCAGTCAGCTACCTCTTCTACACGTTATTGGGTGTCTAACAGGCATTTCAAACTTATCATGTTCAAAGTCAAATTCTTGACCACTCACTTCCCAAACTGCAGCTTCTCTGGTCCTTCTCATCCCAATAATGGGCGGCTGATTCCGCCGGGTGCACGGGCCAGAGCCAGTGTCGGTTCCCGTATTTCTTCTTCGATTCCGCATGGGGCCCATTAGCTTCTCCGCCTCCGACGTTTGCCCAGATCTGGCCATTGCTCCCACTGCCCAGGGTCTACCCCACCTTCTGCTCTTGGAGGTTTTCCGCTCACCCCCGTGGCCTCGACCACTCGGCCCCCCCGGCGTCTGTCTTCAAAGACTTCCAGACATAAGTCTGACAACATCTCTGAACTGCTCAGAACTTTCCAACGGCTTCCCATCTTTATATTTTATTTTATTTTATTTTTATACTTTTTTATTATAACAAAAATAAAACGTATGGTTAATCACCATACGTTACATCATTAGTTTTTGATGTACTGTTCCATGATTCATTGTTTGTGCATAACACCCAGTGCTCCACGCAGAATGTGCCCTCTTTAATACCCATCACCAGGCTAACCCATCCCCCCACCCCCTCCCCTCTAGAACCCTCAGTTTGTTTTTCAGAGTCCATCGTCTCTCATGGTTCATCTCCCCCTCTGACTTACTCCCCTTCATTCTTCCCCTCCTGCTATCTTCTTCTTCCTTTTTTTTTCTTAACATATAATGCATTATTTCTTTCAGAAGTACAGATCTGTGATTCATCAGTCTTGTACAACTCACGGCGCTCACCATAGCACATACCCTCCCCAATATCTATCACCCAGCCACGCCATCCCTCCGACCCCCCACCACTCCAGCAACCCTCCGTTTGTTTCCTGAGATTAAGAATTCCTCATATCAGTGAGGTCATATGATACATGTCTTTCTCTGATTGACTTATTTCACTCAGCATAACACCCTCCAGTTCCATCCACGTCGTTGCGAATGGCAAGATCTCATTCCTTTTGATGGCTGCCTAATATTCCATTGTGTATATATACCACATCTTCTTTATCCATTCATCTGTCGATGGAAGTCTTGGCACTTTCCACAGTTTGACTATTGTGGACATTGCTGCTATAAACATTGGGGTGCATGTACCCCTTCGGATCCCTACATTTGTATCTCTGGGGTAAATACCAGGTATTGCAGTTGCTGGATCGTATGGTAGCTCTATTTTCAACTGTTTGAGGAACCTCCATACTGTTTTCCAGAGGGGTTGCACCAGCTTCCATTCCCACCAACAGTGTAGGAGGGTTTCCCTTTCTCCACATCCTCGCCAACATCTGTCGTTTCCTGACTTGTTAATTTTAGCCATTCTGACTGGTGTGAGGTGGTATCTCATGGAGGTTTTGATTTGGATTTCCTTGATGCCGAACAATGTGGAACACTTTTTCATGTGTCTGTTGGCCATTTGGATGTCTTCTTTGGAAAAATGTCTGTTCATGTCTTCTGCCCATTTCTTGATTGGACTCTGTTCTTTGGGTGTTGAGTTTGATAAGTTCTTTATAGATTTTGGATACTAGCCCTTTATCCGATATGTCGTTTGCAAATATTTTCTCCCATTCTGTCGGTTGTCTTTTGGTTTTGTGGACTGTTTCTTTGCTTGTGCAGAAGCTTTTTATCTTGATGAAATCCCAATAGTTCATTTTTGCCCTGGCTTCCCTTGCTTTTGGGGATGTTTCTAGGAAGAAGTTGCTGCGGCTGAGGTCGAAGAGGTTGCTGCCTGTGTTCTCCTTTAGGATTTTTTTTTAAATTTTTTATTGTTATGTTAATCACCATATATTACATCATTAGTTTTTGATGCAGTGTTCCATGATTCATTGTTTGTTCATAACACCCAGTGCTCCATGCAGAACGTGCCCTCCTCAATACCCATCACCAGGCTAACCCATCCCCCTACCCCCCTCCCCTCTAGAACCCTCAGTTTGTTTTTCAGAGTCCATCATCTCTCATGGTTCGTCTCCCCCTCTGACATACTCCCCTTTTCTTCCTCTCCTGTTATCTTCTTCTTTTCCTTTTTTCTTAAAATATGTTGCATTATTTGTTTCAGAAGTACAGATCTGTGATTCAACAGTCTTGCAAAATTCACAGCGCTCACCGTAGCACATACCCTCCCCAAAGTCTATCACCCAGCCACCCCATCCCTCCCACCCCCAACCACTCCAGTAACACTCAGTTTGTTTCCTGAGATTAAGAATTCCTCATATCAGTGAGGTCATATGATACATGTCTTTCTCTGATTGACTTATTTCACTCAGCATAACACCCTCCAGTTCCATCCACGTAGTTGCAAATGGCAAGATCTCATTCCTTTTGATGGCTGCATAATATTCCATTGTGTATATATACCACTTCTTCTTTATCCATTCATCTGTCTATGGGCATCTTGGCTCTTTCCACAGTTTGGCTATTGTGGACATTGCTGCTATAAACATTGGGGTACACGTACCCCTTCGGGTCCCTACATTTGTATCTTTGTGGTAAATACCCAGTAGTGCAATTGCTGGATCTAACGGTAGCTCTAATTTCAACTGTTTGAGGAACCTCCATACTGTTTTCCAGAGGGGTTGCACCAGCTTGCATTCCCACCAACAGTGTAGGAGGGTTCCCCTTTCTCCACATCCCCGCCAACATCTGTCGTTCCCTGACTTGTTAATTTTAGCCATTCTGACGGGTGTGAGGTGGTATCTCATGGAGGTTTTGATTTGGATTTCCCTGATGCCGAGCGATGTGGAGCACTTTTTCATGTGCCTGTTGGCCATTTGGATGTCTTCTTTGGAGAAATGTCTGTTCATGTCTTCTGCCCATTTCTTGATTGGATTATTTGTTCTTTGGGTGTTGAGTTTGATAAGTTCTTTATAGATTTTGGATACTAGCCCTTTATCTGATATGTCGTTTGCAAATATTTTCTCCCATTCTGTCGGTTGTCTTTTGGTTTTGTGGACTGTTTCTTTTGCTGTGCAAAAGCTTTTTATCTTGATGAAATCCCAATAGTTCATTTTTGCCCTGGCTTCCCGTGCCTTTGGCAATGTTTCTAGGAAGAAGTTGCTGCGGCTAAGGTCGAAAAGGTTGCTACCTGTGTTCTCCTTTAGGATTTTGATGGACTCCTGTCTCACGTTTAGGTCTTTCAACCATTTGGAGTCTATTCTTGTGTGTGGTGTAAGGAAATGGTCCAGTTTCATTCTTCTGCATGTGGCTGTCCAATTTTCCCAACACCATTTGTTGAAGAGACTGTCTTTTTGCCATTGGACATTCTTTCCTGCTTTGTCAAAGATGAGTTGACCATAGAGTTGAGGGTCCATTTCTGGGCTCTCGATTCTGTTCCATTGATCTATGTGTCTGTTTTTGTGCCAGTACCATACTGTCTTGATGATGACAGCTTTGTAATAGACCTGGAAGTCCGGAATTGTGATGCCGCCAGCTTTGCTTTTCTTTTTCAATATTCCTCTGGCTATTCGGGGTCTCTTCTGGTTCCATACAAATTTTAGGATTCTTTGTTCCATTTCTTTGAAAAAGGTGAATGGTATTTTGATGGGGATTGCATTGAATGTGTAGATTGCTCTAGGTAGACCTGACATCTTCACAATGTTGGTTCTTCCAATCCATGAGCATGGAACGTTTTTCCATTTCTTTGTGTCTTCTTCAATTTCTTTCATGAGTATTTTATAGTTTTCTGAGTACAGATCCTTTGCCTCTTTGGTTAAATGTATTCCTAGGTATCTTATGGTTTTGGGTGCAATTGTAAATGGGATCGACTCCTTGATTTGTCTCTTTTCTGTCTTGTTGTTGGTGTATAGGAATGCCACTGATTTCTGTGTATTGATTTTATATCCTGCTACTTTACTGAATACCTGTATGAGTTCTAGCAGTTTTGGGGTGGAGTCTTTTGGGTTTTCCACATACGGTATCATATCATCTGCAAAGAGTGAGAGTTTGACTTCCTCTTTGCCGATTTGGATGCCTTTGATTTCTTTTTGTTGTCTGATTGCTGTGGCTAGGACTTCTAATACTATGTTGAACAGCAGTGGTGAGAGTGGACATCCCTGCCGAAAAGCTTTCAGCTTTTCCCCATTGAGAATGATATTCGCTGTAGGTTTTTCATAGATGGCTTTTATGATATGGAGGTATGTACCCTCTATCCCTATACTCTGAAGAGTTTTGATCAAGAAAGGATGCTGTACTTTGCCAAATGCTTTTCCTGCATCTATTGAAAGGATCCTATGATTCTTGTTCTTTCTTCTGTTAATGTATTGTATCACGTTGATTGATTTGCGGATGTTGAAACAACTTTGCAGCCCAGGGATAAATCCCACTTGGTCATGGTGAATAATCCTGTTAATGTACTGTTGGATCCTATTGGCTAGTATTTTGGTGAGAATTTTTCCATCCATGTTCATCAAGGATATTGGTCTGTAATTCTCCTTTTTGATAGGGTCTTTGTCTGGTTTTGGGATCAAGGTAATGGTGGCCTCAGAAAATGAGTTTGGAAATTTTCCTTCCATTTCTATTTTTTGGAAGAGTTTCAGGAGAATAGGTATTAATTCTTCTTGAAATGTTTGGTAGAATTCCCCTGGAAGCCATCTGGCCCTGAGCTTTTGTTTCTTGGGAGATTTTTGATGACTGCTTCAATTTCCTTAGTGGTTATAGGTCTGGTCAGGTTTTCTCTTTCTTCTTGGTTCAATTTTGGTAGTTGATACATCTCTAGGAATGCATCGATTTCTTCCAGGTTATCTAATTTGCTGGCATAGAGTTGCTCATAATATGTTCTTATAATTGTTTGTATTTCTTTGGTGTTGGTTGTGATCTCTTCTCTTTCATTCATGATTTTGTTGATTTGGGTCATTTCTCTTTTCTTTCTGATAAGTCTGGCCAGGGGTTTATCAATCTTGTTAATTCTTTTAAAGAACCAGCTCCTTGTTTCGTTGATCTGTTCTACTGTTCTTTTGGTTTCTATTTCATTGATTTGTGCTCTGATCTTTATGATTTCTCTTCTCCTGCTGGGTGTAGGCTTTATTTGCTGTTCTTTCTCCAGCTCCTTAGGTGTAGGGTTAGGTTGTGTATTTGAGACCTTTCTTGTTTCTTGAGAAAGGCTTGTATTGCTATATACTTTCCTCTCAGGACGGCCTTTGCTGCATCCCAAAGATTTTGAACAGTTGTGTTTTCATTTTCATTGGTTTCCATGAATTTTTTAAATTCTTCTTTAATTTCCTGGTTGACCCATTCATTCTTCAGTAGGATGCTCTTTAGCCTCCATGTATTTGAGTTCTTTCCAACTTTCCTCTTGTGATTGAGTTCTAGTTTCAAAGCACTGTGGTCTGAAAATATGCAGGAAGTAATCCCAATCTTTTGGTATCGGTTGAGACCTGATTTGTGACCTAGGATGTGATCAGTTCTGCAGAATGTTCCATGGGCACTAGAGAAGAATGTGTATTCCGTTGCTTTGGGATGGAATGTTCTGACTATGTCTGTGAAGTCCATTTGGTCCAGTGTGTCATTTAAAGTCTTTATTTCCTTGTTGATCTTTTGCTTAGATGATCTGTCCATTTCAGTTAGGGGGGTTTTAAAGTCCCCCACTATTATTGTATTGTTGTCAATGTGTTTCTTTGCTTTTGTTATTAATTGCCTTATATAATTGGCTGCTCCCACCTTAGGGGCATAATTATTTACAATTGTTAGATCTTCTTGTTGGATAGACCCTTTAAGTAGGATATAGTGTCCTTCCTCATCTCTTATTACAGTCTTTGTTTTAAAATCTAATTTGTCTGATATAAGGATTGCCACCCCAGCTTTCTTTTGGTGTCCATTAGCATGGTAAATGGTTTTCCACCCCCTCATTTTCAGTGTGGGGGTGTCTTTGGGTCTAAAATGAGTTTCTTACAAACAGCATATTGATGGGTCTTTTTTTTTAATCCAATCTGATAGCCTGTGTCTTTTGATTGGGGCATTGAGCCCATTTACATTCAGGGTAACTATTGAAAGATAGGAATTTAGTGCCATTGTATTGCCTGTAAGGTGACTGTGACTGTATATTGTTTGTGTTCCTTTCTGATCTATGCTGCTTTTAGCCTCTCTTTTTGCTTAGAGGACCTCTTTCAATATTTCTTGGAGGGCTGGTTTTGTGTTTGCAAATTCCTTTAGTTTTTGTTTGTCCTGGAAGCTTTTTATCTCTCCTTCTATTTTCAATGACAGCCTAGCTGGATATAGTATTCTTGGCTGCATATTTTTCTCATTTAGTGCTCTGAAGATATCATGCCAGTCCTTTCTGGCCTGCCAGGTCTCTGTGGATAGGTCTGTTCCCAATCTAATGTTTCTACCATTGTAGGTTACACATCTCTTCTCCCGAGCTGCTTTCAGGATTTTCTCTTTGTCTCTGAGACTCGTAAGTTTTACTATTAGATATCGGGGTGTTGACCTATTTTTATTGATTTTGAGAGGGGTTCTCTGTGCCTTCTGGATTTTGATGCCTGTTTCCTTCCCCACATGAGGGAAGTTCTCTGCTATTATTTGCTCCAATATACCTTCTGCCCCTCTCTCTCTTTCTTCTTCTACTTGGATCCCAATTATTCTAATGTTGTTTCGTCTTATCGTATCGCTTATCTCTCGCATTCTGGCCTCGTGATCCAGTAGTTGTTTCTCTCTCTTTTTCTCAGCCTCTTTATTTTCCATCATTTGGTCTTCTATATCGCTGATTCTCTCTTCTGCCTCATTTATCCTAGCAGTTAGTGCCCCCATTTTTGATTGCCCCTCATTAATAGCCTTTTTGATTTTGACTTGGTTAGATTTTAGTTCTTTTATTTCTCCAGAAAGCGTTTCTCTAATAACTTCCACGCTTTTTTCAAGCTGAGCTAGTATCTTTAAAGTCATGATTCTGAACTCTAGGTCCGACATCGTACTAATATCCATATTGAGTAGGTCCTGGAAGACGGTACTACCTCTTGTTCTTTTTGCTGAGGTGATTTTTTTCGTCTTGTCATTTTGTCCAGAGGAGAATAGATGAAGGAGAGACCAGAATGCTAACAGGTTAACAACATCTCCAGCAAATATACTCTATACAAATCAGAAAAGACCTGAAACCAGGGGAGAAGAAAGGGAAAGAAAGAGGAAATAGAAAAAAAAAAAAGGAAAAAGAAAAAGTTAAAAACAAACAAAACCAGAACAAAACAAAAGAAAACAAAAACAGATTATGATCAAATATGATCAGGCTAGTGCATAGATCAGTGCCACATGCTAGATTTTGGTAGTATTTTGATCTGTTAGAAGAAAGTGCCTGCTAAAATTTTAAAGGAAGAAAGACTTATATATGTACAAAATAAGGGTTGATACAATGAAGGGGTGGCAGATGAGTGTAAAGATGAAAATTATAAAAGGTTTTATAAAAGGAATTGATAAGATTAGAAGTTGTTTTTAAAAAGAAAGTAGAAGATTAAATAAAAGGAAAAAAGAAAAAAAAGGGAGAGAATGTGATCAGGCAGGAGACTAGAACAAAGCCATACACTAGTGATTTAGGGTATATTTTGATCTGTTAGAAGAAACTGTACCTCAAAATTTTAAAGAGAGAACAACTTATATATATATGCCAAAAATAAGGGTAACTACTATGAAGGGATAAAATATGACTCTAAAAATGAAAAATAAAAAATGTTTTTTTAAAAAAGGCATTGATAAGATGTTGGTTGAAAAAGGGAAAAAGAAAAATTCAAAGAAAAAAACAGTTAAAAAATTAACTTTGAAAAACTAATGAATCATGGTAAAAAAAAAAAGCCTTGAATTGTATCTGCAGTATTCCCCTAGCGCTGGAGTTCTCCCGTTCTCCTTGATCGGTAAACTTGGTCTTGGCTTGCTGGCTGTTCGTACTGATCTTCTGGGGGAGGGGCCTATTGCCGTGGTTCCCAAATGTCTTTGCCGGAGGCGGAATTGCTCCGCCCTTGTCGGTCCGGGCTATGAAGGTGCTCGGGTTTGCTCTTAGGAGCCTTTGTTCCCTGTAAGGTCTGGTACAGCTTTGGAGGACCTGGGTGAAAATGGTGGCCTCCCAATCTCTGCCTGGAGGAGCTGAGAACTCGGGGCCCCATCCTCAGTGTGCCCCCACAGAAAAGCAATCACTCCTGTCTCCCCAGTCTCCGGTCGCACTCTGTGCTCACCCCGCCTGTGACCAAGCGTTTCTATGTCTGGCACCCGACCCCGTAGTGGAGGCTCCAAACCCAGCAGATCCCTGCGGTGCGCTCCCGCGCCGCTCCTCCCGGGGGAGGAAGGGGAGTCTCCCCAGCTCTGCCGCCTCTTGGGTCCCTCCTGGAGGAGCAGTGGCCCTACTGGGCCGCAGATCACAGTTTATGGCAACCCCGAGGTGAGAGCCCGCGCCTCGGCTCTGTCTCTGCAGCCGGCTTCCCCGGTCCGATAGCTGGGAGCTCTGCTGCACTCAGGCACCCCCGGTCTTTCTGTGACCCCGAGGGTTCTGAGACCACACTGTCCCGCCAGGGTTCCACCCCCCGCTTAGCCACTG
>NW_027397096.1:7527431-7556844 GCF_003265705.2 Callorhinus ursinus | reverse complement strand
TCGGGGTGTTGACCTATTTTTATTGATTTTGAGAGGGGTTCTCTGTGCCTTCTGGATTTTGATGCCTGTTTCCTTCCCCACATGAGGGAAGTTCTCTGCTATTATTTGCTCCAATATACCTTCTGCCCCTCTCTCTCTTTCTTCTTCTACTTGGATCCCAATTATTCTAATGTTGTTTCATCTTATCGTATCGCTTATGTCTCGCATTCTGGCCTCGTGATCCAGTAGTTGTTTCTCTCTCTTTTTCTCAGCCTCTTTATTTTCCATCATTTGGTCTTCTATATCGCTGATTCTCTCTTCTGCCTCATTTATCCTTGCAGTTAGTGCCCCCATTTTTGATTGCACCTCATTAATAGCCTTTTTGATTTTGACTTGGTTAGATTTTAGTTCTTTTATTTCTCCAGAAAGCGTTTCTCTAATAACTTCCACGCTTTTTTCAAGCTGAGCTAGTATCTTTAAAGTCATGATTCTGAACTCTAGGTCCGACATCGTACTAATATCCATATTGAGTAGGTCCTGGAAGACGGTACTACCTCTTGTTCTTTTTGCTGAGGTGATTTTTTTCGTCTTGTCATTTTGTCCAGAGGAGAATAGATGAAGGAGAGACCAGAATGCTAACAGGTTAACAACATCTCCAGCAAATATACTCTATACAAATCAGAAAAGACCTGAAACCAGGGGAGAAGAAAGGGAAAGAAAGAAGAAATAGAAAAAAAAAGGAAAAAGAAAAAGTTAAAAACAAACAAAACCAGAACAAAACAAAACAAAACAAAAACAGATTATGATCAAATATACTCAGGCTAGTGCATAGATCAGTGCCACATGCTAGATTTTGGTAGTATTTTGATCTGTTAGAAGAAAGTGCCTGCTAAAATTTTAAAGGAAGAAAGACTTATATATGTACAAAATAAGGGTTGATACAATGAAGGGGTGGCAGATGAGTGTAAAGATGAAAATTATAAAAGGTTTTATAAAAGGAATTGATAAGATTAGAAGTTGTTTTTAAAAAGAAAGTAGAAGATTAAATAAAAGGAAAAAAGAAAAAAAAGGGAGAGAATGTGATCAGGCAGGAGACTAGAACAAAGCCATACACTAGTGATTTAGGGTATATTTTGATCTGTTAGAAGAAACTGTATCTCAAAATTTTAAGGAGAGAACAACTTATATATATATGCCAAAAATAAGGTAACTACTATGAAGGGATAAAATATGACTCTAAAAATGAAAAATAAAAAATGTTTTTTTAAAAAAGGCATTGATAAGATGTTGGTTGAAAAAGGGAAAAAGAAAAATTCAAAGAAAAAAACAGTTAAAAAATTAACTTTGAAAAACTAATGAATCATGGTAAAAAAAAGCCTTGAATTCTATCTGCAGTATTCCCCTAGCGCTGGAGTTCTCCCGTTCTCCTTGATCGGTAAACTTGGTCTTGGCTTGCTGGCTGTTCGTACTGATCTTCTGGGGGAGGGGCCTATTGCCGTGGTTCCCAAATGTCTTTGCCGGAGGCGGAATTGCTCCGCCCTTGTCGGTCCGGGCTATGAAGGTGCTCGGGTTTGCTCTTAGGAGCCTTTGTTCCCTGTAAGGTCTGGTACAGCTTTGGAGGACCAGGGTGAAAATGGTGGCCTCCCAATCTCTGCCTGGAGGAGCTGAGAACTCGGGGCCCCATCCTCAGTGTGCCCCCACAGAAAAGCAATCACTCCTGTCTCCCCAGTCTCCGGTCGCACTCTGTGCTCACCCCGCCTGTGACCAAGCGTTTCTATGTCTGGCACCCGACCCCGTAGTGGAGGCTCCAAACCCAGCAGATCCCTGCGGTGCGCTCCCGCGCCGCTCCTCCCGGGGGAGGAAGGGGAGTCTCCCCAGCTCTGCCGCCTCTTGGGTCCCTCCTGGAGGAGCAGTGGCCCTACTGGGCCGCAGATCACAGTTTATGGCAACCCCGAGGTGAGAGCCCGCGCCTCGGCTCTGTCTCTGCAGCCGGCTTCCCCGGTCCGATAGCTGGGAGCTCTGCTGCACTCAGGCACCCCCGGTCTTTCTGTGACCCCGAGGGTTCTGAGACCACACTGTCCCGCGAGGGTTCCACCCCCCGCTTAGCCACTGGCGCAACGTCCCTCAGCGGAGCCGACTTTGAAAATTTCCGATTTTGTGCTCCGCGGCTCTATCACTTGCCAGAAGCGGCCGACGGAGGCCCCCTCCCCCGCCGTCTATCCTCCCAAATATCGTCTCGGATTCACTTCTCCGCACATCCTACCTTCCAGAAAGTGGTCGCTTTTCTGTTCAGTGTTGTTACTCTTCTCATCTTCGATCTCCTGTTGAGTTCGTAGGTGTTCAGAATGGTTTGATCCCTATTCAGCTGAATTCCTGAGACCAGACGAAATCCAGGTCTCCTACTCCTCTGCTATCTTGCTCCGCCCCCTCCCATCATTTTTAGAAAGAAATCCAAAATCCTTACCCTGGCCCTCAAGTGTATGTGATCTCACTCACCACTACTGGGCAAACCTCCTTTTCACTCTTTTTATGGCTTGTTTCAACTGAAGTACATTTGACATCCAGTAAAAGGCACTTTTTTTTTTTTTTAATGTACAGATCTTAAATGTGTATACAGCTCAAAAGTGTTTTACTGATGTGAACATCCAGGTAACTACGGAGTATTTCTATCACCTGGAAAGTTCCCTTATATCTTTTTCTGGTTAATACCCACCTTCTACCCGGGGTGACCACTAGTCTGACTTTTATCATTGTGGATTCATTATGCCTGTTTTTAAACTTAACTTACATGGAATTGTGGGGTATGGACCTTTTTGTGTCTGGATTCTTTCATTCAATATAATTTTTGAGATTTGGCCATGTTCTTGTGTCAATACTCTGTTCTTTTATGTTGTTGTAAGGTATTCCATTGTCTGACTATACCACAACCTATTTATGTATTTTACTGCTAATGGACATTTGTGTTATGTTCAGTTTTGGTCTGTATGCATCTCTTCTCTTCCTTTCCCCCCTAGGCATAGGCTTACCTTTATTACAATTGCTAACCAGTTTTTCTAACATGGTCTTACACTCCTACCAGCGAAGGATGAGAAGTTCATTGGCTTCTTATTTTTGCAAATACTTGGAATTTTTCCATCTTTTTAGCGATTCTTGGAGTATATAGTAGGATCTCATTTTGCTTCAAAATTTCACTTCCCCGCGGAGTTCTAAGGTTGAACACCTTTCCATTGGCTTATTGGCAATTTGGGTATCTTCTTTTGTAACTTACCTGTTCAAATCTTTTGCCCATTTTTAACAATTTGGTTGTTTGTCTTTTTCTTACTGATTTATACGATTTGTTTTTGTAACGCGGACATGAGTCCTGTATTAGATACGCATCATCAATGTTTCTTTCCTGGCCTTGGTTTTGCTATTTTACCCTCTCGATTGTGTCTTCTGATGTGACCTCAAGTCTTGACCTCTCATTTACCTTCTCTGGCCCTTTCACACTTCCTCTGTCCCTTCCTGTGGACTTCCGGCTACTCCTGCCCCGTGCCAGGCAGGATCTTACCTCTGTGCCTTAGTGGCCACTCCCCCCTCCCTCCAAGGTGTCCCCCCCTCCCACCTCCAGGTGTCTCGATGGTTCACCCCCTTGCTGTGTCTGGGTCTCTGCTCAAATGGTGTCTTCTTCGAGAGCTTTCTCTAACCACTGCATCCAGAATAGCTTTCCCCAGGCCTCTTACCCTGTCTTATTGTTCCTCATAGCATTTACAACCTTATGTGTATGTTTGTTTATTAATTTGTTTGCCTCTCCCCACTTGACTCTAACTCTGTGACAGCAGGAGCTGGGTCTGTTTTGTTCCTTTTGAGCTTCCAGCACCTAGAGAGTGCCCAGCACTCGTTAGATACTTTAAAGAAAGTTGTTAAATGAAACACTGAGATTAGTAAGAATAAGTACGAGTATGGTGTAGTAACAAATAACCCCCAAATTGCAGTATTTAAAACATCCAAAGGTTTCTTTTTCACCCATGCTCTATGTCTAATGTGGGTTAGAGGGGGAATTCTGTTTATTATAGTTATTCGAATGCCCAGGTTGATAAAGACACCACCATTTTGCGATGCCACCTTCTCAAACCCTGACTCAGAGGTTTGCTGTGGCGAGGGATGGGAATGTGGAGAATAGAGCACTGACCGTGAATTATTTCACCCAGAAGACACACATATCACTTATGCTCACATTTCCGTGTCCAAAGCCAGGCACATGGCCAGATCTAACTTCGAGGGGTGTGTGCCTGTAGAAAGAGGAGAAATTGAAAATCTTAGCGAGCACCAATGATGTCCACTGCAATGAATGAGAGCATGAATGGATGCTCAGATGCTCAAGTGAGTGAATTAAGGAATGAATTCAGGAAATAAGATGAAGAGATGGGTCCTTGTAAGCAGATGTTGGGCAGCCAATTTGTTAGTCTTCTCCCACAGTGTTGCATGGGACCAACATTGTCTTCTGTTCAGAAATGGCTGGGCAGAAGAATGCCTATAACCACGTTTTAAGGAGAAGTGGAATAGCAATGAATATTTGCTATGCTTTCATTTTATTCCAGGACAATATGCCTAGTGTTTGTCATGATTACTAAATTAGATAGTACTTGCCTCATTTAACAATTGGGCCAACGAAGACCCAGAGAGATAAAATATAGTCCAATGTCTTGCAAATAGCTGGCCAGACTTTGACTGAATAAAACACATGTTCTCCCTATAGCATGCCAAGTTACAGACGTGGTCCCAATGTGCATTACTCTACAATCTTGTACCTCTCCATGCGGGTTATAGCTGGAATCACAGGTATTGTTTCATTGTTTGTCTCTGTTGGCTTCTTACTAAAGCTCAGTGACCCCAAGCTATACCAAACCAGGTCAACCTGGCCCCTCGCGTCACTTCATCAAAGCTATAACCTAATAATTTCTGTCCATTCATTCATGTTTCTTCACTTTTTCATTCAGTAGGCTACTCTTGAGTACTCACAGTATGCCCCATTCCTCAAGTTACTAAGAATAAACACTTTATATATATATAAAAAACACTTTATATAGTAAATCAAGCTGTATGTTCATGAATCCCCGAGTAAATGCATGGCACTGGGTAAGTCATGCAAAACTTTGCATTGTGATTTCTTCATTTACAAAATGAGGATCATGCCTACTGTGCCTTTATAGAGAAGTATTCTGTGGATAAAATGATATGGTGACTACTAAAGCATTTTGGAAACTGAAGAGAAACATAGAAATCGATTCTCATTTTATAACCATGTTTATTGGCATCAAAGCCTGCTGTCTTCTTAATTCTTCTGCTCCTAGAGACCCCACTTACTTATTTAGATTCTTTAAACAAAAACACAAACTGGGCCGGACAAGTATTCTATTTCTAGAAATCTTCCTTGGCCTAACTGGATGATGGACATTCCTCTTGAGTCTGCAGCCCAGCTTCTTAGGAGGTGAGTTTGGAGTTTGATCTGGGAAGGACAAAGGGCCAACTTGGACAAGCTGCCCAACCCCACCCCAGCCCCGAGCTTATTTGGAGAGCAAATCCCAAGTCAAGGCAAGACTCGGCACCTTCATACAACCTTAAATGAAATCCAGCTTCCAACTTTGACTGAAGTCTTCACATCCCACCGTGGTCCGTGTGTTGTACATGGGCACTATGCCTGAGTTGGCACTCCTCCCATAGCTGCCATCTTAGACTTGTCCATTACAACAGTTTAACTTAGTTTTCTAACAAATGGAAGTAAAACTTCTTGTTCTAGGAAAATCAGCATATTATGACAAGTTCCTGACAGATGCAAAGTAAGCATCTTGAGAAGGGGCCCTGTCTTCTGATGTGCACTAGCAGTAACCCCATGCTGGGCGGGGGTTCAGGGCAGTGGAATCGGTCACCCAGAACTCTCTGCAGAGCACAGCTTAATCAGATCCCCCCCTAAGCCTCCTGGGTATGGCTCACCAGAGTCTCCCTAGTGCTCCCCACTTGCTCTCCTGCACACCCACTTCCTGGAGAAGGTAGTACGTTGTCCCAAATACTTCAGTTGTAAACTAAAGGCTAGTCTGTGACCCTGACTACGTGAGGGTCTGATTTCTAGCCCGGCAACACTGCACGTATAGTATCCCTCCCATCATTTTCAGTGAGGTCTCAATGGTGGACTCAGCCCACCCCCAGGGCTGCCAGCAGGGGCATATAGGGAAGGTGGGAGCTAGCTAGCTCACTTCCAGTTCATTTTTTTAAAAAAGATTTTATTTATTTATTTGAGAGAGAGAGAGAGAGAGCACATGAGAGGGGGAAGGGTCAGAGGGAGAAGCAGACTCCCTGCTGAGCAGGGAGCCCGATGCAGGACTCAATCCTGAGACTCCAGGATCATGACCTGAGCCGAAAGCAGTCGCCCAACCAATTGAGCCACCGAGGTGCCCTCACTTCCAGCTCATTTAATCGAAGTCATTCTGTGTACCCCCCCACATCTGCACCACGTGGGGAGTAGAATAGGATTTTGTACCCATCCTGAATTTGTTGAGGTGGGTGCTGTGTAGACCATGTCTCCCCAAAATTCATATGTTGAAACCTAATCCCCAGTGTGATGAGCAGGAGGTGGGCCTTTGGGTGGTGATTAAGTCATTCTTGGTGACCTAATAAAAGAGACCCCAGAGAGCTCCCTTGCCCCTTCCATAATGTGAGGACACAGTGAGAAGACCATCTATGAGCCAGGCAGTAGGTTCTGACCAGACACGCAATCTGCTGGCACCTTGATTTTGGATTTCCCAGGCTCCACAACTGTGTGAAGTACATTTCTGTTGTTCACCAGCTGCAGTCTATGGTATTCTGCTGTAGCAGCCTGGACAGAATAGGCAGTGGAGAGGAGTCAGTTCCTCCAAAAGCATCTTCTCACACTTCCTGATCACCTAGACACCTGGCAGGTGAGGGAGAGTCATCCCATCTCCTGAGTCCCCAGGGTCCCTTCCACTCTGGGCCTAGGAACCCAGAAATGTGTGTACGCAAAATGCTCTTTCCATAAATAGAAGCCCCTCCTGAGATGATAGAAACTGAGAGCTTCACTAAGTCTCTGGGTGGTTTCCTGAGACCAGGGTCACTTTATCAGTGCCTTTGATTACTATTTTTAATCAGCTTACCCCCAAGGAAAATAAGATGATAATGTAATAATAACCCTAACTATGTGTATTAAGCATTTTCACCGAGCTGAGTGTTGTATCCATTTCCCCATTAAATTCTCACAACATCCCTGCGAGGAAGGAGGAGCTACCTACATTCTAGGGACGAAGCAGCTGGGACAGTTGGGGAGATCTCATAGGCTCTCAGCTCAGAGAGGACCGTCAATGGGGTCTTCTGAGCTGTGGACAGGGAGCAACTCTTCGCATCTGGGGTTGGACGCAGCATCTCACGAGCCCCATAAAGAGGCCTCTGGATGGGAAGGAGCAGGCAGCCTTGGAGGCCCTAGGAATCTGGACAGGGCACCCCAGTGCCAGCCTCAACAGGGCAGCTGAGCCTTCCTGGAGTAGAGAGCCAACATCACATGCTGCTTCCATATTGCTCCCACCTTTATTAGGACTGTTAATACTCTTGGTGAGTGGGAGGCATCCCAGAGAGGCCCCTCAGTGCCAGAAACGTTATCAGCAACTGCACACTTGTCAGCCACGGCGTGCTAAAAGCTTTCCCCATCCCAGCCTTGCCCTGCTGAACAGCAGGCTCCCACTCTTTTTGCCTTTGCTCCCTACCTATATTTTGAGCGGGAAGAAAAGTGTATTTTTTTCCCGTTAATATCCATTTTACAACCATTTGGTGCAAGAGCTGAGAGCTGTCAGAGCAGTAATGTATTGCATCAAATTAACATATTTTCCTGAAATGGTAATTACACCCTTTTTGTGTGCCTCTGAATACACATTTTTTGAAGTGTGAATGAGGCACTGACATCAAAGTCTCCCCTTAAATCATCGTTATTAGTGCATCTGTCCAAATGATTCACGGGAAATGGCTGGCAGAGATTTTTAAGTTTAGAGGAATTTAAAGATGAGCCACAGAGCTTCTTTAGAAAAGTTGGAATGCCCGGCATCTTTAATACATGTTTGTTCCTTCACGCCCTAGAACTATTCAGGTGATGTCCAGTGATGCTATTTAGTTCAGTTCAATGCATCTTTATTGAGCACCTACTATATTAAAGCCCCTTGTTAGGCTACTGATTCAGAGCAAGACATTTGTTCCTGCCTTCAGTCCCAGGAGGAAGAACAGACAGATGGCCTGAAGAGGAAGAATCCATGAAATGACATTTGGACATGGAAGATAGAGAATAATTCTAAGTGTGCATGTTGGGGGGAGGAGATATAACCACCAAAGAAATCTTCAGAAGGTGGCATTTGAGCTGGACCTTGAAAATAGAGCATTGAGGATGATAAATTCTTTCCAGGTTCAGAGAGGAATTACTAAAGCATGAGTTTGGGAATGGTGAGAACCCAGTTTTCAGTGCCTGGCATCATAGAGAGGGACCAGGTGGCCTAAGGAGATGTTCTCTGTATCATAGGCCCCTCACATGGAGCATACTGACTGTGGTGTGGCTAGAACACAGGGATAGAGGTAGGGAGTTGGTCAGGCTATTGTGGGAGGTGTCATAAGCCAGTAAAGATTTGAGTCTTTATCTTAAAGAGAAGCCACAGAAGGTTTTAAGGAGTGGAAGGACATGAACAGATTTGTTTGTGAACCATCACTCTGGTCACTAAGTAGATAGTAGATTGAAAGCAAGAGAGTGTCAGGAAGCATGAGTTAGAAGGCTGTTACTAGAGTCTAGGTTAATGATTCGGGCCTGTATTGGGACAGTGGCGAAAGGAATGGAGACAAACAAATGGCTTTAACGGGTGTTCAGAAGGAACACTGGGCCGCACTTAATGATCAGCTGACTGATTTTATGTGTTGATGGAGAAGGAGGTGTTAATCATGATTCTACAGATGGTGGTCCTGTTAAAGGTGGTAGAGAGATGGAGTGGAGGACCAGGGGCTGGAGACAAGTTGAGTTCTGTTCAGGACACGTTGAGTTCTAAGCCCTTC
This sequence comes from Callorhinus ursinus, assembly GCF_003265705.2. NCBI lineage: Eukaryota > Metazoa > Chordata > Mammalia > Carnivora > Otariidae > Callorhinus > Callorhinus ursinus. The sequence continues at coordinate 7,547,793 of NW_027397096.1, read as the reverse complement.
CAGCCACTTTGTTTCTGTGTCTGGGTGACATCTCTGTCATTTTAACACCTTGGTTTGGTTCTTCTTGTGACACTCAAGCATAGGGACATGCTCTTGTCTTGGAAATGGCTGTTTCAGTGGCAAGAAAGTGATATACATGGGAACTGGTTCCTGTGAGAGATGGAAGAGATGCCCTTGAAAGGACACAGTGGCATCCCACAGAAATCCAGGAACTATTCAGGTGATGTCCATTTGGGACAGGCTCCATTTGGGACAGGCTTCATGTAGAGCAGAATGAAAAAGATAGCAGGTCGAAATCATTGCTTCCTTCTTGCTCCAGTTCTAAGGATTGTCTGCAGTCATAATGCCCCCGCAGAAATTTGGTGAGAGCCCTATCTGCGAAAATTTGGACGATTCCATAGCTTAGTTGTAACCAGGGCCTGAAGTTCCTCCACCCAGCTCTGTTCATGCTATTTGCACTGGTCCAAATGGTCAGGACATCACAGTCCTGCCCATGGCTATGGGTGTTGTGCCCCACACAATTCCAAGGGACCACATTCCCATGGAAATTTAGTCTTTGCAAACCATGGCCTTATCTTTATTCTTCATTTATTTATTTAAAAAAAGTAAAAAGTCAGAAAAAAAATCACTAATAGTAATAATAAATACCAGTGAAGCAACAACATTTGGTTGTTTTGCTTTAGGTTTCTAAAAATATATGCATAAAAGAAATAGGAGAGTACAGATCAAGTTAAAATTCTCCTTGTTCCTCCCATCATCTGCCCTCCATGCCTCAAGGCATCAAGATCCATGATTTTGGTTAATTTCCTTCCTGTTCATGGTATTTAAACTTTTATTGCACATATATATACCCATAAACATAATGTAGTATTGTTTGGTGTGTTTTTACTTAACATAAGTGCCACCATTCAGTATGTAATGTTTTACAATTTGCCTTTTTTTCACTTGATATTGTTTTCAAGATCTATTTTTATACATTCATATAGATCTAGTTGGTTTAATTGCTGTATAATATTCCGCTTTAGGAATATGCTGCCATTTGCTTATCCATTCCCTTACTGAAGGACATTTGTGTTGCTTCCAAGTTTTTGCCATTACCCACAATGCCACAATGAATATCTTTTACATGCTTTATTATGTGTTTGCATGTAAGTTTCTCTGGGGTAAATTGAGTATATTAAGTATATACATAGGAGTGGAATTGTTGTGAATTGGTGCTTTAGTGAACGTGTTCATTTTTTATTTGATTAGGTATTGCCAAATATTTCCTTGTCGGGAGTGGGGGTAAAGGAGTCAATATAAGAATCACCTTCAGACAACATGTCATCCACCCAGAAATTTTTATACACTTCCACTTGCCAAGAAGACATGGACCTCAATAAGACCTACTGCTTTAGTGACACATTCTTGGAAAGGAATGTGTCACAGGTTTGGGTGTACTGTGGACTTGGAGATAATTGACTTTAAGTTCACAAAGACATGGCCAATTTGTTTTGATGTCTTTACCTTGGTGACCAAATCCCTCAAAGTTTTGTTCTCAGCAGAAATAGTGTCTAGATCCCAGAGGATTACAGGGGACAAATGTATTAACTGCTTTGCTACTAAGAATCCCTGGATCAGCCTCAGGTTAGGATGGTCCTAAAGCTGGACTGATACTCTAAGAGGCACCAGCACCAGGCAGTGAATAACCACATCATTCTTGAGCAGCGGTAGTCTGTGCAGTGGGACCGAGTTTGGGTTCAATAACAATAAGAGGACAGAAAAAGGAGTATGAAATGAGGCCATTGCTGGGGGAATAGAAGGAACAAAATCTGATGCTCTAATAGACAGCTGTACTATGTTAAATAGTGTCCCCCCAAAATTCATATCTACCTGGAACCTGAGAATGTGACCTTATTTGGAAATAGGGTCTTTCCAGATGTAATCAAGTTAGGGAGAGGGAAATCCAATAAGGGGAGGGAAATTTGGACACAGGGACACAGATGTGTGAGCACACCTTCCACTGTTCTGGAAGCATCCAATGCAACTTTCACTTGGGCCTCTTCACTGTCATGTAGGGCAAAAATAAAATTTTCTTTTAGTATCATTCATTTTATTTATGTGAAATTATGTATATTCATTTGCATTATTTCAGATTCTTCCATCTGTATTAAGCTTTTGACATTCTGTATTTAATAAGTACTATCCCTGCCTGGAATATAACCTCTCCCCCCACCCCCCATAAAAAAGAAAGAAAGAAAAGTAGACGCACAGGGACCACACCACACCATGTGGTGATTGAAGAGAAACTGGACTGATGCAGGTGCAAGCCAGGGAGCCAGGGATCAATGACACCACCAGAAGCTGGGAGAGGCAAAGAAGGATCCTCCCTAGAGCCTTCAGGCTCCTGCCAACACCTCGAGTTTGGACTTCTGGTCTCCAGAACTGTGCACGAATAAATTTCTGTTGCTTTAGGGCCACACAGTTTGTATAACAGAAGCCCTAAGAAACCAATACAACAACCTTCCCAGATGATCCAGTTACCAGCCCTCTGGTGCTCACACCCTTGTACAATGCCTTCCCCTTTTTTTTTCTTTTAAGTTTTTTTTTTTTTTTTTTTTTGAGAGTGAAAGAGAGAGAGAGAAAGAGAGCAGGAGCGGGAGGGCCAGAGGGAGAGAGAGAATCTCAAGCAGTCTCCCCGCTGAGCATGGAGCCCTATGTGGGGCTTGATCCCATGACTCTGAGATCATAACCTGAGCCGAAATCTAGAATGGGAAGCTTAACCGACTGTGCCACGCAGGCGCCCCTATGCCTTCCCTTCTTAAGTAGGCTGGGCAAGTGCGACAGGGTATCATTCCAAAATTAGGTCACAAAAGACTCGTTATTCCATCTAGCTAGCTCTCACTTGCTCTGTCTGATAAAGCTAGTTGCCATGTCATGAGCCACTTTATGGGGAGGCCCCCATGATAAGAAGCTGAGGAAGGTTTCCAGCCACGGAGGAGTGGAATCCTGCCATGGCCACATGAGTGAACTTGGAACTAGAGGCCCCACTCAAGGTGAGCCCTGAGATGACTGCAGCTTCAGCTGATGCCTGAATTGCAGCCTATGAGGCCCAAAGGCAGAGGACCCCCTAAGCAGTGCCTGGATTCTTCACCTACAGAAACCATGAAGTAACAAACTGTGAGTTTGTTTCTTTAAGCCCCTGAGTCTTGGGGTAGTTGGTTATGCAGTGACAGGTAACAGACAGATACAAAGAATAGATCACAGCAGGTGCTTGGGAAAAAAGACCGTGAAGATTCGTGGTTCTGTTTCTGTCGCATGCTGGGGATGGTGACTTGGAGAAGCTGCGGAGGCATGAAAACATCCATCCTCTACATTATGTACACATTCCTGTCACCTGCAGAGAAGGCAACTGCTTGAAACTAAGAGTGTGAGGAGTCATTGTCAGAGGCTGTGTGCTTCAGTGGAACTTTCCTGAAGGGAGGCAAGGGATTGTATCTTTACAGACTGTTTCAGACAGACTCAGAAGCTTCCCCAAACTTCCCCTTCCTGGCACTTCCCTTCTCTATCCAGTGTTGCATTGAGGGAGGTATGGAGAAAAGGGAAAAGGTTTCTTGAGTAGGAGTCAGGAGACCTGGCCTGAACTGTATAGGCAGAATTTCCTCAGGTATTCTTACCAATATGGTTGGATATGCTATAAACTTTCTTCTGCCTCAGTTTTCCTATTTGTAAAAGTGGAAATTGGCTTTTATAATCTTTAAAGGTCTCTTCAGCCCTTACATTTAATCATTCCTTGTAAAATAACCAGAAGGCCTAGGAAAAAAGTAGAAGCAAATGAGCATTCACGGGGCTCATTTTTGAAAACTCAGGCATTACCTCCTCTGGGAAGTCTCCCATGACCTCATCAAATTGCAGGCCTGATTGAAGCTCCTCTGATGCAAAATCCAGGCACACACTTATCAATTATAACTTCTACAGTGATGGTTGATTTACAAATCTCTATTCTTTGCTCTCTGGTCAACACTTGCAGCAGAAACTAGCTTATGTCTTATTCTTCTTTATATGCCCAGGACCTTATGGAAACCTTGGCACACAGTGATGTGTATTAACCATTTGTTGAATAAGTGAATGACTAGATGGATGAATGGATAAGCGGTTCTTTTATCCTGGGGAAAAAGCCTGGGAAGTTGTATCTTTCTCTTGCCACATGACTTGCTGCTGACATTTGCATAATAGGGCCAGAGAAGGGCATGCAGTGGCCTAGAAAGTCAGAATTCAGGATGCATGCAGACCCATGAGGTTGGGTGAAAGCTCCTCTCCTTTCTGTTCTAACAATCTATGGAGCTTGGAGGCAGAGATAATTAATTCATGGCATATGTGGAGACAGATGTTAGGGAAATGGGACAAAGATAACAAGGTCAATGCAAAAAGAAAGAAGAGGATCTGAATACGGAAGTGGTAGAATAGGTTGCCCCATCAAGTACTGAGCACTCATATAACTAGAAATGCCCAAATAGATCATCATCACATAGATAAAGAAATAGATATTTAGAAGGTTAAGTGGTTTGTCTAAGGGCACAAAATAAGTGGCTTGAACTTATTCTGTCTCTCTGCACATCAAGGACTTTCCCCCAATGCACAGATGTTGATTGGGTGGGGGGATTGCTACAACTAAAGGTCAGTAGGGTAGGCAACTGATGGTGGTGGTGTATAGTCTCAGATACAGTCACAAGTAGGAAACATCAGAGTAGTAAATATGAGGTGTAGAGGCAAAGATGCTCATCCATTAGATCCCAGGGTGTGATAGAAAGAGCACGACATTGATGTAAAACTGATTTGGGTTTTAATTGCAGCTTTATCCTTTACTAATTATGTGCCCTTGCCTGGATATATCATCTATCAGCTTTCTCAGCTTTGGTTTATTTATCTATGGAATGGTAAAGATAACACATATTATAAGAATTATTGTCAAGATTAAAAGATGTGTTTGTGGAAGCACGTAGCAAATGAATGGGGTCCAAATTCTGCTTATAGGACTGGAGCAATCAGGTGAGGTGCCTCAGCCACAGAAGTTGTTCCGAGGTAGGATATTTAAAAGGAGGTTTAAAGGAAGGGATGTTTGGTGCAAAATGGTGGGAAGAGTGGTGCAGCATGACAGATGGGACTTTCTCTGCTCCACATCCAATAGGGAATAGAGGAAATAACCACCCACCTGCAATTGGAAAGAAGTTTTAGGGCCACCAAATCAGACAAAGAAATCTTGGCTTTAGATTTGGAAGAGGAAAGGAGAAGATAGGTTGTAGTAAAGTGTGGATGATAGAACTCAGGCACTTCTTTCTGCTCTAATCCAAGACCCCACTAACATGAGTGTAAAAAAAGAGGCATGCTTTCATGAAGACAAAGACTGGGAAAGGAGAAAAGAAAACAGAAACATCAAGACAACTTTGAATGCTAGAAAACAGATGGATAAGTAAAATTTAACTTTGCATAGCAGAGAAAGCCGAAATAAAATGCCTGCAAGATTCTTGAATGAGTAATCAAGGAGCCAATTGATTTCTCTTCTAGAATACTCTGGACATTAAGGGAATAGGTATCTTTAAAAGTGAAGGTATGGTTGGGGCTGAAAAGTAAAAGAATGGTTGAAGCACTTAGGCTCCCTAGATTCCCTTGCTACCCTAGGCAACCATGAGACCCTTCCTCCCCCACCCAGCAGGAGACTGAGTTTTCTCTTTGGAGAAATGGTGTACCAGAGGAAATCAGAACTCAAGAATACCATGCACAGATTGGACAGAGTGGGAGGTGCAGATTGTTGCATAGAAAACTTGGAATTGGGGAATAGAAAACCTCTAGTCCTTATAACAGAAGATTGCAGGGTAGAGAAGCTGACCTGCAAGGGAGAAGAGTCTTACAGATAGGGCAGTTGAGGTTCCCCTTAGCAAAATTCCTTGATGCCTGCAGAAGTATCCTAATCCAGCCTGCCACTGGATAGCACAACCCATTCATACAAAGCTAATCTTTTCTTCACTTTTTTTTAAAGATTTATTTATTTATTTATTTAACAGAGATAGAGAGAGAGCATAAGTAGGCAGAGCGGCAGACAGAGGGAGAGGGAGAAGCAGGCTCTCTGCCGAGCAGGGAGCCCGATGAGGGGCTCGATCCCAGGACCCTGGGATCATGACCTGAGCTGAAGGCAGCCACTTAACCCACTGAGCCACCCAGGTGCCCCCTTTTCTTCACTTTTAAATGTGGAAGCATACCAGACACTGAAAAATTTTAGGAAAGCCTCTAAATGAAAATAGACAAACAGAATAAAGGAATCTGAGGAAAACAGAAACAATGCAGAAAGCAGAGAGGAGGAAACTATAGAGGGAAAGCCTCTGATTTATATCCTCAAAGAGATAAGAAAAAATATTGATACTTTAAAAATATCTTTAAAAATAATAAATAAAATTTCTTGGAAATTAAAATTATGAGAAACAAAATACTAAGTTGGATAGAATGGCCAAATATTTGGGGGAAAAAAATCCAGGTAGTAGAATAAAAAGGCAAAGTGATGAGGAAAAGTAGGGATCAGATAAGCACCTTAGAAAACTAATCCAGAAAATTCAGTCTGAGATAATTTCCAGAAAATGAGGAATTTGGACCAGAGAAGGCGATCCAAGAACTAGTAAGAGAAAATTTTTCGTAATTGAAGGCTATTGCCTTCCAAATTTAAAGGGCTTATTTTATGCTCCGTGTAATGAATCAACTCATTATAAAATTTCAAAGTAAGGAGGGTAAAATAAAAATCCTAAAAACTTTCAGAGAGAAAAACAAGATCACATTCACAATAAAAGAATTCAGACTTGCATTAAAATTATCAACAACAGTATCAGAAGCTAGAAGACAATGGAGTAATGCCTTTAAAATTCTTTGAGAAAATGATTGTTCTAGATTCTATACGTAGACAAGATAAAGATATGCAGTGGCACTTTCATGGAATGCACCCTTTCTCCAGAAGCTACTGGAATTGATTCTTCATTTTGATGAGGCACAGTGAAGAAAGAGACAGAAGATCCAGGAAGCTAAGACTCTTCCCTAAAGGAAGAAAAGGACTTCAAGGATAACAGCAGAGCTACAGATGTAGAAAGGAACCAAATCTGATTGGATTAGGAAGATGGGGAAATCTAGGAAAGGTGTTTCCAAGGTAGGGGCCAGGGTATAAAAATCATAGATTATCTCGTGTTAGAATGTGATTGAGAAAGTTTTTTTTTTTTTTTTTTTCCCGTCAGAGAGTTTGGAGATGCCGTTGTGGTAATACATACAGAGTGGGCAAATAAAAACTTGAGGCAGTCATTAACTCCAGGAAAATCAAAAGGTTGTTCAAGAAGGAAAATGTAAATATAGTACACCACATGGAACCGCTATGAATGCAATTTATATCAATGTGATAATAATAATAGACTATAGATTTAGCCAAAAGCTAAATAATTATTGTATTATAATTATTTTGGAAGTTTACAGCATGATGAAAAGAAATGTGTGTACACTGTTGGTAGGAATGCAAGCTGGTGCAACCACTCTGAAAAACAGTATGGAGGTTCCTCAAACAGTTGAAAATAGAGCTACCATACGATCCCGCAATTGCACTACTGGGTATTTACCCCAAAGATACAAATGTAGGGATCCGAAGGGGTATGTGCACCCCAATGTTTATAGCAGCAATGTCCACAATAGCCAAACTGTGGAAAGAGCCAAGATGTCCATCGACAGATGAACGGATAAAGAAGATGTGGTATATATACACAATGGAATATTATGCAGCCATCAAAAGGAATGAGATCTTGCCATTTGCAATGATGTGGATGGAACTGGAGAGTGTTATGCTGAGTGAAACAAGTCAATCAGAGAAAGACATGTATCATATGACCTCACTGATATGAGGAATTCTTAATCTCAGGAAACAAACGGAGGGTTGCTGGAGTGGTGGGGGGTGGGAAGGATTGGGTGGCTGGGTGACAGACATTGGGGAGGGTATGTGCTATGGTGAGCACTCTGAATTGTACAAGACTGATGAATCACGGATCTGTACTTCTGAAACAAATAATGCAATATATGTTCAGAAAAAAAAGAAGAAGATAGCAAGAGGGGAAGAATGAAGGGGAGTAAGTCGGAGGGGGAAACGAACCATTGGGGGAGACAAACCATTAGAGACGATGGACTCTGAAAAACAAACTGAGGGTTCTAGAGGGGAGGGGGTGGATGGATGGGTTAGCCTGGTGCCGGGTATTAAAGAGGGCACATTCTGTGTGGAGCACTGGGTGTTATGCACAAACAATGAATCATGGAACACTACATCAAAAACTAATGATGTAATGTATGGTGATTACAATAACAATAAAAAATTATTAAAAAAAAAGAAATGTGTGTACATGTGTGTGTTTAGGAGGTATTAAGGTTTTAAATCCCTTTAAAAAATACAAAATCAACATCAGACAACATATAAAATATATGTATGCTTCCTGGTTAAAAATATGGGGAAAATTTCTGGAAGAAACTGCTATAAAATTTAAAATATTTGTCTCTGCTGGGGGTGCAAACCTTGGGACTTGGGAGGGGTGAGATGGAAAACTGCTGCTTTCCATTTTAAGCCTTGAACATTGTATTCGTTTTCTATGGCAGCTTGATGACATTAGCACAACCTGGGTGGCTTAAAACAACTGAAATTTATTTATTCTCCCATAGTTCTGGAGGTCAGAAGTCTGATATGGGCTTCCTGGGCCAAACCAAGATGTCAGCAGGACTGTGCTATTTCCAGAGGCTCTAGGGGAGAATTTGTTCCTTGTCTTTTCCAGCTTCTGGTAGCTGCTGACATTCCTTGGTTTGTGGACTCATCACTCCAATCTTCATAGCCAGCATCTTCAGATCTTTCTCTGCTCCAACTCCATAAATCCCCCTCTGCTTCCCTCTTATAACATACATATAACTGTATTTAGGTCCCACCTGGATAATCCAGGATAATCTCTTTACCTCAAGATCCTTAACTTAATCACATCTGCAAAGACCTTTTTTTCCATAGAACATGATGTCCGCAGGTTTTGGAGATTAGAATAGGGGATGGGGGAGGGCATCATTTAGCCTACCACAAGCATTTAAAAAATCTTTTTAGTACATTTATATGATATATATACACACACACACACACACACACACACACACACACATATAAACACATACACACATATACAAAAATACATAAGTAAAAGAATATGCACCATTTTTAAAAATTGTGGCTATCAATGGATTGTCATGGCAGACTTCCAGTTCTACATCATGTATCTCTATAAGTGCTCTTGAATAATGAACATATATTACTCATGTGAAATGTTAATATGTGAGGGGGAAAAAAAGGCAGGGAGAAAGATTTCGTGCTTTGGCTGATCTACATTTGAGACCAACTAGTTCCAAGTCTTTCATTTCAAATACAAACACCAGGCAAGTCTCCAATTAAGTGACACTGACATTTATGTTGTTCCCTGGAAGACATATGTGTGTTTAAAACATACAGCTACCAGAAGCCAAGAGCTCAGGGGGCTAGGGAGAGGTTTTGTGGGGTTTCAAAACAACAAAGAGTAGTTTTAAACCCAATCTAGGAAATCATTTGCGCTCACACATACAGCATATCTGCTTCTTATCTTCTTTTTTCTTGTTTTTCTCAGATGCTAGGATAGGCCATATGATGATACTCCAAATTATAGTACCACAGTTGAAAGGGACCTTGAAGACCATTGGGTCCAACCCCAACATGAAAGAGTTTAGGGAATTTTAAATCCTTTAGAAGAGGACCAGAGGGGTGAAGTATTCATTCCCAAGGCAGCTGAGGCAGAACCAGACCCCAGCACTCCTGACCCTTAATGTAGTGTAAAACCCTACAATAGAAAAGAACTATCTTATTCTCTAGTCCATGAACCTCTGTGCCTCACTTCTCTATAATTTAGAAAGTCCTAAATGTTTGGGAAGCGGGGAGAGTATGAGATCCCCAACTCTCCTGGATCTTCACTATTCCTGAACTGTCGTGTAGTTCACTTACTCACAGGGATCTCCCTAATTCCTCTGTCAGGACAAGGGCCTTCTCCTTTGGACAAAGTTACAGAGGATTGGTGTGTGTTGGCTCTTACAGAAGCTGAAGGGACCCCTCTGTCTGCTCCCTTGATGGGTCACCTCGATTTTCCAGTTCCAGTGGACTATTCTGGTTGGGAATTAAGAGATGCAGAATTTTATCCTCTCTTCCTTCACAAGAAGACTCCTTCTGCCTTAGAACTTTGCTTCTCTGTGTATTTCATGGTTAAACCAGTGCCATGCCATCCCCTTTCTGGAGGTGAATGGAGCTAGCTGTGGCTGACATATCCTAAACATACGCTAGGTGCTTTACCAACACTAAATTACTTGATCTTCATAACAGTTGGGAAAGACTGACATCACTGTTTTACAGATGGGAAAATGAAGGTAGTTGACTTTGTTAGTATATTTCAGAGCCGAGACAAACTAACATCTTCCAGATCCCTAAACCAGAAAAATTTTCATGATGCTCCGTTGGAGTGGAATGAAAGGGAGAAAGGGAAATGCTGCTGCCTTCCAAAATGAGCCCTGTTATTTACCATGCCAATGGGAACACCCTGTCCATCTGGCCCAGCTGAGCTGAACCCCACCATCTTCCACTGTCTGCAGATCTTCAGCTGTCACTTAGACAAATTGGCAACTGGATTAGGAGTATTGGCAATGAAATGCACGCATCTTATGATGATCCTTAGACTAGCACAGATTGATGTGGGAGGCAGGCTGGACTACTCCTAGCAAGGGAACATTGATGGAAGATGGCTCATTGCCATCTTAATCCAGAGGTTTTCTAGCCAATTAAGTGTCTTGCAAATGCCTCGCTCTGACAATCTCACATGATCAAGTTGGTTAAAATATATTATCCAGGGTAGTGCTACAAAGACTATCTCAGCATAGAATGATGGCTGGCCACATAGGAGGGAATCTATACTGTGTTTAGGTGTTCAAACTCCACACTGAACTAATTTCTAACCAGGAGAGACCCTGGGACCAACACCTTGTAGAATTCAGCCTATTGCTTGGGAGTCGGACCCAGACTTACTTCCTTTCCCTTGTGTAGAAGTGAATTGGTCTCAGTACTGTGGAAAAAAAAAAAAAAGACTTTTTCATCTTTGTATCCTGTAGAAGACAGTTATTTCCATGGTGAGTTAGTTAACTGTTTAGTTATTTATTTACTGGCTGTAGTCAGGTGAGACTGTAAAGAGTATGACCCAGGACTTGGCCAATCAGATACTTTGTGCAGAGTTTAAATTTTGAGCAGAAAGGCAAGAGACAGACAGGAGGTCCATTCTACCCCAGCACAAGGAGTCCTTCCACCTCACTTCTCGGGGTGCCCCTGCCTCACCATCTGAGCCCCAGGCACTCCATCTGAGGAGTTCTAGGTTCCTCACTGTCCCTGCTTTGTTGTGGTTTCATCAAAAGTAATGTGTATTAAAACCAAAGCAGACTGACCTCTTTGGAAACTGGACATCAAAATGATGGCTCCACACTCTGACATCAGCGACTTTATTCCACTCTCTCTGACAACTGCTTTTTAAAATTATCCTTGTGGAGTTATTCGTTTTAAAGCAAACCTCAAAACTATACCCTTCACTTTGACCTTGTAAAGATTGGGGTTGGGGGGAAGTAACACGCAAAGAGACAGACATTAAAACTATTGACTAACGATATTAGAAGCTAAGACTCCAATGTGTTCATGCCTTCATATTTATGTAAGGAAGATGCTTTGCAACCTAGAATCTTTGCCAAAGCAAACAGTTGATCAGGTACACAGGTAAACTGCAGTCATTTTCAGATTTACAAGGGCTCATATTATTCAGGTGCATCCTTTCTTAGAGAGCACCCATGTGGTGGAGGCGTGATCTGAAAATGAGGAGGGCATGGAATGCAGGGAAGGGGGAACTCAGAAGACAGGGGTGGCAAAAAAGGAGTTCCCAAGAAAATCCCAGGATGTGAACTGCACCTTGCCAGGAATAAGAACATAGAATGTTCCAGAAATGAGGTCTCGAGTTTAAATTCTGCTATCGCTATTACTACTACTAATTGGTAGACAATATGTTATCATCTGAAAATGAGTTTAAGGAAGCTGAGGAAGTATTGAGATAAAATCATATTCCTATATAGAAAACGAAGCTTTTAAAAAAGGCAATGATTAACCCAAGAAAACCGAAAATTGTGTGAGAAAGGAAATAAATCACAATAAAATTCTCTGATTAGCCGTGAACAGTGTTTGTATAGCTATAATCATATAAACGCTGACTTGATTTAATAGAACATTGAAATAAGATGATGTTGGAAGAATGGGGGAGGGGCAGAGGGCATGGTAGGGGTGAATTAAATCCCTCTCTCCAGGCAGAAAAAAAAAATATGAAAGAGGTTGCTATGGGGGTAGTGTAGCTGAGGGGTCAGCCATGGGAAGAATGGGCAGGGGGCTGGTGTATTTATTGTAAGCCTTTTAGTTGTTTTTTTTTTTTAGTTGTTTGAAAAATGTATGCATGTATTACTTTGAAAATGTTGTTTTCTTAAAAGTCATGAAATAATGTAAAGAAATTCCATATTTTTAAGAAGCTTTAGTTCTTAATGCGATGAGCTCTCCAAAGTCTGGCAAGCTGAGCTATACAGAAGGACCTATTTACTGAGGCTTCCTGAAAATAGTGTTTTCACCGGACAGTTAAGATGAAAAGTTTTGCTTGTTTTTGCCTCAGATATATTATACATAAACACACACACACACACACACACACACACACACTAAATATAACCTTACAGATAAAGACATATGTCTCCAATTTCACTCCTATAAACTCCATCCCCACTAAAGCAATTAGAATTTTAAACTTAATGTCATTCTTTCCAGTCAATGCTTTTTATTTTTTTAAAATTTTTTATTGTTATGTTAATCACCATACACTACATCATTAGTTTTTGATATAGTGTTCCATGATTCATTGTTTGTGCCTAAAACCCAGTGCTCTACGGAGAATGTGCCCTCCTTAATACCCATCACCAGGCTAACCCATCCCCCCACCCCATCCCCTCTAGAACCCTCAGTTTGTTTTTCAGAGTCCATCGTCTCTCATGGTTCATCTCCCCCTCCGACTTACTCCCCTTCATTCTTGCCCTCCTGCTATCTTCTTCTTTTTTTTTTTCTTAACATATATTGCATTATTTGTTTCAGAAGTACAGATCTGTGATTCAACAGTCTTGCACAATTCACAGCACTCACCAGAGCACATACCCTCCCCAGTGACTATCACCCAGCCACCCCATCCCTCCCACCCCCCACCACTCCAGCAACCCTCAGTTTGTTTCCTGAGATTAAGAATTCCTCATATCAGTGAGGTCATATGATACATGTCTTTCTCTGATTGACTTATTTCACTCAGCATAACACCCTCCAGTTCCATCCACGTCGTTGCAAATGGCAAGATCTCATTCCTTTTGATGGCTGCATAATATTCCATTGTGTATATATACCACTTCTTCTTTATCCATTCATCTGTCGATGGACATCTTGGCTCTTTCCACAGTTTGGCTATTGTGGACATTGCTGCTATAAACATTGGGGTACACGTACCCCTTCGGGTCCCTACATTTGTATCTTTGGGGTAAATACCCAGTAGTGCAATTGCGGGATCGTATGGTAGCTCTATTTTCAACTGTTTCAGGAACCTCCATACTGTTTTCCAGAGTGGCTGCACGAGCTTGCATTCCCACCAACAGTGTAGGAGGGTTCCCCTTTGTCCACATCCCCGCCAGCATCTGTCGTTTCCTGACTTGTTAATTTTAGCCATTCTGACTGGTTTGAGGTGGTATCTCATGGAGGTTTTGATTTGGATTTCCTTGATGCCGAGCGATGTGGAGCACTTTTTCATGTGTCTGTTGGCCATTTGGATGTCTTCTTTGGAGAAATGTCTGTTCATGTCTTCTGCCCATTTCTTGATTGGATTATTTGTTCTTTGGGTGTTGAGTTTGATAAGTTCTTTATACATTTTATATACTAGCCCTTTATCGGATATGTCATTTGCAAATATTTTCTCCCATTCTGTCGGTTGTCTTTTGGTTTTGTGGACTGTTTCTTTGGCTGTGCAGAAGCTTTTTATCTTGATGAAATCCCAATAGTTCATTTTTGCCCTTGCTTCCCTTGCTTTTGGCGATGTTTCTAGGAAGAAGTTGCTGCGGCTGAGGTCGAAGAGGTTGCTGCCTGTGTTCTCCTTTAGGATTTTGATGGACTCCTGTCTCACGTTTAGGTCTTTCAACCATTTGGAGTCTATTTTTGTGTGTGGTGTAAGGAAATGGTCCAGTTTCATTCTCCTGCATGTGGCTGTCCAATTTTCCCAACACCATTTTTTGAAGAGACTGTCTTTTTGCCATTGGACATTCTTTCCTGCTTTGTCAAAGATGAGTTGACCGTAGAGTTGAGGGTCCATTTCTGGGCTCTCGATTCTGTTCCATTGATCTATGTGTCTGTTTTTGTGCCAGTACCATACTGTCTTGATGATGATAGCTTTGTAATAGACCTGGAAGTCCGGAATTGTGATGCCGCCAGCTTTGCTTTTCTTTTTCAACATTCCTCTGGCTATTTGGGGTCTCTTCTGGTTCCATACAAATTTTAGGATTCTTTGTGCCATTTCTTTGAAAAAAGTGGATGGTATTTTGATGGGGATTGCATTGAATGTGTAGATTGCTCTAGGTAGCATTGACATCTTCACAATGTTGGTTCTTCCAATCCATGAGCATGGAACGTTTTTCCATTTCTTTGTGTCTTCTTCAATTTCTTTCATGAGTATTTTATACTTTTCTGAGTATAGATCCTTTGCCTCTTTGGTTAAATGTATTCCTAGGTATCTTATGGTTTTGGGTGCAGTTGTAAATGGGATCAACTCCTTGATTTGTCTCTCTTCTGTCTTGTTGTTGGTGTATAGAAATGCCACTGATTTCTGTGCATTGATTTTATATCCTGCCACTTGATTGAATTCCTGTATGAGTTCTAGCAGTTTCAGGGTGTATCTTTTGGGTTTTCCACATACAGTATCATATCATCTGCAAAGAGTGAGAGTTTGACTTCCTCTTTGCCAATTTGGATGCCTTTGATTTCTTTTTGTTGTCTGATTGCTGTGGCTAGGACTTCTAAAACTATGTTGAATAGCAGTGGTGAGAGTGGACATCCCTGCCGCGTTCCTGACCTTAGGGGAAAAGCTCTCAGCTTTTCCCCATTGAGAATGATATTCGCTGTAGGTTTTTCACAGATGGCTTTTATGATATGGAGGTATGTACCTTCTATTCCTATACTCTGAAGAGTTTTGATCAAGAAAGGATGCTGTACTTTGTCAAATGCTTTTTCTGCATCTATTGAGAGGATCCTATGATTCATGTTTTTTCTTTTGTTAATGTATTGTATCACGTTGATTGATTTGCAGATGTTGAACCAGGCTTGCAGCCCAGGGATAAATCCCACTTGGTCATGGTGAATAATCCTATTAATGTACTGTTGGATCCTATTGGCTAGTATTTTGGTGAGAATTTTTGCATCCATGTTCATTAAGGATATTGGTCTGTAATTCTCCTTTTTGATGGGGTCTTTGTCTGGTTTTGGGATCAAGGTAATGGTGGCCTCGTAAAATGAGTTTGGAAGTTTTCCTTCCATTTTAATTTTTTGGAACATTTTCAGGAGAATAGGTATTAATTCTTCTTTAAATGTCTGATAGAATTCCCCCGGGAAGCCGTCTGGCCCTGGGCTTTTGTTTCTTGGGAGATTTTTGATGACTGTTTCAATTTCCTTAGTGGTTATAGGTCTGTTCAGGTTTTCTCTTTCCTCCTGGTTCAATTTTGGTAGTTGATACATGTCTAGGAATGCACCCATTGCTTCCAGGTTATCTAATTTGCTGGCATAGAGTTGCTCATAATATGTTCTTATAATTGTTTGTATTTCTTTGGTGTTGGTTGTGATCTCTCCTCTTTCATTCATGATTTTGTTGATTTGGGTCATTTCTCTTTTCTTTCTGATAAGTCTGGCCAGGGGTTTATCAATCTTGTTAATTCTTTCAAAGAACCAGCTCCTAGTTTCATCGATCTGTTCTACTGTTCTTTTGGTTCTAGTTCATTGAAATCTGCTCTGATCTTTATTATTTCTTTTCTCCTGCTGGGTTTAGGCTTTATTTGCTGTTCTTTCTCCAGCTCCTTTAGGTGTAGGGTTAGGTTGTGTATTTGAGACCTTACCAGTCAATGCTTTTTAAAATGTACTTTTACTATACATACACAACACACACTCACACGCATTCCTGTACAAATATATTAATTTACTTTCCACATTTCAAAAATTTCACTTAAATGCTATATAATGTGTATATTATTCTGCCACTTACTTTGTCCATCCAGTGTTGAGACCCATCCATGTTGAAATATGGAGTTAGTTCATTTATTCCACTGCATGATTGCCCTAGAGTTTCTTTTCCTTCCATCTTTCTCTCTTACAAACAATATGGGAGTGAACACCCTCATACAAGCCTCTTGCTAAATATGAGCAAGAGTTTCTCTGGGGTAGAGACCTAGAAACAGAATTGCTGGGGCACGGGATAGGCACGTTTTCTACTTTATTAGGTCACTGGGTCAGTATAGTTTTGTAAGTACATAAATAGTGCTTCCCAGGGAACTCAAGCTCCTAGACCAGGAGCTGGTACAAACTGGGCCCCAGTTGGGGGTGGAGGCCATATCAGAAATACCATCTGTTACAACAGCACTCCTGATTCTCTCCTCAGAGGCGGCACTTTGGGACCATAGCAGAGAGATGGGTTTATTCGCGTTCTCTCTAACAAGCTGGTATCCGACATTTAAAGGGCTGCTGAGGTTCTTTTCCCTTTTTTACCTACGAGGGGAAAGCTCCAGTTAGCATATTGCTGAGAAGATGGAGGGCAGGACAAGATAGGATTAGAGAACTAGTAACAGAGACAAAGAGGGCCCCATGGGTAAGACATGGGAGTACACATTCTTCTGTTCATCCACTAGGTCACTACTTATTAAGAATGTGTCAGGAGAGGGGCCCCTGGCTGACTCAGTCAGTAGAGCATGTAACTCTTTTATCTCAGGGTTGTGAGTTCGAGCCTGGTGTTGGGTGGGTAGCCTATGTAAAAAAAGAAAGAAAGAAAAAAAGAAAAGAATGTGTCAGACATGGAACTGGACCCTGGGGTGGAAAATACCATAGGAAAGGGACAATTCCATTCCAACTGGGCATGGTAGATATGATTTGGGAAGCCGGCTCTATCTAAATTCCTTTCCAAAGAAACAACCCAGGTCTTGGGCAACCAGCCTTGTTCTAAACCACTGCATTTCCTTTCCTCACTTGTCCTCCTTGAAAACTGTCTCAGCTGATTAGACCAGGGAGGGTCACTTGACTCAAGGACTATCAATCCTAAAACCACTCAAGGATGTATGGTTCACATTCTGCATCAGGAAGAGGAGTGGCTCCAATCATACATGCTTAGGATGCTCTAGATTGTAAGTAGTGGAATCCATCCTCAAACTGGCTTAATGATAAAGAATGTATTCTTGACAGGCAGTCCTGTGGTGCTGGCTGCATTGTGTCCCCATGATTCATGGTGTCAGTATTGTCCTGACCAGCTCTCTAGGTGGTCAGAAAGACACCAGTAGAGACAGAAGGTCGAGTGCTGTCTGGTTTACATCTTCTGGGAATAACCGTGGAATAAATGGTGGTTCCATTACTCGAATTGGGCCAGCTGAAGTCATGTGTCCACTCTGGGCCAATAGCATTCACGGGGAGGTTGTCATGCACTGATTGGATAAGCCTGGGTTCTGAACCCAGCAGTAGAAAAGGGATACGAAAACTATCATTGGTTTATGGCAGTGATATTTCACTCCGACAGCTGATGATTAGTCAGTTTCCTGTAAGTCACGTGAGCTCCACTAGGGAGGAGGAAGAGAGGAGAGGAGGCTGGGTAGGAAACACAAAGTGTCCACTGTCACAGAACCATATTTTAGAGTTGCTAGAAATTTATTAAGTACTGGGCTTGGTTCACTCTTTAGCTGTTAGCTCCCTTCTCCACACTTGAAACCCAGCTGCTGTTCAGTAATCTGGGGAAAACACAAACAAGGAAATGGAGATGCAGATCTCACATTCATTTGGGTTTCTCTTTAAGCAGAGGGTCTCGGGCACCTTCTTTTCCCAGTACTAAGGAGAAGCAACTTTTCTTTGCTTTCTGAGATCTCGCCATTACAATTTTACTTGCATGCGCGATCAGACCTGTCTAAGGATGAGTGAAGGCAGGCAGATGTTTTGGCCCCTTTATAAAGCCCACACTGCTTTTATAGTATGGGAACAGCTGTGTATATGGGGTGCCAACAACCACAACATCTTCACACCCTCAGGTCATTTCTGCCCTTCCAACTGTTGTGGGTGCCCCTGTGTTTCCTCCGGAGATACCTGGGAAAGTACAGGCCATTCAAAGGGCCTTGCAGAGCCCCATTTCTCTAGCTAAGAACTCGAGGTAATGGCCCCATAGCAATGCTAGGGGAAGGTAATGAATGATTCACATATCCATATGTGGAATACTGTCACATAAGTGTACTCAGATTTGGACACAATAGCCTTTGGTGGCAGGGTGGGAGGATGAAGGAAACAAAATATCCTTTCAAAGTTATCCAAATCAAAAACTTCGTCATCATGTAAGTAACTATAGACTATAGTCCAGGAGCTATTGCTCACTGCTGGAGCATGCAGCATTAATGGGACAGGCCGCAGCTTCTGTGCCATCTCCAGGACTTGGCTCTCAGGCCAACCTGAAATCTCCCACTTAATTAAATATCTCACAGGTGAGTGGGTGTAATCATATTATTAGGATGATTTTCATTCCATTGGGATCTATTTTTGAAGTAAATTATTTGCAAACATCAGTATTTTTACCTTTAGGAGTAAAAACGAACTTGCAGTGCACCTTGCGATTGATTCCAACACACGCTGGGCCACAAGAGCTGCCCTATTTTGTAAGCATCTTTAATTTAAACACATACAAGTGCACCAAAACAGTAATAAGTTGCCAGAGCCAGAACATATCTCCGTTGGATGAGATGAAACCATCTGAACTAATAACCCAGTGGGCCACCTTGCCTTTGATAAAGGCGGTTTGCAGAATTTTCCAATTAACACCTATGCCTCTGCCAACACACACACCGTCCCCTGTCCCTGCACCTGAGAGGGGCTGCATAGGCTATAAATTGAGCCCAAATCAAGAGGAAGTGAGGTTGATGGGGCTCTGAGAAAAAAATGATGATTAGTCTCCTCTGGGCCTTCTCAGGTTGCTGTAATGGTTTTGGTCCTCAAATAGTAGTGATTCTCTTTTCTGAAGCAGCAAAATTACAGGTAATTGCTTTTGGGAAAAGCCAAATAGCGGATGGCTTCTCCTCTGACTAGATTTATTTTAATTCTCAATAAACAGAATAATCGCATCCTTTGCTGGACTCTCCAGGTCATTAGGGAGGCTCAGACTGTGACCATACCTCGGCACAGGACCTGCAACCAAATGCAGTAAACTACATTTGATGGATAATTATCCTTTGTTATTGTTCAGCTGCAGAGGAAATGGCCTATAAGTTATCTGGATTCTTCCTTTGGCATCTGCCACCCATAGCCTTGTTGAAGGGAAAAGCACATCGTGAAAGGATCTGAGTGGCCTGGGCCACATGGGGAAGGAGAGCTTTCTCTAAGAGCCCCTGTCTTCTCCCCTCCCCCAATACCAAGGGAAGAGGTCCGTTGTGGCAGAGGGAGGGAGGGGCCTGACATTCCCAGGAAATAAGGCTGAGACAGCATTACTCAGTAGTTGGAAGAATCGTCCCAATGCATGAGAAACAATGTCCCGGGTAGTAGCCCATGGTGCCTTGCCATGTCTGTCCCTTCTCTCGTTTTTTTTTTTTAATTTTTTATTATTATGTTAATCACCATACATTACATCATTAGTTCTTGATGCAGTGTTCCATGATTCATTGTTTGTGCATAACACCCAGTCCTCCACGCAGAATGTGCCCTCCTTAATACACATCACCAGGCTAACCCATCCACGCACCCCCCTCCCCTCTAGAACCCTCAGTTTGTTTTTTAGAGTCCATCGTCTCTCATGGTTCGTCTCCCCCTCTGACTTACTCCCCTTCATTCTTCCCCTCCTGCTATCTTCTTCTTTTTCTTTTTTCTTAACATATGTTGCATTATTTCTTTCAGAAGTACAGATCTGTGATTCAACAGTCTTGCACAATTCACAGCACTCACCAGAGCACATACCCT
>NW_027397096.1:7484081-7522431 GCF_003265705.2 Callorhinus ursinus | reverse complement strand
CCTGCTACTTTACTGAATTCCTGTATGAGTTCTAGCAGTTTTGGGGTGGAGTCTTTTGGGTTTTCCACATACAGTATCATATCATCTGCAAAGAGTGAGAGTTTGACTTCCTCTTTGCCGATTTGGATGCCTTTGATTTCTTTTTGTTGTCTGATTGCTGTGGCTAGGACTTCTAATACTATGTTGAATAGCAGTGGTGAGAGTGGACATCCCTGCCGCGTTCCTGACCTTAGGGGAAAGGCTCTCAGCCTTTCCCCATTGAGAATGATACTCGCTGTAGGTTTTTCATAGATGGCTTTTATGATATGGAGGTATGTACCCTCTATTCCTATACTCTGAAGAGTTTTGATCAAGAAAGGATGCTGTACTTTGCCAAATGCTTTTCCTGCATCTATTGAGAGGATCCTATGACTCTTGTTCTTTCTTTTGTTAATGTATTGTATCACGTTGTTTGATTTGCGGATGTTGAACCAGCCTTGCATCCCAGGGATAAATCCCACTTGGTCATCGTGAATAATCATTTTAATGTACTGTTGGACCCTATTGGCTAGTATTTTGGTGAGAATTTTTGCATCCATGTTCATCAAGGATATCGGTTTGTAATTCTCCTTTTTGATGGGGTCTTTGTCTGGTTTTGGGATCAAGGTAATGGTGGCCTCGTAAAATGAATTTGGAAGTTTTCCTTCCATTTCAATTTTTTGGAACATTTTCAGGAGAAGGTATTAATTCTTCTTTAAATGTCTGATAGAATTCTCCTGGGAAGCCCTCTGGCCGTGGGCTTTTGTTTTTTGGGAGATTTTTGACGACTGCTTCAATTTCCTTAGTGGTTATAGGTCTGTTCAGGTTTTCTCTTTCTTCCTGGTTCAATTTTGGTAGTTGATACATGTCTAGGAATGCACCCATTGCTTCCAGGTTATCTAATTTGCTGGCATAGAGTTGCTCATAATATGTTCTTATAATTGTTTGTATTTCTTTGGTGTTGGTTGTGATCTCTTCTCTTTCATTCATGATTTTGTTGATTTGGGTCATTTCTCTTTTCTTTCTGATAAGTCTGGCCAGGGGTTCATCAATCTTGTTAATTCTTTCAAAGAACCAGCTCCTAGTTTCATCGATCTGTTCTACTGTTCTTTTGGTTTCTATTTCATTGATTTCTGCTCTGATCTTTATTATCTCTCTTCTCCTGCTGGGTTTAGGCTTTATTTGCTGTTCTTTCTCCAGCCTCTTTAGGTGTAGGTTGGGTTGTGTATTTGAGACCTTTCTTGTTTCTTGAGAAAGGCTTGTATTGCTATATACTTTCCTCTCAGGACTGCCTTTGCTGTATCCCAAAGATTTTGAACAGTTGTGTTTTCATTTTCATTGGTTTCCATGAATTTTTTAAATTCTTCTTTAATTTCCGGGTTGACCCATTCATTCTTTAGTAGGATGCTCTTTAGCCTCCATGTATTTGAGTTCCTTCTGAATTTCCTCTTGTGATTGAGTTCTAGTTTCAAAGCATTGTGGTCTGAAAATATGCAGGGAATAATCCCAATCTTTTGGTACCGGTTGAGACCTGATTTGTGACCTAGGATGTGATCAATTCTGGAGAATGTTCCATGGGCACTAGAGAAGAATGTGTATTCCGTTGCTTTGGGATGGAATGTTCTGAATATGTCTGTGAAGTCCATTTGGTCCAGTGTGTCATTTGAAGTCTTTATTTCCTTGTTGGTCTTTTGCTTAGATGATCTGTCCATTTCAGTCAGGGAGGTGTTAAAGTCCCCCACTATTATTGTATTGCTGTCAATGTGTTTCTTCGCTTTTGTTATTAATTGCCTTATATAATAGGCTGCTCCCATGTTAGGGGCATAGATATTTACAATTGTTAGATCTTCTTGTTGGATAGACCCTTTAAGTAGGATATAGTGTCCTTCCTCATCTCTTATTAAAGTCTTGGGTTTAAAATCTAATTTGTCTGATATAAGGATTGACACCCCAGCTTTCTCTTGGTGTCCATTAGCATGGTAAATGGTTTTCTACCCCCTCACTTTCAATGTGGGGGTTACTTTGGGTCTAAAATGAGTCTCTTGCAGACAGCATATAGATGGGTCTTGTTTTTTAATCCAATCTGATAGCCTGTGTCTTTTGATTGGGGCATTGAGCCCATTTACATTCAGGGTAAGTATTGAAAGGTATGAATTTAGTGCCATTGTATTGCCTGTAAGGTGACTGGTACTGTATATTGTCTCTGTTCCTTTCTGATCTGTGCTGCTTTTAGGCTCTCTCTTTGCTTAGAGGACCCCTTTCAATATTTCCTGGAGGGCTGGTTTTGTGTTTGCAAATACCTTTAGTTTTTGTTTGTCCTGGAAGCTTTTTATCTCTCCTTCAATTTTCAATGAGAGCCTAGCTGGATATAGTATTCTTGGTTGTATATTTTTCTCGTTTAGTGCTCTGAAGATATTATGCCAGTCCTCTGGCCTGCCAGGTCTCTGTGGATAGGTGTGTTACCAATCTAATGTTTCTACCATTGTAGGTTACATATCTCTTCTCCCGAGCTGCTTTCAGGATTTTCTCTTTGTCTCTGAGACTCGTCAGTTTTACTATTAGATGTCAGGGTGTTGACCTATTTTTATTGATTTTGAGAGGGGTTCTCTGTGCCTCCCGGATTTTGATGTCTGTTTCCTTCCCCACATTAGGGAAGTTCTCTGCTATTATTTGCTCCAATATACCTTCTGCCCCTCTCTCTCTTTCTTCTTCTACTTGGATCCCAATTATTCTAATGTCGTTTCGTCTTATCGTATCGCTTATCTCTCGCATTCTGGCCTCGTGATCCAGTAGTTGTTTCTCTCTCTTTTTCTCAGCCTCTTTATTTTCCATCATTTGGTCTTCTATATCGCTGATTCTCTCTTCTGCCTCATTTATCCTTGCAGTTAGTGCCCCCATTTTTGATTGCACCTCATTAATAGCCTTTTTGATTTTGACTTGGTTAGATTTTAGTTCTTTTATTTCTCCAGAAAGGGTTTCTCTAATAACTTCCACGCTTTTTTCAAGCCCAGCTAGTATCTTTAAAGTCATGATTCTGAACTCTAGTTCCAACATCGTACTAATGTCCATATTGACTAGGTCCCTGGCTGACGGTACTATCTCTTGTTCTTTTTGCTGAGGTTATTTTTTTCGTCTTGTCATTTTGTCCAGAGGAGAATAGATGAATGAGAGAACAAAATGGTAACAGGTTAACCATATCCCCAGCAAATATACTGTATACAAATCAGAAAAGACCTGAAACCAGGGGAAAAGAAAGGGAAAGAAAGAAAAAAGAAAGAGGAGAAAAAAAGAAAAGAAAAAGATAAAGATAAAACAAACAAAAACAAAGCAGAACAAAAAAACAAAATATGATCAAATATGATCAGGCAAGTGCATAGATTAGTGCCACACACTGGATTTTGGGCATATTTTGGGTGTTAGAAGAAAGTGCCTGCTAAAATTTTAAAGGAAGAAAGACTTATATATGTACAAAATAAGGGTTGATACAGTGAAGGGATGGTAGATGTAAAGATGAAAATTATAAAAGTTTTTATAAAAGGAATTGATAAGAAGTTGTTTGAAAAAAGAAAGAAGATAAAAAAAAAAGGAGAGATTGTGATCAGGCAGGAAACTAGAACAAAGCCATACACTAGTGATTTAGGGTATATTTTGATCTGTTAGAAGAAACTGTATCTCAAAATTTTAAAGAGAGAACAGCTTATATATATATGCCAAAAATAAGAGTAACTACTATGAAGGGATAAAATATGACTCTAAAAATGAAAAATAAAAAATGTTTTTTTAAAAAAAGCGATTGATAAGATGTTGGTTGAAAAAGGGAAAAAGAGAAATTAAAAAAAAAACAGTTAAAAAAATTAACTTTGAAAAACTAATAAATCATGGTAAAAAAAAAGCCATGAATTCTATGTGCAGTATTCCCCTAGCGCTGGAGTTCTCCCGTTGTCCTTGATCGGTAAACTTGGTCTTGGCTTGCTGGCTGTTCGTACTGATCTTCTGGGGGAGGGGCCTGTTGCTGTGGTTCCCAAATGTCTTTGCCGGAGGCGGAATTGTCCCGCCCTTGTTGGTCCGGGCTAAGCAAGCTGCTGGGGTTTGCTCTCAGGAGCTTTTGTTCCCTGCAGCTTTCCGTACGGCTTTGGAGGACGAGAGTGAAAATGGCGGCCTCCCAATCTCCGCCCCGAGGAGCTGAGAATTCGGGGCTCTGCTCCTCTGTGCACCCCCAGAGAAAAGCAGTCAGTCCCTCCCGTGTCCTCGGTCTCCGGCCGCACTCCGTGCTCACCGGGCCTGTGACCGAGCGTTTCTATCTCTGGCTCCCGACCCCGTGTGGAGTCTCCAAACCCAGCAGATCCCTGCGGTGCGCTTCCGCGCCGCTCCTCCCGGGGGAGGAAGGGGAGTCTCCCCAGATCTACCGCTTGTTGGGTCCCTGCTGGAGGAGCAGTGGCCCGACTGGGCCGCGGATCACGGTTTATGGCCACCCCGAGCTGAGAGCCCGCGCCTCGGCTCCGTCTCTGCAGCCGGCTTCCCCGCTCCGATACCCGGGAGCTCTGCTGCACTCAGGCACCCCCGGTCTTTCTGTGACCCCGAGGGTCCTGAGACCACACTGTCCCGCGAGGTTTCCACCCCCCGCTTAGCCACTGGAGCGACGTCCCTCAGCGGAGCCGACTTCTAAAAGGTCCGATTTTGTGCTCCGCGGCTCTAGCACTTGCCAGAAGCGACCGGCGGAGGCCCCTCCCCCACCATCTATCCTCCCGAATATCGCCTCGGATTCACTTCTCCGCATGCCCTACCTTCCAGAAAGTGGTCGCTTCTCTGTTCAGAGAGTTGTTGCTACTCTCCTGTTCGATCTCCTGTTGAGTTTATAGGTGTTCAGAATGATTTGATCCCTATCCAGCTGAATTCCTGAGACCAGACGAAATCTACTCCTCTGCCATCTTGCTCCGCCTCCCTTCTCTCATTTTGATCCTCCTTATGGCTACACCCCACTCTCTCTGAGGTGGTAAACCAGTTCCCATCTGAACCTATCCCTCCAAACTCCAACTCCCTATGTCTCTGTTACAAAACTCCCTGGCACTGACCTGCTTCTGCTTATGGACTGTGAAGCTAGAGAAGGTAAAGAAAGAACTCAGATTAGGCACCTACTATATGCCTGGTACAGTACTTGATATTTTAAAAGCTATCCCATTCAGTTTTCACCATAATCCTAAGAAGGCACTCCTCTTGTCCCTGCTGTGTATGACAAAACTGAGGCCCAGAGAGGTTAAACAACTCATCCAAGGACACACAGTCAGTAAGTAGGAGAACCAAGATTTAACCCTGGGTCTCTGTGACCCCAAAGCCTGCACATGTTCCCTTCAGTCATTCCTCCGAGTGTCAGTTAGACTGCATTTGGGCTTCTTTTCCAACCCCTTGCCCTTTCCTGTTTCAACTCCACTGACATAACCCCAGTCCTGTCTGCCCCCCCACCCCTGTCCAATTATGGCCTGAGGCTCTGGCTGCTCAGGCCTAATCTACAGTTGAGAAATGACTTCTTCAGATCTGCTTTCGAGATTTGCTGCCCTTAACTCTGACCCCGTCAACTGTGGCCAAGATTAGGGCTGGGGGGCCATCCTCCCTGATGGATATAGCCATTACTGTGTGAGAAGATATTTGCTTAGGGCCATCTCCCGAGAGAGGGAAGCATGCTTGTGGCAGTGGTCCAGAGAGGAATAAACTCCGCTGCCATGAGAATGTTCCCAATGCCCCCCCTCAGCAGGGTGACCCAGGCACTCCAGGTCCCCCACCACTCAGACCCTGCTCCTCTCCGCCTTACCTCTTGCTGCCCGCGGAGTCCCATTCACCTCAGTGCCTGTTCATGCTATGGCCTTTGTCCATGATTCCTTGGACTTAAAAATGTTCTCCCTGCCCTCCACTTGCACCTGGCTTGCTCCTTCCCCTCTCTAGCTTGGGCATTCTTGATAGTTTTCTATTGCTGCAAACATAGTGGCTGAGAACAACATGCACTCATGATCTCAGTGTCCATGGGTCAGAAGTCTGGGCTGGCTTAGCTGGGTCCTCTGCTTAGGGTTCCACAAGGCTGCAATCACGGTATGGCCTAGGGCTGCGTTCTCATCTGGATACTAGACCAGGGGAATAGCCACTCTTCTTTCTTTTTTTTTTTTTTTTAAGATTTCTTTATTTATTTTAGAGAGAGAGAGAGGGTGTGTGTGCGAATGGGGGAGGAGCAGAGAGAAAGAGGCAGACAAGCAGACTCCTCACTGGGTGGAGAGTCCAACATGGGGCTCAATCCCAGGACCCCGAGATCATGACCTGAGCCAAAACCAAGAGTCAGGTAACTGACTGAGCCACCGACTACTAACCAACTGAGCCACCCAGGTGCCCCCAAAAATCCACTTTCAAGCTCATTCAGATTGTTGGCAGAATTCATCAGTTTACACGTCTAAGACTGAGGTCCCATTCTCTTGTTGGCCATCAGTCAGATTGCTCCTTTTCCTCCTGAAGTTCTCTGTCACATGACCATCTGTACAACAGGATGGTTTCCTTCTTCAAGGGCAGCAAGAGAACATCTCTGGCCTCATGGGAAAGCCTACACCCTCTTTTAAAGGGATTCCAATTGATCACATCAGGCACACCCAAGATAATCTTCCTTTTGATTAACTTAAAGTCAACTGACTTGGGACTTTAATCTGTAAAATCCCATCACCCTTGCCTTATACCATAACATAATCATGAGAATGACATCCATCATCTCTGCTCTATACTGTAAGCTACTCAGGGGCATAACACCAGGGGCAAGTGATCATGGTTCGCACACCATGCCTTCTTTGGTATCCACAGGTGGGTGTAGGCCCCCGCGTCTCTAGCTTGCTTTATGAAACACTTTCTTTATGAGTCTGCCTCCTACACTGCCATAGGAGCTCATCAAAGACTAGAGGAATGCTCCTCTCTGCCAATTTCTGTATTCCAGGGACTGACCTTCATGTGTAGCACATGGAGAAGCTCCATAAATACTTGTCCAACTGAACTGGATGGGGATCCTAACTGTAAGCTTTTCTTCTTGGCCAGGGATGGTCGACACCCGATGTGTGTGGCCCTTCCCCAACATGGTAACAATGGCAGACATCACTAGTTGATCATAGTTCTCTTGAGTCATGCCCCCCCACCCCAGGATGGCCCAAGGGTCCTTCTCAAGCCAGAGGTGCAGGCAGCACCAACACACTCAGAGCCAGAGTAAGAGTTGAAACCTCTGTTCTGACTACACCAGACACCTGCTACTTCAAGGACCTGTACCTTTCTACCTTGCTTTCATCCCCCTGACTTCTGAGCTTCAGCCCAGAGGCTTCCTGTCTCTCTTGAATTCTGTTGTTTTTCTCCTACCTGCCCCGGCTATGTGGACCTTGATTCTCCTGCCTGGCTTCACCTTTGCCTACTCCTTTGGCCCTTGGAAGTGCCATCGTGGAATCTTCTGCTGCAGCCAGCAAACCTCAGCACCCCATTCCTGCTCAGCCCAGCCCAGCTCTCCCACTGTAGCCCAGGACTTGGACCTGCTCCTCGTTCTGAGGTAGGAACCAGATTGGCAAGGTAGTCATGTGGGAAAACAGCCTTGACCCGGCCTCAAGTGGGAGACTAACTATCAAAACTTTATGTGTGAGGAAGTCCCAGGGCTCTCAGTGTGCCAGCTACCCTAACAGAGAGCCACTAGTCATTCACTTGAGGACAGGGGAGAGACATGGGCATTGCACCAGACACCGTGGTCCTTTTACAGCTGTTGAGAAACTTGCTTGAGTGCTATCTCCAGGCCTCTGTCTACTTGTCTGACAAATGGGGCCACACCACCCGGGAATTCTGTGATCTGGAAAGCTGAGAGGATTGGCTATGCAACAAATGACCAGGAAGGGTAAAAACCAAGGGACTGATAAACTCTCTTCAAGTGAGTAAAAGGACCAAACCTGCCAGCCGCTTTCTCTTAGAATTCAAGTAAGCACCATCTGGATGGTTAGGCTCCTTCCTTGTTTTCCAGGAGACAGGTAACACTTTGGGGGTCTTGGACTGTGCATTTCACAGCTAGTCAACCCCTGATGGGAAACATGATCTTCAGCTGTTCCTTATCAAGGACGAACTGTCACGGTAATTTAGAGCTCAGACAGGAGACGCTCATTGGAGGGGGTCTCCGGAGCCTGCAGCGGGGAAGGCTGGAGATTTTGGCAAAGGCCACAGGCAAGCAGCCGGCGATGGAAGGAGGGATGGGATGGATGGAGGTGGGCTGGGGGGGGAAGCCATTCATCTTCATGCACAGCATGGGAGGGGGTCATTGTCAATCGGGAGCTCACTTGGGACCAAGTGAGGGGTGAATGGTTGGTTTCTATCTACCTAGACAGTGGCAGGTGCCATCTTCTGCCGTGGGGAGAGGGACAGAGCCCAACCTCTATAGGTATGTGCCATACCGCACCCCTCAGAGAAAGATGTGACCTCTGGAGGCAGGGGAAAACGACGACAAGTCCAAGGTCAGACTGGTAGACTTTGTTGCCTCTAGAACTTGTGTTGGTACTGGGGCAAAGGAGGAAGGGGGGCTGCAGAAAATATAGGGGCTGCCATCCCTGCTTGAACACACATTACCTTTTGTATTTGTCACATGCCTCAGACTTCACACAATGCCTGGCTTTAGCACAGGATCCTGCTGTGATATATTTCCCAACTTGGTACAGTATGCCGTGGTGTTCCCACGGGACGCTGGCGTTCCTGACTTGGACCAATTTGTTCCTCCTCTGAAATCTGATCATGGACATCTTTTCAACAATAATTTAAAAAAATGACATGAATATAATTTCCTCAATTTTCAGAAAAAAATTTCTCCTGAAACCATGGGGGCCTGCTGCTTCCTGTCAAAACCAGAACCTTGAGAAGATAATGATCAATTTAGCAGGCAATTATATGTTTATTATATTTATTTTAGCTTCACATATCAATACTGTATGGTGTTTTGCAAAGAGGAATCGTCATCTCTAGTTGCTCTGATACCTGAACACGTTTGAAAAGTTGTTTTTCTCATTGTATTTGCATAGCTGGCTCTCGAGTAAGCCACTCCAGAGACGAGTTCTGGAAGGGGCAGGGCTGGACTCGGGAAATCCATCACAGCCACCAGCTTCTCTGACGTTTTTGGTTTTTTTCTGGAGATTCAGGCCAGCATTTTACTTTTGAAGATGCCAAGCTATATCATTTGTAGGTTAGGTTAATGTAGCCTAGA
The DNA here is from genome assembly GCF_003265705.2 of Callorhinus ursinus. Lineage (NCBI taxonomy): Eukaryota > Metazoa > Chordata > Mammalia > Carnivora > Otariidae > Callorhinus > Callorhinus ursinus. The sequence continues at coordinate 7,513,175 of NW_027397096.1, read as the reverse complement.
ACCTTTTACAGTAGCCTTTAGAAGGCTACAAGCAGAAACGGTATAGAAAATGATTAGCAGAGGGGCACCTGGGTGGCTCAGTCAGTTAAGCGTCTGCCTTCAGCTAGGGTCATGATCCTGGGGTCCTGGGATCGAGCCCCGAGTCGGGCTCCCTGCTCAGCGGGGAGTCTGCTTCTTCCTCTCCTTCTGCCCTACCCCCCATACTGCTCATTCTCTCTCTCTCTGTCTCAAATAAATAAAATCTTTAAAAAAAAAGAAAATGATTAGCAGAAACCCTAAAAGCAATAAGCTAGACACATGGAAAGAACTAGAGCAAAGTGTACCTGCAAATGGCTGAGTGTTCAAATATTTTCCCATCCGGATTGAATGGGTTGTGGGTTATGGGTTGAATTATATCTCCCCGCTTCTAGATTCATACATGAAAGTCCTGACCCCCAGGACCTCAGAATGCAACCTTATTTGGAATTAGGGTCTTTGGAGATGTAATTAGTTAAGATGAGGTCATCCAGGAATAGGGTGGGCCCTAATCCAACATGACTGGTGTCCTTCTAAAAAGGGGAATTTGGACACAGAGGCACCCAGACAGGGAGAACATGGTGTTTTGTTGCCACACGCCAAGGAACTACCAAAAGCTGGGAGAAAGGCCTAGAACAGATGCTTCCATAGGCCTTCCGAAAGAGTATGGCATTGCCCACACCTTGGTCTCAGACACCCAGCCTCCAGAACTATGGGACAGTCAATTTCTCTTGTTTGAGCCGTGGTACTTTGCTACTGCAGCCCTAGAAAACTCATACACCAGCTATCATATCCCTTGCGGTGGAAAGGGGCTCTGGAATGATGCTGAACCCTACTGGCTGTAGGTTTACTCCATCCCTCCCTCCACTGTTAAAATGAAGATTCCATCACCTTTGTCCTGGGGAGCACTATTCTCCAAAGTTACATCAGCTGAGAGTAACCTTGGCAGACTAGAGAGGCTGGAAATTAGCTCTGGTTAGAAGACTTAGGGGCATTTCCTATTTCATTTTTTTTTAAATATCCCAGGCAAGGCAGACTTAACTCCTAATTCCACTCCTTGATTAAACATTAAGGGTTTGCACTGGCTCCGCAGAACGTGGAGTTATCTGTTAACTTGCAATCATGCTAAATTCATAAATCTAATTTGGCTCTGGCATTCAGCCAAGAGAAAATGCAAAGGATTAACATTTTTGGACCATCAGGGGTGGAAATGAGAATTATTCTGTTATTTTTTTTTATTTAATTGATCTATCTAATGTGATTTCTGGAGGCCACACACAGATCTCTTGAGTATGAGGTGACTAGGAAACAAGAAAAAGCAGCTCACCCCCTTCCAGCGGCTTACAAAAATCCAGCAATGGAAGATGTCCCAAAGTGATCATGTGTCAATCTGGCTTTCTACTTATGGAATCATCGTGTTCTGCCGAGGTCACCTTGTATAAGCTCCACCTTTTATAGCTGAGAAAGTAAGGGTCAGAAGGTTAATACAGGTTAAATAATTTGCTGGGTGCTTCACCGTGTTCCAGCTGCAGGGAGAGTACAAGGGTGTCCTCAGGGATCCTGCCTCCTGCCCTCAAGGGTCAGATGGTCTAATGGAGGACAGAGGATGGAGATGCACACGTGCACAGGATGCTAGAGCAGCATCGAGGGCTTTGGGGCCTTTAGAATGGTGAACACGGACAACTTTCTGGAGGGGAGACACTCCAGCTGAAGCTGGGGTTGTGACAAGAGCTGCCCGGGTGAGGAGGAGAAGGTTTCGGGAAGTGGGGAAGTGAGTAGTAGCCTGAAGCTGAAGCAGTCCAGTCCTCCAGCCACGCAGGGCCTCACCTGTTTTTCAAGGAGCTCGGGCGCCATTGGCAAAAGGTGGAAAAGCCTTGAAATGCTCTGGGGAGGGCCTGGCTGACCTGTGTGTATTGAGACAGCTCGGTCTGGTAGAAAGGGAGAGGCTGGGCTGGAGAGAGACGCTTGGGGGGGAATCGTGCCAACAGCTCAGCTGAGGTGGATGGGGACCTGGACAGGGCACAGCAGTGGCCCTGGAGGCAAGGGGCCCGAACCAGACACCCTGGGGACAGATTGGACTTGGGTGGCGATAGGCTGCCTCATCAGGGAGCCAGAGGCGACAAGAAGGGCCACAAATTTCCTAGTTTGGGCTCAGATTGGGTGGTTGTGAGTGACAGAAACCCAGCTGAAACTACCCAACTCCCTGGGACTTCCAGGGGCCCCACTGGTACAGGGAATTTGGGACATGCTTCTCCGTATTACTTCTCTACTCTCTCATCTCAGCATCGCTGTTGGCCCCATCCTTGCCCTCTGTAGATCTGGGAGGGCACCCCCAGCTGTACATAGCTCCAGGCTTATCCCATCCCAATGCAGACTGTGCCCAGGCATACGATCTCAGGGAGGCCCCCGATTTCCTGGTCCCAGGACCTTGCCTGTCCCTGGACCCATCGCTGTGGCTGGAGGTTGGGTTCTAGGATTGGCAGCTCAAAAGAACCCCAAGGCGGGGTGCGGGGTGGGGGGAAGGTGAGGGAGAGAGAGGGAGAGAGACGGGGGGAGGAGTGGTTCCCCTGGGAGGGAGATGAATGCTGATATGCCATGACAAAGGCAGGGAAGGTGGCTGAGCAAGAAGAACACAGTAGACTTTCCCCTTGGTGGTGCCATTAGCTGATGGAGAGATGCAGGCAGGAGAGGCCAGTCCTGGGCTTGAGAAGGAGCTCCGTCTGAAGAGGCTGAGTCTGTGGGTGGTAGAATATTCATCCAGTGAATGGTTGGACGCGTGGAAGTCTGAGGCTGTGGGGAGAGGTGTCAGCTCGAGCTGGAGTCAACAGCAGACAAAACAGGGGCCAGCCTTAACTCCTGATTCTTCAACTTACTAGCTATGTGACCTAGGGCAGGTGTCTCAACCTCTCTGTCCTCAGTTTCCTCATCAGTAAAAATGGGGTGTATAGTTGCACTCGCCTTAAAGTGTTATCATGGTGATTAAACAATGCAGGTCACGGTAGGCAGTTAGAAGGGAGCCAGACATGAGGTAAACACTGTGGTAATGTGACCTGGTGTTGTCGAGGAGATCAGTCGAGCACCTGTCCTTGGAAGTCAGGGAAGCAGAGCATGTAAACAGAAGGTAGGGTCAGAGATGCAGCAGAGCCCTTGCTAAAGCCTAGACAATTTGGGAAGCCCTCTTAACTACAAAATTAGACAGAAAAGCTACTATATATTTAGAAGGGGAAAACACAACCAAACAAATTACACATTTAAAGTAAACTACCAAGTACCGCAGCCAGAAGGGGCCAGCGGACTTGGTCTGGAGCCCAGGTCCCATTGGCTCAGCAGCAAATGCACACGGTGGGTGGGGATGAGACCCCTGGGTTCCCGAGGCCTTGGGGAAATAAGTTTCCCACCCAGCTCCCAGCAGGAGATTGAATCGTGGCCCTGCATGAGCTCTTGCCTTGACAACTTAGCCCTCACTCTTCACAGGGGGGAAAGGAAGTCCTTCGGAGGCTTTCTCTAGTGGAGGCAGACCGTGGGGGCCCTGGGGACATGGATGAGGGGTACAAGTCAACCTCAGTGTCTGTAGCGTGCCTGAGGTTCAGCCCTGCTCTGTCCCGAATGCATTTCTGCAAACCTGTGCACTACCAACCAGAGTCTCACCAGCCTACAGATGAGCTTCCTCCCCAGAGCCAGGCTATCAAGCCTCACCTCCCTGTGGGTGTGTTGGGTACCACTTTCCTTTAGCTCAGACAGCTGGAGAGCCGATGCTCTGGACAGGGCCCCATGACCTGCCTGCTAGCTTCTCTGGCCCAGTGATGGGGACCATCAATCATGATAGTCACCTCCTTTCCCATGGATCTCTTCCAACTGCTCCAAAGAGAGCTGGGGAGAAGGACCAGGGGTGGGGGCTCCCATCTTTAAGCCTCTAGCACATTCCTGGCATTGCCCCCCCCCCCACTCCATACAGAGTGCTTTCCAGGGGCTACGCTGCTGGCTGCCCCCACCCACACCCCACTTCCAACCATCAGGGGAAGCACCCCACCAAAGTGGGTTGCCCCACTCCAAATCCAGTACTCCCCTGTATTATATGCTGTCTCTGTCTCTTTAACTGTAACACAAGAGCAGAAATAATAACACCCCTCCCCCCAGGTTATTCCAAAAGCTAAAATCTGGGCTCTTTTCTGAAGCTCACAAAGTCCCTTCCTGTGTCTCCCTTTTCAGCTCCTATCCCCTCACCGTGTGTCATTCTGCTGCTTCAGTCCTGGCCTTCTTCCTGCTCTTCAGCTACACCACATCCTGCTCTACCTCAGGGTCTTTACACTTGCTATTCCCTGTCACTGGAATGCTGTTCCCTCTGCCTTCACCCACCTGGGTCCTTCTCAGCCTTCACAGATCCTTGTAAAGGGTCTCTCCATCCATGGAGGTCCTGCTCCCATTCCCCGCCCCACATTGTTCTGTCTGGAATCCTGTTGGCTGCCTTCTATTGGTTTGTGTCTTTATTGTCTGTCTATCTGTCTAGCTAGAGGACTGTCTGTAAGGGCGGGGCGGCGACTGTATTCATGGCTGCATCCCAGGACGCGGAGCCTGGAGCCCCCGAAATCTGTGCTGAATGCATGCATGGAAGCATTAATTAATGACAAAACGAAACAATGGCTGTGGCCAGTCCTTGGGATGGATGCCAAAGGTAGTTAATTAATTGTACTTCTTTCTCCTCCTTTCCTTTCAAAAGTGTATTTGCATGTTCAGTTTGATCACCTCTTGAGAAAGAAAAGGACCAGGGACAGCTGGGAGAAATTTTGGGGCAGGGGGCAGGGGGTCCTGGCTAGTGAGGGACCTGAAATCTCTGCAGGAAGGAGATTTCCTATTCCAGCCGGACACAGGAGATAATCCAAGCTCACCTGCAACTGAAGTACGGGAGGTCTGCTTCTATACTACCTTGTTCGAGATATTTCTGGGAAGACTGATTGCAGAGGTAATATGTGTCTGACCTTTAAACATACATTCTTGCTCAAACAGGATCACACTAAACTCAGAGCCAGCTTGGATGTAGACAAAAAGCATGGAGCTGAGGGGCTGGCCAGCTCCGCCGCTGTCTAGCCTTGGGACTCAGAGTAGTTTACCTAATCTCTCAGGGCCTCAGTTTCCCCATCTGTGAAATCGAGAGATCCCTGTTTGCCCCAACCATCTCCCAAAGTGACTATGAATCGTAAGGGGGATTTCAGAGCAGCCCCTGGGGGTGCCCATGAGCCCCATGCTTTCTTAGACGTGGGCACTCAGTTCTCACCAGCTCTGTGGGACCAGCTGGATGCAGCTGCCCCCGTGTGCTAGTACAGAACTCTCTGGACAAGGCCACATCCCTCTATGTAGCCTCCGGGAAGCATACACTCGGGGACAGGATCATCCTGATTGAAAACTGGCCTCTTTTTGAAAAGGAGAGGTAGATAGGCTTGGGAGAGTGCGGTGCGGTGGTTCTCTGGGGACTGGGTGTCAGGAGCAGTAGTAAAGTCCCACTGACCCTCTTTGGGCCAATCCTTTCCTCCTTCTGGGCTGTGACATCTTCACCTCTACAATATGTGTGTGTGTGTGTGTGTGTGTGTGTGTGTGTGTTGGGACTAAACCCAGCACCATGGCTCATAACTTGGAAATCTTAATGAAAACTCTTCCCCATCCCTAGAGATTAAATATAAACCCAAACAAGTGAAACTGAGATACCCTGAAATTCATCCATGGACCCCAATCAAAAGCCCTAAATAGGAAGGTCTTTAAGTGACCTCCAAACTCTGAGCTCATCCTTTTTTAGGACAAACTCAGGTAGAGCTTGCCACAGGTTTCCTACTAAGCTCAAGGACAGGGATGTCCCTTGGGATTTCTAGGTGCCCAAAGCTGGACTGTGGAGAGATGTACTGGGCCAGAGGAAGAGCTCAGGTGGAAAGAGTATTACCAATCCGATGAGAAGGGGATTAAGAGGCTCAGACCCTTCTAAGGAAGCCAGACTTGCTTCTGTGCTCTTTCTGTTGTATCGCATCGGGTCAGCAGAGGGCAGAGGAGAGCAACCTTGCTCTTTTTCCAGGCTCGCCAGGGGAGGCCTGAGTCCCGTGGTAGGCATTATCCATCCATCCACCAGCTTTCTTAAAAATTTATTTCTTAATTTACAGCTTGTTCAAACTTGGACAAGTCGCTTGATCTTTCTGAGCCTTAGTTCCTCTACTTAAACAATGAAGAGAGTAGTATTTGCCTCATTGGGATACAGATTTAAAGGACATTAGCACATATATTTAGCAGTTTCTGGTGCAGAGCAAACACTAAAACATTGTAGCTATTACTATTACCATTATTTATTGATTCACACAATAGTTCATTCATTCACTCAATCATTTTAATGCATCATGTATTCATCTAGTGTCTGTTACATAAAAAATCCTGCCCTAGGTGCTAGGAGGATGGGGGTGAGTTCCAAAGATGACTCAGACGTGGAACTCAGAACTCATCTTTGGAACTTGACTCTCCCAAGACAGAGAGAGCAAACACTGCCAAGTAGCTGCGATCCGCTGTGGGGAAACATGAGGGGGCTTCCTGCTGGTGGGAGACACGAAGGGCACGTTCTTGGAAGGCAGAGCCTTTGAAATAGATAGCTAAAAGAAAACACAGATGCACGGGCCTCAGCCCAGGCCCACAGAAGCATCTGCATCTTCACAAAGCTCCACAAGTGATTCTGATAATGAGCTAGGTTCAGGGAAGTACTCAGTTGGCTACTGAAATATGCATTGGATTTAATCCCCTGAAGATGAAGGCCACCGGGGTCCTGCTCCTTCCTGGGGAGGGCTTGCTATCGCTGTGGGTGCAGTGGACTGGTTGGGCATCATTTAAGCTTGAAACAAATGGGGATACAGGGCTTCGTGCCCAATGAAGGAACCTTCTCCACCGCCCCCCCCGTGACATGCAGTCCTGGAGCCTTTGCTTGAATATCATTCCTCCTCTTTGAGCCTCAGTTTCTCGTCTTTACAAAAGGGGATTACATCAGATGATCTTTAGATGCCTTTCAGCCCTGATGTTATATGACTTTCATGTGAACATCACTGTTCTGGAAGGGAGCCTATTAGGTAAGACAGCATGCACTTCAAGAGCGATCTATACCATGCCTTCTGTAGTGTCCTGTGTCCCACAGAGAAAGCTCAGGCCCTTTCCCTTGGGGCTTGGTCTCCTCTTGGATGCCAGCCCTGCCTTCTCTTCTGCCCGTCTTATTTCCTTTATACCTCAGTTAAAACGAACGAACGACCTTCTTACTCTTCCCCAGTGCCCTTTGCATCTTCTTCCTTCGATTCATCATCTACCATCTTGAAATTCTCTTCATCCCCCCAGCCTTTGCCCCCTCCGCACCTGAATCTGAGCCTCCCAAATCCTACAGGACTCTGTTCAAATGCTGCTTCCCCTGTGAGCCATTTGCCGATTTCTCCTAAATCAAGTGACTTCTCTTTTCTGGGTCTCTCGTGCCAAACGTCATTGTCACAGTTCCCACCATCAGCTAACATTTACAGAGAGCCCTTGCTATGCATGGGCTTTATTTTATTGAGTCCTTTCATAAGACCATGTTATTGATATCGCTGCCATTTCCATTTTATAGGCAAAGAGACGGAGATCCAAGGTGGTTAAATACCTTGCCCCTGGAGACTCTGCTGTATATTCCAGTAGTTTGTGTAGGCATCTCATCCCAGTGCTCAACTGAAGACTCCTCCAGTAATCCTAAATGCTGCCAGCTGTATTTCTCAGGCCCTATAAGGAGAACTTGGAAACTTGTATGAAAAGATGCAGCGTCTCTAGGAAGACAGGCAAGAGTGGTGGGTGGAGAGTGAACGCTATGTCTTGGGACACCTAAAAACTGGAAAAATCACCAAGGAACAAAAAAATCAGGGTCCACTCCACCCTACCCTGAGGCAGTGAACACTGTGCCTCATCGAAAGCTCTGGGTTCAGACCCAGATCTTGCACAGCATCCCAGGAAATGTTTAGGCAATACAATGTATTAAACTGAAGACTTAAAAAAGAAAAGAAGCTGAGAGTGGAAAATACCAATCACAACCCAAGTGAAATCCAATTTTTAATTTGGCTCTTGTACTTGGTGGGAAAGGTGGGCATGGTGTGGGGGAGGGGGGGTAGAGTGGACAAAACCTCTTTTACGAGGCTGTGATAGGACAGACACATGCCCCTTCCCTTCCTGTGCAGTTGCTTTTAATTCAAGAAACTGCTCAGATGGGAAAATCTGTCTGTCCATAATTGTCCCAGTGGCAGCCAGCTTTAACGGAGTGTGCAAAACCGGCCCTTTGTGACAGGTATTTGAAAAACGACTGCCAAGGGTTAAGACCTAGGAGGTTTATTTTTCATTTGTGCAGCAACAAGTTCCATATCCTTCTTTTTATTCTGGGAAATTCTTTTCTCGGCTTTTCAAACCTCCAAATGAATAGGGGAAAAAAGTTAACTGAAGTGGTTCCAATTTGCAACAAGAGTGCAATTTCAATTGATTTAAAGTGGGGAGCAACATGGGAATGATCACAGAAAGAGACTGGAATTAGTCAATAAATAAGGTTCAAGGTCCCAAGCCTGACTTCTCTTTCATTAGCTTTAAGGAATGAGAATAGAGGGATAGGTGGTTCCATCTATCAGGTTCCTAATAAAAGCAAAACATGGTGCATTCCACAGCTCAGGACCCGGACCAGGTCATGGGAGGCACTAAGATCTAATCTGGAATTTCCTTCCGCCCGCAGCATGGTTGACTCACAGAGATACACTTGTTAATGGCAACCTTCCTGAGAGCTCACGAGAGCATCCCAGCTGGATGCTCTCACCATCTGAGAAACCTGGGTCCTTGTGTTTCACTGACCCAGGGCCTTCCCAAATGTTGCCCAAGTAGCACATCAGAATGATACCCCTCTCCATCCTTTGTCCTCATCTTGCCCATATTTCATCCCATTCTGGCTCTCGGCCATAGAGAACTGCTTTCATTACTTCAGTCTCTAGCCCTGGACAGCTCCCCATCCACTGGAATTTGGTCATGGGGATGGTGCAGAGTGAATGCGGCTGAAGTGCTCAGAACTGACCCTAGCACACAGGACACACTCGATAAGCGTTAGTCTCTGCTATTTTGGTTGTTACTTTTCGGATTTTGCCCACCATGTGATAAATGTTATGCTCCATGTGTGCATGTCTGTGTTAGGGAGGAGGAGCCGTGAGCACAACATGCCATGTTGAGACAGAAAAAGGAGGTCAAGGAAGGCTTAGGATATGAGCTCACAAGGCATGCATTTGGAACAGGAAGTTTCAGAGTTTATATTGTAAAAAGCAGGGTAGGTCCCTGGAGTAATTGATGAAGGAACTATAGATATGGACAAGAGACGAGGCATCCTTGTGGAATTTGGATTTTTGTCCTGTAGATTCTTAAAACTTTCCGTGTCTTAAAAGCAGACAGAAAGGAACAAGGAACCTGAGGGCTCTAAGGACAAAGCCCAAAGAAGCTTTTTCCAGGATTGACATTTTGAGGGAGTCTCATATTTTATGTTGAAAGACTATTCTAAATGTGTTCTACTCTGAAATATAATCCAATATAAAAATAAAAATGATGGAACCCTAGAAAGATGCTCCATGTTTACCTGGGGGGTCTTTCCTGCCATACCCCCAGGACCGTGTCCACCCAGCAGGAGAAACTCCCCTGTAGGTGATGGATGGAAATGTGGGGGAGGTTTTTAAGAGGAAGAAAAGCATGCTCAAGTTCATGTTTCAGAAAGATGGATTGGTGGGTTAGAGGGAGCAAGTCAGGTGGCTGGGACACTAGTCCAAAAATAGCCCCAGTATCTCATTGCTTGATTGAAGGAGCTGGGAGGGCATGGAGTTCAGAATGGTGCTTCCTGTGGCAGGTTCCCATGTTCCAGGAGGCCTCCTCACCATTGAAAAGAGTAGCCACGTTTGTACTTGTTTGCAACTCTCACTTTTGCTTCTTTGATTCCTTAGTTTAAAGGTTCTTAGTCTTGAAGATTCTACATTCCCGTGCAATGTAACTAGTTCCGGCTTGAAAAGCATCTCTGTGTTAGATGACCCTTAGCGTGGCTGGAGGGCACAGGGTCATTCAGAAGCCCTGGGAGGTCACCCATGCCTTGGTCTTCACTCCATACTGGTCATGGTTGATTCGTTCATTGCCTAAAGCTACTGGAATCTGCTTTGGTCAAGTTCGGGCTCTGTAGTTGGTGCCAGGGTGAGTGTCCTTGTGCCCCAAGTCCAGCCTTCTTTTGTGCCATGCTCCTGGAATTGCATGGGTGTCCAGTTGTCGTGGAACTTACTACCCCCATCCCTTCACTGTCACTGGGGGAAGGGCCCTTCAGGGTAGCCCACCTCTACCTCTCCCTGCCCTCTGAGCCTCTCTCTTTCTCAGACTACCTCCATCTTCTCTACCCTCCAGGTAAACATCTTTTAATGGCATAAGTGTTCATGTTACTTCATGTTATTCTCTGAATTGGGTACAGAAAGTTTAACAAAAGCTGATCAGTGGTGTAGCCAGAGAGACCTAGGAGATGCTATATAGGTTATTAAAGTGGTTGTGATGAATTATGATTATACTGAAGGTGGAGGAAGTGAGGGGATCCCTTCCATGTCTGTCTATCTATCTATTTATCATCTATCTATCTATCTATCTATTTATCTATCTATCATCTATCTATCTATCTATCTATCTATCTATCTATCTATCATCTATGTAGACACACACACACACTTAGTTCACATACCTGTATACACACATATGAGTATGTAGGTTTGGGATCTGCTGATTCAGCCTTGGTTTATGTGGAAGTAAGCACAAGTAGGTACCACTGTGGTCATATGTTACCCCTTTTTATTTATCATCTTTACATGTTGCAGAGAGATGTTGCTTTATTTCAATTAAGTGATAAGAGGGACCTGGGGAGATTTCTGGGGTGGCTGAAATTTTGGGCAGGCATCAAGTTTTCTAAGCTCATGGGTGGGAAATTTGGTCACTTACCCAGGAATGGCCGCCTAGGAGACGGACTTCCACAACCAGATGCAAAAAGATAGATCACAAAAACCCAAATTCTAACACTGCCATTTCTTCAGAATAGAGGATGCTGGTTCCAATTGCCTGGGCTTCCTCCTTCTGGTGGTGTCTGTTCCAAGGACCAGATACAGTTCAGAAACCTGCCTGAGCATAGATTCAAGGAAGAAGACTTCAGTGTTGCCAAGAAGCCGTCTGCTAGACCAGCAGTGTCTGAAGGGTGTGAGCAATTTATCTTTGTATGCACTTTTGCGCCCAGCACAATCCTGGCTCAACAGAGCCAATCATGATGGGCATTACCCAATACCAGACTATGTTCCGAACATTTTACATGTATGGGCTCATCTAATCCTCACAACTGCCCTAGGTGGTAGATGTTGTTAATTATCCCCCATTTAATCCATAAGGAAATTTAAGCTGTGGTTGTCCTCCATAAAGATGTCTATGACCTAACCCTTGAAACCTGTGAATACATTACCCTATATGGCAAAAGGGATTTTGCAGATGTGATTAAGGTTAAGTATCTTGAGATGCGGAGATAGTCCTGGATTATGCAGGTGGGTATAATCTACTCATATGAGTCCTTAACACTGGAGAACTGTGATTTCTAGCAACAAAGAAGCAGGCAGAAGGCAGCATGAGAAAGACTTTGCCCTTACTGCTGATTTTGAAGATGGAGGGAGGGGTCATGATCCAAAGAATGTGGGCAGCCTGGAGAAGTCAGAGAAGGCAAGGAAATGGATTCTCCCCTGGAGCCACCAGAAGGAGCACAGTCCTGCTGGCATGTGGATTTCAGCCCAAGGAGACCATATTGGACTTCTAACCTACAGAACTGTGGGAGAATAAATATGTGTTGTTTTAAGCTATGAAATTCATGGAAATTTGTGACTGTAGCGACAAAGAACCAATACAGATTTTCAGAAAGGTTAAGTAACACAGGTAATAAGTGATAGAGCCAGAGTTAAAACCCAAGCAGTCTGGTTTTAAAACTCATGCTCTTAACTACTCTGCAACATGGCCAGTTCTACTGCCAATATCCACTGAATGCATAAATGAATAAGAAAAAGAAGGAAGGAAGGAGAGAATATTAGGGAAAGAAGGGAAGAAAAGAAGGCAAAAAGAAAAAAAATTGCATGAGCTTGATACAGCCTTGTGTTCTATCCATTTCTATTATGAGGATATTTCTGCTTACTTAACAGTAACCAGAGAGCTAGCTCCCTCTGTCCTCCACGGCCCCCTCCCATAGTGCTGAAGCACCTAACAGTGCCCTTTCTAGAATCCATGCCAACAACACCTTTGTCTGGGCATCTCTCTGATCAGGGCATGGTTAGAATTTCCAAGATGCCAGGGGGCACATGGCACATTGCTTTGCTTTCAGATTGGTGGCTTTTGGTTGCAATTTAGGAAATGTCCTTTCCTCATTGTGTCTGTAGATATGCCATCCCACCCTGTTTATGCTGATTTTACATACTGTTTAGGTCCTCTAAGCAACCTGTTTGGGCGACAACTGGAGTTACCAGATTTAGCAAATAGAAACCAGGATACTCAGGTAAAACTGAATCTCAGATAAACAGCAGTTATTTTTTTAGTATACCTGTACCTCAAACATTGCATGGGATAGATTTATACTAAAAATTATTATTTGTTGGGGCATCTGGGTGGCTTAGTCGATTAAGCATCTGACTCTTGATTTCAGCTCAGGTTATGCTCTCAGGGTTGTGGGATCGAGCCCTGCATTGGACCCGGAGCTGGGCATGGAGCCTGCTTAAGATTCTCTCTCTCTATCTCTCTCTGCCCCTCCCTCTGTCTCTCTCTTCCTTTCAAATTAATTAATTAGTTAAAGTTTAAAAATTATCATTTGTTAATATGAAGTTCAAATTGAACTGGATATCTTATATTTTATCTGGTAACTCTACCTATAGTGTACAAGTAGGGAAGCTATTCTGGGGCAAGAGACTTTGTAGAGCCCTCTTGAACCATGCTGGGGAGAGCTGTCCGTTCCAGGTCAGAATGGAAACAGGGCTTTTCTGCTCTGCATGGACCTTCTGAGCAGGTGCTTCAGTCTGAGGCAGGGGTTGAGAACAACTAAGGGAGGAGATGGGCTGGGAAGGGTAAGGAATCCTCTAGCTAGCCTTCATGACCCAGAAGATGCTGTCCAGACACCTTCAGCCTTCCAGATGATTCCTCTAGTGGTTCTAGAAATGGGGTGGTCATGTTGGCCAGGGAAATGAAAAAGACCCAAGGCCTTTGGGTCTCTTGGCTCTCATAGCAGTTCACCTATGGGGTAGATCCCCAGGTCTAGGAAACCTGAGTTTTGGTTGCATGTCAGCTTTACTATTACCCTTAACCCCGTAATACCCTCTACCACCCACCCACTCAGAATCACCTCAACCAGCCCAATTCTTAATCTTGTCTCTTACTTTTACTTTTCTGCTAGCCATTGTATTGGTTTTCGGGAATTCAATCCTCTATCAATCCATCAATCAACCAATAAACAAGAAGTAGTTATTGAATGCCTACTGTGTATAAAGCAATATGTTAGCCCCAGTAGTAAATACAAATATCTGACCTCCAGGAGCTTATGATCAAACAGAAAAAAAAAGATTTGATTATATGAGGGAAAAATGAGCAAATGACAAGATGGTTTTGTCATTTATGAAACATCTATTAGACATTGATCACCATGCTTGGAAGATATGGAAAACAAGGCTGGGAGCTCAGTTGGGCTGAAGAGAGTCCAGAAATAATGAGTTGCTGGAATGAAGAGGGAAGAGGTCCCTAACCCAGACTGGAGACTGGGAGAAGGTTTTGTTGAGGTGGTGAAGCCTGAACAGTCTCTAGAAAGAGAAGTCAGTTAGATGAATGAAGGTCATGGGGCTGGGGCTGGCCCAAGGTACAGTGGAAAGGATGTTTCAGGCAGAAGGAAGCACATGTGTTGTGAAAACCACAGGTGTTTGAAGATGGCTAGAATGGAGATGGGGCTAGAGGTGGCTGGGGAGGACCTGACTGTGGGTTCAGAGGTGAGATCATTACTAAAGGGTATAGTCAGAAAGGAGTATGACCTGAGCTGAAAGGGTTTGTCATAATGGAATTTCAGTGCCCCTTGAGCTGAGGGAGCTGGCAGAGACAGTGTTATTAGACTAACCCCCTGGGCTGGGCACGGGTGGGTGGTTGGGTGGGTGGGTGGGCCTGTTGTGGATCATAGGAAGAACCAGTGGCCACTGATATGTGACCAGTTGACTTCAAGAATGTTCTTCAGGAGGTAGATATCTTCAGAGCTGGGCAGAGCATGGTGACATGAGTGGGACAGGGTGGGGGTGGGGGCAGAGATTACATTTGTTGAGCTACTCACTATCTTGGGAATGCCATACAAGTTTTCTCATTTGATTGTCATAATAACCTGGCAAGTTACACATTGTCTCTATGGTCCATGTGAGGAAACCCAGCTTCAGAAATGTTCAATAACTTCCCTAAGGTCACTTGGGGAAAGCTGGATTTGTACTGAGGTCTGTCTGAATTCAAAGCCACAGGGATGCCCTACCCCACAATATCCCTTTGAGATCTTGAATATTGAATCCTGCCTCTTCCATTTCTTGTGTGATTAGATGGGGAAAAATTTATGCACCAGAATTCCTCCTGGGGAATGACCACTGAACCTGTCTGGAAAATATACTGGATAAGCTGTTTTGGCAGAGAGGGCAAAGAAGGATTCTGAGAGCATGCTCAAGCAACACCAGTCATCTCTTGACTGTTGTGCCTGAATCAAGAGTGTTAGGGGTTTTGCATTTGAACTTTGGTTTTCCTTGAAGGACTGTTCATTGGCTTATCATCTGGCCTCAGTATCTCCTATAGCCTCAAGTAGAAATGCCAGCTTTGAAGAACCTAAATCCTGACCATAAACACTTGGACAATGCCAACCTGTCACTCATTCATTCAACATGGCCATGCCACTCATGCCCACCTACTCTGTAGCAAAGGGATAAGAGTTATGGTCTTTGCTCTCTGCATCTTTACAGTGTAGTACCATTGCCTACAGAATTTGAATTGGACACTCCTATCACCATGTAACTTTGAGCACCTCTCTCCCATTTTTATAAAGGTATTCAAGATATAATATATTAAATAAATGCTATGCATGGACCACTGCTATGGACTGAATGTTTGTGTGCTCCCAAAATTAATATATTGAAGTCCTAATCCTTAATGTTATGATATTAGAAGGTGGGACTTTTGAGAGATGATGAAGTCTTGAGGGTAGAGCCCCTCATGATGGGATTAGTGCCCTTATAAAAAGAGACACAAGCAGATGGTCCCTCTCTTGGCTGTATGAAGGCATAGCATGAACATGGCTGTCTACAATAGCAGGAAGCAGATCTCACTAGCCACCAAATCTGCCAGCACCTTGATCCTGAACTTCCCAGCCCCCAGGACTGTGAGAAGGAAATGTTTACTGTTTAAGCTGCCTAGTCTATGGTATTGTCATAACAGCCCCAGCTAAGACAACCATTATTCCAATAGTTTGTGAAAATAATAAAACATGCACAAGATAGAAACTTTAAAACAATGAGAAGTAGAGAAAATGAACACTATTAATTTAACATTTTTAGTAACAAAACGTCATAGTGATACTGGATGCACTCACATATTCTCAGGTAGTCATTTTGGCAATGATAACATTTTTGGCTGACTTTTCTTTTCAGTCCCAATTAGATCAAAGTTGTTTTTAGCCTAGAAATCAGGCTGATGGGAAGCTAGCCCCAGGAGGACCATAGCAACCCACACTGTTAGCATCATTTCAGCCCATGGTTTCTTCATAAGAATCTTCTGAAGCCACTTGTCTGTTTCATAGGGATTGGTTGAGTTAAAAGGAGATAACATATGGTAAAAGTTCTCTTAGCTGGGCACACACAGACAACCCATCACAGCATATCTGAAAGTGAAAAAAGTGGGGCTCAGCATTGCCAACTCCACTGTTTGGACCCTCCCCACCCTTCCCTGGGGTCTCGTGGACCACAGGTGCAGGTGGCCACCTGACACTGGGCTGACTTAGGGCCCTGGTGTCAATGTGTATAGAAAATGTAAGTAAAGCTCAGTCCACATTTTTATTATCTCAACACTTACTGGATCACCTTGTATATCCTACTTTGGAAACTACCCATCTGCAAGGTGGGGCCTACCAATATGAGCCAAAGAATCACACAGATGAATGTTTAAGTATCAACCATGATGCGTGCAGTGAAGAAAATTCCAGGCAGCTGAGACAGGGACCTTGACTTTATCTAGGTGACCAGGCACCTCTCCCTGCAGAATACCAATTGAGCTGAGCTCCAAAAACAAAACAAAACAAAACAAAAAAAATAGTTTCCCAGATGAAGAGTTGGAGAAGAGATGCCCAGATGGAAGAAACAACATTTGCAAAGACCCTGAGGTCAGAGGAAGCAGATTCCATGAGGGGACCTGCACAGAGGCTGGTGTGGCGCGGTACACAGAAATCAAGGGGGACAGTGGTATAAGATAAAGCCCTGGCATCACGTAGGCTTTTAGGATTCCTTTCAAATGAGGTGCTGAGAAAGTACCCGGGGATGAATAGAGTCTGAGAGCTCGGGAGCAGTGATGGTTAGAACGGATTGCTCATTGGGTCCCTGGGTGGGGAGAGGTTTGGGATGGTTGGTGGTAAGGGCTCTAGGGACTCTGGGGGGGGGGTTCTGTCCTGAGCCCATTGATATTCAACTGGGAACATTTCAGAGACCAAGAGAGATTAATAATGACAGAGGGTAGTGAAGTGTGCAGGAAAGGGCTGGGGACCCATTGACGACAATCACAGCTGCCGATAAAAACTCAAACACACTGTCTACTGGTAAGTCTTTCCCTCATTTGAAAATTAGAGTCCCTCTCCACACATCCCTGCTGTAGTGTTAAATTATACATTAGTTCTTCTGCCACATGGTACAGCTCAACTCAGCTCTGTCCAGAACCTCTAGGCACAGAGAAGACTTTCAAGTGAAATATAAATTGTCTTATAACCTGCATTTAATTCAAGCCACCTTGCACTTAAGATCTAAAAAGAAGACTCTACAAACACACTTCTGCATGCAAGCACATCCAGCAAAGGCTGGAGGAAGGGAAAAAGAACAAAACTACAGCATTAATCTCAGTTACATTCAACGAGGAAAACGCGCCTCTTTACTCTGGGTACACATCTCAGGATCCACTGGAAGCCATTCACAAAGCTCATCTTGAGAAACTAATATTTACCCTGAGACGTTTGTGTTTTGGGGAGGCAGTGTTGTATAGGCAAAAGAGCAAGGGTTTTGGAATCAGACAGACCCAGGTTTGAACTTGGGATCCCTCAGTGACTTGTCATGTGAGCCTGGAAAGTGTGCTTAATCTCTCAAAGCCTCAATGCTGTCATTTGCCAAACATGGACAATATATTCACCTCGCAGGGTTATTATGGAGATTAAATGAGATAGTGAACAGAAATGACCAATGCCTCTGATGCATACCAAGTTCCCCAGCACTGTGTGTGTGTGTGTGTGTGCGTGCACCCGCACCTGTGTGTGCACTCACACGCATGTGTAAACCTGTCACATGACATCATCTAGGAAGAGTTAGCAAAGAGGCTACAATTGGCAGGTCTTCACCCATTTACATTTCACTCCTCACCCAGGAAAAATATAAACCCTTTTGGAAAACTTTGAGCTTTTTGAATGTCCAACCCTGTTTTTTTTGTAACCCACTTGCTGGTATGTGACTTTGGTCAAGTCACTTAAATGCTTCTTACTATACTTTGTGTATTCTTGGAAGGACCCTTAAATTCCAGGAAAAAAAAAAGAAAGGAAGGTAGGAAGAAAGGAGCTAGGGAGTATGAGAAGGAGGGAAGGAAGGAGGGAAGGAATGATGGAAAAACCAACAGTAGTAAAGTAGGAAGCATTTGAATAGAGTTTCCTCTTCATCAGGCCCTGCTGTGAATTCTGAACACATCTGTTCATTCAACCATCCCAGCAATCCTCGGAGGCAGAAACTATAGTCATCCCCATTTCACAGATGAGGAAACTGAGGCTCTGCTATCTCCTTCCGTGTGGTTCCAGGCAAGTTGCTTAGCATCTCTGACCCTCTGTTTCTTTATCTTTAAGGTAGGAAGAGTGATAGCATCCACCTTGCTAAGTCCTTGCTAAATGTTCTGGTGAGGATTAAGTGATATAACACACACAAAAGATCCTTGCTCTGTACGTCAATGCATAGTAGGGAGTGTTCTTTCCCAAGGAAGAACTGAGGAAGGATGGCCTCATTTTTTTCTTCCAATAGCCTTGGAGGGAAAAGAAATGCAGGGCTGAGTCGAGGGGAGAGCTTTCAAGATGGGAAGAGTATGCTACAAGTCCTGAGATGTTTGGGAGGGTAGAGGGCAGTGAAGTCTCATCCTTGTAGGGTCCTGTAGGTCCCAGGGCAGGAACAGGTGCCAGGCTAGGTCCTGCACTGGATTTATTTTTGCCCAGCACTCGACTTTCCACCAGAGCTCCCACCAGTGTGATGGGACAGAAAAGAGAGACCCTGACTTCCAACTCAGAATAATTCCATGACCTGTTTCCACAGTAAAAGCCAATGAAATAGCACGACTGGCCTGCAAACAGGTTTTGACTTCCCAATCCTCAAAGTATTTCCCCAAATAAGTGTCTGCTTCTCCATGGTTGGTAGGCATAAAGCAAAGCTCAGATAACATTTTTAAATGTTCTCTAAAGAGCCCCTCATCTAAGTTTGAAGTCCTAGAGGAGGGACACTAAGCTATGAAGCAGATAGGGAAACTGAGGCCCAGAGTTATTCATTATCTTGCCTGGGGCCATGCCACTCGACTTACAGGGGAAGGTGGATCCATTTGGTTACACAGCTTCAGGGTGTTCTGTTCATATTTATTCTACAAAAGTGGTGGCCCTTGGAGCTGGGCCATCAGGCACGCCTGAGTGAGGCAATAAAGCTTGGATCCAGGTCTCTAACTTCTTGTCCCCTGCTCCTTCCACTCTTCTACAGGAACATGGCACAGAGAATCTGACTATTGAAGAAGTTAATGCTCAGAAGTGTAGGAACTATTTTCTGAGATTCGGGTTCCTACAGTCAGGGCAGTAGCTTGCTAGACATGAGCTCAAGTTAGCACAGGGTGCTCGCTCTTGGAAGCTGGTGCTAAATGAGGCTTAGCACCAGCTGAGTGAGAGGTTAAAGGAAAGGAAGGTGCGGTTGCATCAGAGAATAAGATGGGCCCAGGAACAGATGGGAGTTTAGCTTGGATCCATGCATGAAGTTAAGTCAGACGGGGTCACATTGTAGCTCACAGGGGGTCTGGCTGGAAAATCTCAAGGAGGCCAGGTAGTAAAGGGCAGCCTGGTGAAGTGTTCAGAACAGAGGCTGTGATCTGTTTTGTTTCTTGAATTCCACATGTGACACAGAACAGATGAACATAGGGGAAGGGAAGGAAACATAAAATAAGATAAAAACAAAGAGGGAGGCAAACCATAAGAGACTCAACTCTAGGAAACAAACTGAGGGTTGCTGAAGGGGAGGTGGGTGGGCAGTATGGGGTCACTGGGTGATGGGCATTAAGGAAGGCACTTGATGTAATGAGCACTGGGTGTTAAATGTAACCGACGGATCACTAAGTTCTACCCCTGAAACTAATAATACACTATATATTAACTAAATTGAATTTAAATAAAATTTTTTTAAAAAAAGGAACAGAGGCTGAGATTAGGGTTAAGAAGCCAGACGTACAGCTTAAAGTGGAGCAGGCTTTGTGACTTAAGGGTAGGTTCATGGGCTCGAAAGTCCTGCAGCTCTCAGTCTGAGGGGTACAGTGAGAGGGTGATGTTCAAGAATGCTAAGAAGGAGCTAGAGAAGAGGGGCTTGGTGGTAGGAGGTCTCGAGTGTCCAGTAGAGCAACCTTATTGCAATGAAATGCCCCAGGGAACCAGAGAACAAAAAGATGGAATGCAACTACACCAGCAAGTGACCAGCCACACTCTCTCTGGGGTCCACACGAGGTCCCTCTGCCATTGCGCATGCTCTCCCATTCCAGAGTGCAACTGCCTTAAGGCAAGTAGCAAAGAAAGGGAGAATGAGTACCTGACAGGCTCCTTTAAGCCACACCCCACACCTCATGAAGGAGGGCTGCAGGAACTTGTCCCATTGGCCAAAGGAAATCTAGGTTGCTATCCTTTGCTCTGTTCCTCTGGACTTTTGGCAAGTGTGGGGCTGTCTCTCTCTGTTTTAAAAACAGACCCTGTTGTCTTGCCTCACTGTGCGTGAAGCTCACACCACTTCCAAAGAACAGCAAATTGGACTGAGCCCAGATGGAAGCCCAGGCTTTGAGCAATGTTTATGAGTAGGACTAGTGGGGTCGGGTGAGGGCGGTGCAGGCTTCAGCCCCGGGCCTCCCTGACATGCTAGCTGCCAGGCTTTTACTTCTCTGGACTGGCTTATTGTAGTAGGCATGGGGGCCGGTCTCCCAAGAGGTATGAGCTAATTATATCCCCAAGGACTTGTTAGAAGAAGACAGCCAAGCGCCACGCTTCCCCAGGGCTCTGATTAGCTCAGGTGCACCTCCCCACATGCTCATCGTGCCCTTTATTAGGTCGCTGTTGGATTCCAGCTAAGTTTAATTCAGCATTGGCTTCTCTAAACATCCCAGAGATGACGATTATGCAGCAGACGTTTTCCAGAACTGCCGAAGGTATCTGAGGCCACCAACTTAAGAGCTCTTGAAAGCCATGTTGCTTGTTTAATATGAGCTTTCCGGGGAGCTGGCCCAGAACCTTCTGCCAAAATCTTTGCAGACTGCTCCCTTCTTCCATTCCCTAAGCACCTCATTTAGTTAAGTGGTTTTGCCTTCTTTAGGTTGCTTTGTAATTGGAATGATTATTCATTCCTGTCACAAGACAGAAGTGGGAGGAAGAGGCTGGCTCGGGACCCCAAATACTCTGCCCCGCATCCTGCTGAATTTCATCTCTTCTCTTGCTCTGAGCGCTTGGCTTCTCCTCAGCTTTGAGGAGCCAGCACATGGTCAGCCAGTCCCAGCTGCCTCATGGCCACTGTTCAGAAGTTACAGCTCCATTGCCATAATGGGGTCAGGCTAGGGTAGAAAGGCAGGGGGGATTTTGCTTGCCATCCAGCCAGGAAGAGATAGTGACCCACAGTATGGCCAGTCTTTGCCCTGTACCTTACAAGCACAGACTCCCTGGATGGGTGGGTGTCCTGGATGGGGTGTTCTGTCCAGTCTCCTTTACAGACCAGCAGGGGTTACCTGTAAGTGTGGTTAAGGAGGTGGTCAAAGACCTTCCATGTCAGGGTGTTATTAGTAGTGCTAGACAAACACATGGCGATACTGGGGGGCCCATTCACGCTCCCGTCACACAGCATGCTGAGGATCACACATGTCACCGGGGCAGATAGCCCCTAGAAAGAAACCATGGTTTCCTCTCTATAAACAACAACACTCTGACACTGACCTTGTGGGTTTTTTCCCCACACCAACCAATTCTCTGACGCAACTGGGTATCCTGCCTGGGGTTGGTATCAGGTTCCACACGTTAAGGGCTCAGTCCCACATGACTGCTCCTACTCCAGGTGGCAATCATAGGTCAGGCCTCCCATAATTCTGACCCATCAGCCCTTAATGGGGGGTTCCCACAACCCCATCCTCGTGTTTAATGATTTGCTAGAATGGCTCACAGAACTCGGGGAAGCGCTTCACTTACTATTACCCATTTATTGTAAAAGGATACAACTCAAGAATAGCCAGATGAAAGAGATGTACAGCCAAGGTATGGGGAAAGGATGTGGAGTTCCTATTCCCTCTCCAAGGGCACCACTCTCCCAGGACCCCAACATGTTCACCAACCTGGAAGATCTCCAAATCCTGCACTGTAAGGATTTTTATGGAGGCTTCATCACGTTGGCCTGATTGATCATTAACTGAGTCTCCAGTCTCTCTCCCCTACCTGAAGGATAAGGGCTGAAATTTCCAAGCTTCTACTCATGGTGTGATCTTTCTGGTGACCAGTCCCCATCCTGAAGCCACCCAGGAGCTTACCCAGAATACCCTCATTAGAATAAAAGACACACATCTCAGGAAATTCCAAGGAATTTAGGAGATTTGTGTCAGGAATTGGGGTCAGAGACCAAATATTAGAACAAAAGATGCTTCTGGCACCTTTATAAGAAAAGGAAATTACAAAGGCTTTGGAGCTCTGGCCAGGATCTTAGTATGAAGACCAAAATGTATATTTCTTATTACATCCAATATCACATCCCCTGTCTCAAATTGTCATCCAAACTCCTCCTTCTTAGCTACTCTGCCCATCCTCACTGTTCTCATTGTTCTGACTCAGTCATCTTGCTCTCAGTGTCAGCTTCAGGTTCCCAGCCCCCATTTGGGTGAACCATCAAGACTCCATTCTCTGGTTTTCCCATACCTGCACAACCTTCTCTTCCAACAACACCCTCATGAGACTCCCACCTCTGCATACACTCTTGATTTTAGCCACACTCAGAGCTGCTGGTAAGAGAATCCATCCATGAGCTTTTGTCCCATGGAAAACAGGTTTGTTAGGGAGACAAGTCAGTGGACAGTTAAAACTCAGTGTGATAAGATCCTTGATAGGGGAGGACAGGTGATATGGAAGCACAGAGGCGGAACACAAAATCCAGAGTTGGAGGTTCAAAGAAGGCTTCCTGGGGGAAAAGACTTCTCAAGTGAGACCTGAAGGAGGAGCAGGGAGAATATTGAAGGCAGCCAGAGCAGCATATATAAAGATTCAGACCAGAGAAAACCAGGCAGGTTTAGAGACAGACAAGAAGTATAGGGACACAGACCAGCCTTGCCTGGAAGGCTCCATGGGCACAGGATTTGAGTTCTCTTCCAGAAACAGGTATGGATTGGTCCTAAGCCACTCACAGTCTTGGCAGCAAGAACATACCTAGAGATAGTGGAACTCGAAGAAACTAATGATTTAATGTAAGAATTGAACCTGTGGTTTTATTTGTATTAACACAACATTCATATCACTTATGAGAAATCTGATGTCAATCTGATTCTTACTTTTTTAGAGATTATATATTCTTTACTTAACCATTATTTCATTGTTGAACATTTAAGTCACTTTTTGGGGACTATAATTCCATAATATTATGATGAGCATCTCTGAACGTAAAGTCTTTCTTCTCCTGACCCCTTCCCTTTGATTTTCAGTTCCCAGGAAAGAATCCAATGACTGGAATTGCTAGGGCAAATGTTACAAACATCCTGAGGGCCCTTTCTATTTCAACTCTGCCATGCTTCTTCTAAAAACAAACAACAAAAGGCAGAAATTATAGCACTCCTTCCCCTTGCAAAAAAAAAAAAAAAAAAAAACACCAAAAGGACTCAGTTTGAACCAGGAATCAGAGCCACTGAATTTATTTTTCACTCCAATGTGAGAAATTTAAAACAAAAAAGAAAAATTATCTCTCTTCATTATAGACAAAATAGAGAACATGCTGAGATTTTTTTCTATTTGAGGACTGAATAGACCATTCAACACCCTATTCATCACATGATGATTAATTATTGCCCTCTTTAATTGGACAGTAGAAATAGAATCAATCATCATAGCAGTAATCATACCCAAAATAGAGGGATAATCTTGCAGAGTCACACCTAGATTTGGACGGGATGGACCAGATAAGAGTAGTAATGGACAGGTCTTCCTGGAAAAGTGATGCAATTGAGCAAAAGCTGGATACTGATTCAGGAGTGCTCAGATGAAGTCATTACTCGAGGTAGATAAGCAGGAATGGGAAGCCCAAGAGTGAATTAGAAATTGAGATGTTGGTTCATGGAGCTGGAGTGGGTAGGAGAGCAGCATGGGTTATTTGCATGGCAACTAGAAGGAATCCAGTGGGCAGACCCATTCTCCAACATTTAGGAAGGCAGATGCATCTGAACCAGAGCAATAATCCAGACAGATTTCTGAGATTTCTGGCACAGGATTGGGAAATTGGAGGAAAAATTAGAGGGGGAATAAGAAGCAAGGACCACATGCCAGGTATTGTGCCAAATACTTTACATATACCTAACTCTCATAGTAATGCTCTAAGACAAAGTTATTCCAATTTTACAAGTGGGGCCAAATGAGGTTTGTAGAGCAGAAGGGCTTTTTCCTTAGATGCCAGGTCTATCTGGTGTTTTGCTCAATACTGTGCTAGAAGTAGAATCAGTATGGAGCTAAAAAACTATTTGAAAGGGCTAGAAACTGCCCCAGGGTATGAGGTACAGCTGACCCAGTGGAGTACTGATAGAGAGGGGAGGAGCCAGTCAAGACACTGCCCAGGGGACTTCTCTAAGAGTTAAGCAGTCTTTTTTTTTTTAAATTTTTTTATTGTGATGTTAATCACCATACATCATTAGTTTTTGATGTAGTGTTCCATGATTCATTGTTTGTGCATAACACCCAGTGCTCCACGCAGAACGTGCCCTCTTTAATACCCATCACCAGGCTAACCCATCCCCCTACCCCCCTTCCCTCTAGAAACCTCAGTTTGTTTTTCAAAGTCCATCGTCTCTCATGGTTCGTCTCCCCCTCCGACTTACTCCCCTTCATTCTTCCCCTCCTGCTATCTTCTTCTTTTTCTTTTTTCTTAACATATGTTGCATTATTTGTTTCAGAAGTACAGATCTGTGATTCAACAGTCTTGCACAATTCACAGCGCTCACCATAGCACATACCCTCCCCAATGTCTGTCACCCAGCCACCCCATCCCTCCCACCCCCCACCACTCCAGCAACACTCAGTTTTTTTCCTGAGGTTAAAAATTCCTCATATCAGCGAGGTCATATGATACATGTCTTTCTCTGATTGACTTTTTTCACTCAGCATAAAACCCTCCAGTTCCATCCGTGTCATTGCAAATGGCAAGATCTAATTCCTTTTGATGGCTGCATAATATTCCATTGTGTATATATACACCACTTCTTCTTTATCCATTCATCTGTCGATGGACATCTTGGTTCTTTCCACAGTTTGGCTATTGTGGACATTGCTGCTATAAACATTGGGGTGCACATACCCCTTCGGATTCCTACATTTGTAACTTTGGGGTAAATACCCAGTAGTGCAATTGCTGGATCATATGGTAGCTCTATTTTCAACTGTTTGAGGAACCTCCATACTGTTTTCCAGAGTACTTGCACCAGCTTCCATTCCCACCAACAGTGTAGGAGGGTTCCCCTTTCTCCACATCCCCGCCAGCATCTGTCGTTTCCTGACTTTTAATTCTAGCCATTCGGACTGGTGTGAGATGGTATCTCATGGAGGTTTTGATTTGGATTTCCCTGATGCCGAGCGATGTGGAGCACTTTTTCATGTGTCTGTTGGCCATTTGGATGTCTTCTTTGGAGAAATGTCTGTTCATGTCTTCTGCCCATTTCTTGATTGGATTATTTGTTCTTTGGGTATTGAGTTTGATAAGTTCTTTAAAAACTTTGGATACTAGCCCTTTATCGGATATGTCATTAGCAAATATTTTCTCCCATTCTGTCGGTTGTCTTTTGGTTTTGTGGACTGTTCCTTTGGCTGTGCAAAAGCTTTTTATCTTGATGAAATCCCAATAGTTCATTTTTGCCCTGGCTTCCCTTGCCTTTGGCGATGTTTCTAGGAAGAAGTTGCTGTGGCTGAGGTTGAAGAGGTTGCTGCCTGTGTTCTCCTTTAGGATTTTGATGGACTCCTGTCTCACGTTTAGGTCTTTCAAACATTTGGAGTCTATTTTTGTGTATGGTATAAGGAAATGGTCCAGTTTCATTCTCCTGCATGTGGCTGTCCAATTTTGCCAACACCATTTGTTGAAGACACTGTCTTTATTCCATTGGACATTCTTTCCTACTTTGTCAAAGATGAGTTGACCGTAGAGTTGAGGGTCCATTTCTGGGCTCTCGATTCTGTTCCATTGATCATGTGTCTGTTTTTGTGCCAGTACCATACTGTCTTGATGATGACAGTTTTGTAATAGAGCTGGAAGTCCGGAATTGTGATGCCGCCAGCTTTGCTTTTCTTCTTCAACATTCCTCTGGCTATTCAGGGTCTTTTCTGGTTCCATACAAATTTTAGGATTCTTTGTTCCATTTCTTTGAAAAAAGTGGATGGTATTTTGATGGGGATTGCATTTAATGTGTAGATTGCTCTAGGTAGCTTTGACATCTTCACAATATTTTTTCCTCCAATCCATGAGCATGGAATATTTTTCCATTTCTTTGTGTCTTCTTCAATTTCTTTCATGAGTATTTTGTAGTTTTCTGAGTACAGATCCTTTGCCTCTTTGGTTAAATTTATTCCTAGGTATCTTATGGTTTGGGGTGCAATTGTAAATGGGATCGACTCCTTGATTTGTCTCTTCTGTCTTGTTGTTGGTGTATAGAAATGCCACTGATTTCTGTGCATTGATTTTATAGCCTGCTACTTGACTGAATACCTGTATGAGTTCTAGCAGTTTTGGGGTGGAGTCTTTTGGGTTTTCCACATACAGTATCATATCACCTGCAAAGAGTGAGAGTTTAACTTCCTCTTTGCCGATTTGGATGCATTTGATTTCTTTTTGTTGTCTGATTGCTGTGGATAGGACTTCTAATACTATGTTGAACAGCAGTGGTGAGAGTGGACATCCCTGCCGCGTTCCTGACCTTAGGGGAAAAGCTCTCAGCTTTTCCCCATTGAGAATGATATTCGCTGTAGGTTTTTCGTTGATGGCTTTTATGATATTGAGGTATGTACCCTCTATCCCTATACTCTGAAGAGTTTTGATCAAGAAAGGATGCTGGACTTTGTGAAATGCTTTTTCTGCATCTATTGAGAGGATCCTATGATTCTTGTTCTTTCTTTTGTTAATGTATTGTATCACGTTGATTGATTTGCGGATGTTGAACCAACCTTGCAGCTCAGGGATAAATCCCACTTAGTCGTGGTGAATAATCCTTTTAATGTACTGTTTGATCCTATTAGCTAGGATTTTGGTGAGAATTTTTGCATCCATGTTCATCAAGGATATTGGTCTGTAATTCTCCTTTTTGATGGGGTCTTTGGTTTTGGGATCAAGGTAATGCTGGCCTCATAAAATGAGTTTAGAAGTTTTCCTTCCATTTCTATTTTTTGGAACAGTTTCAGGAGAATAGGTATTAATTCTTCTTTAAATGCCTGTTAGAATTCCCCTGGGAAGCCATCTGGCCCCAGGCTTTTGTTTCTGGGAGATTTCTG
This sequence comes from Callorhinus ursinus, assembly GCF_003265705.2. NCBI lineage: Eukaryota > Metazoa > Chordata > Mammalia > Carnivora > Otariidae > Callorhinus > Callorhinus ursinus. Next base: position 7,485,853 of record NW_027397096.1, on the reverse strand, counting down.
ATGACTGCTTCAATTTCCTTAGTGGTTATAAGTCTGTTCAGGTTTTCTATTTCTTCCTGGTTCAGTTTTGGTAGTTGATACATCTCTAGGAATGCACCCATTTCTTCCAGGTTATCTAATTTGCTGGCATAGAGTTGCTCATAATATGTTCTTATAATTGTTTGTATTTCTTTGGTGTTGGTTGTGATCTCTCCTCTTTCATTCGTGATTTTTGTTGATTTGGGTCATTTCTCTTTTCTTTTTGATAAGTCTGGCCAGCGGCTTATCAATCTTGTTAATTCTTTCAAAGAACCAGCTCCTAGTTTCATTGATCTGTTCTACTGTTCTTTTGGCTTCTATTTCATTGATTTCTGCTCTGATCTTTATGATTTCTCTTCTCCTGCTGGGTTTAAGCTTTATTTGCTGTTCTTTCTCCAGCTCTTTTAGGTGTAGGGTTAGGTTGTGTATTTGAGACCTTTCTTGTTTCTTGAGAAAGGCTTGTATTGCTATATACTTCCCTCTCAGGACTGCCTTTGCTGTATCCCAAAGATTTTGAACAGTTGTGTTTTCATTTTCATTGGTTTCCATGAATTTTTTTAATTCTTCTTTAATTTCCTGGTTGACCCATTCATTCTTTAGTAGGATGCTCTTTAACCTCCATGTATTTGAGTTCTTTCCGACTTTCCTCCTGTGATTGAGTTCTAGTTTCAAAGCACTGTGGTCTGAAAATATGCAGGGAATGATCCCAACCTTTTGGTATCAGTTGAGACCTGATTCGTGACCTAGGATGTGATCTATTCTGGAGAATGTTCCATGGGCACTAGAGAAGAATGTGTATTCCGTTGCTTTGGGAAGGAATGTTCTGATTATGTCTGTGAAGTCCATTTGGTCCAGTGTTTCATTTAAAGTCTTTATTTTCTTGTTGATCTTTTGCTTAGATGATCTGTCCATTTCAGTCAGGGGGGTGTTAAAGTCCCCCACTATTATTGTATTGTTGTCAATGTATTTCTTTGGTTTTGTTATTAATTGCCTTATAAAATTGGCTGCTCCCATGTTAGGGGCATAGATATTTACAATTGTTAGATCTTCTTGTTGGATAGACCCTTTAAGTAGGATATAGTGTCCTTCCTCATCTCTTATTACAGTCTTTGGTTTAAAATCTAATTTGTCTGATATAAGGATTGCCACCCCAGCTTTCTCTTGGCGTCCATTAGCATGGTAAATGGTTTTCCATCCCCTCACTTTCAATGTGGGGTGTCTTTGGGTCTAAAATGAGTCTCTTGCAGACAGCATATTGATGGGTCTTGTTTTTTAATCCAATCTGATAGTCTGTGTCTTTTGATTGGGGCATTGAGCCCATTTACATTCAGGGTAACTATTGAAAGATATTATTTTAGTGCCATTGTATTGCCTGTAAGGTGACTGTGACTATACATTGTCTGTGTTCCTTTCTGATCTATGCTGCTTTTAGGCTCTCTCTTTGCTTAGAGGACCCCTCTCAATATTTCTTGGAGGGCTGGTTTTGTGTTTGCAAATTCCTTTAGTTTTTGTTTGTCCTTGAAGCTTTTTACCTCTCCTTCTATTTTCAATTACAGCCTAGCTGGATATAGTATTCTTGCCTGCATATTTTCTTCGTTTAGTGCTCTGAAGATCTCATGCCAGTCCTTTCTGGCTTGCCAGGTCTCTGTGGACAGGTGTGTTGCCAATCTAATGTTTCTACCATTGTAGGTTACATATCTCTTCTCCTGAGCTGCTTTCAGGATTTTCTCTTTGTCTCTGAGACTCGTCAGTTT
>NW_027397096.1:7255910-7469081 GCF_003265705.2 Callorhinus ursinus | reverse complement strand
CTATTTTTATTGATTTTGAGAGGGGTTCTCTGTGCCTCCTGGATTTTGATGCCTGTTTCCTTCCCCACGTTAGGGAAGTTCTCTGCTATAATTTGTTCCAATATACCTTCTGCCCCTCTCTCTCTTTCTTCTTCTGGGATCCCAATTATTCTAATGTTGTTTCGTCTTATTGTATTGCTTATCTCTCGCATTCTGCCCTGGTGATCCTGTAGTTGTTTATCTCTCTTTTTCTCAGCCTCTTTATTTTACATCATTTGGTCTTCTATGTCGTTGATTCTCTCTTCTGCCTCATTTATCCTAGCAGTTAGTGCCCCCATTTTTGATTGCAACTCATTAATAGCTCTTTTGATTTCGACTTGGTTAGATTTTAGTTCTTTTATTTCTCCAGAATGGGTTTTTCTAATAACTTCCACGCTTTTTCAAGCCCAGCTAGTATCTTTAAAGTCATGATTCTGAACTCTAGGTCCGACATCGTACTAATGTCCATATTGAGTAGGTCCCTGGTAGACGGTACTACCTCTTGTTCTTTTTGCTGAGGTGATTTTTTTCGTGTTGTCATTTTGTCCAGAGGGGAATAGATGAATGAGAGATCAAAATGCCAACAGGTTAACAATGTGCCCATCAAATATACCCTATACAAATCAGAGAAGACCTGAAACCAGGGGAAAAGAAAGGGAAAGAAAGAAAAAAGAAAGAGGAGGATAAAAAAGATAAAAACAAACAAAAACAGAACAAAACAAAAAAAACCAGAATATGATCAAATATGATCAGGCTAATGCATAGATCAGTGCCACACACTGGATTTGGGGCATATTTTTGTCTGTTAGAAGAATGTGCCTCCTAAAATTTTAAGGGAAGAAAGACTTATATATGTACAAAATAAGGGTTGATACAATGAAGGGATGGAAGATGAATGTGAAGATGAAAATTATAAAAGATTTTATAAAAGGAATTGATAAGATAAGAAGTTGTTTGAAAAAAGAAAGAAGATTAAAAAAAAAAAGGAGAGAATGTGATCAGGCAGGAGACTAGAACAAAGCCATACACCAGTGATTTAGGGTATATTTTGATCTGTTAGAAGAAACTGTATCTCAAAATTTTAAAGAGAGAACAACTTATATATATTTGCCAAAAATAAGGGTAACTACTATGAAGGGATAAAATATGACTCTAAAAAAGAAAAATTAAAAAAATGTTTTTTAAAAAAAAGGGATTGATAAGATGTTGGTTGAAAAAGGGAAAAAGAAAAATTAAAAAAAAAACAGTTAAAAAAATTAACTTTGAAAAACTAATGAACCATGGTAAAAAAAAGCCATGAATTCTATATGCAGTATTCCCCTAGCGCTGGCTTATGAATGGGGTCTCGGAATATTAACAGTACAGTTTCATCATGTCTAAAGTTGATATACTTTAAAACATGCCTTCCCCTAAAAATGCACATACGTATTGAATAGTCTAGAGAGACAATGTAAATGAATCAACAACATGCTTATATGCAAAAATTGGAAGTTCTTCATTCCACATAGGTCTGGCTGGGGCCCCACACAGTAATCTCAGAAGCACGTTTCCCACTGTATATATCTACGTAAGTAGGACCCCTGGAGTTGTGCAGTGCAGGCTGCCCCATATGGGAGGATGTTCACTTTGGTTCGCTAGGCAACCCTGGCTGAGAATATCCCTCATTCCCATAGGGTTTTGCAGATTCAAGGCCCTAGGCAGTCACCTGATTTGCCCTTCACTTATTTATTCAATATATAGGTACTGAGTGCCTCCTATATATAGCAGGTACTGTTGGGAGGCGATGGGGATACCGCTTTGAACAACCAAGTCGTCATGTTTTAATAACCCAGGCAGAGGATGTTGGTGGCTCTGGCCAGAATGAGGCAGTGGATGGACTAAACCCAGAATGGTTGGATCTTGTCATAATGTTGCCTTTGCTCAGAGACTGAGTAAGGGGCGAAGTGTTACACAGCCGGTAGATGTGGGAAACAAGCCATGGTGGGTCTGGTTCTCAAGTCAGGTCCCTCGGAACTGCACGTGACTGCCGCTAGATGGAACCTCCCTCTCTGGGCTCCTCTGGACTTTTCTCCTGATAACACTACGTTCACCTTTGGCAAAAAGGAAGGGGGGACAGTTAGGAAGTACAGGACCTCATGATTCACAGTGGTGAGTGTACACATATGCTAAGCCCAGAGATGAAACCTTGATGCCACCACTGGCTACCTGGCCACAAAGTGTGGGGGGGGCGGGGGTTGGGGGGTACCTTCTCCCCCAGTGCCTGGAATCCAGAACCTTCCTGCCAGGGAGGCAGGAGGTGACCAGTGGGAGTCAGGAGGGGGGAAGGAGTCTAGGGCACCAAACCTTGGCCATCCACAGGGCACCTTGATAAAAGCAGAGCATCACTCAGGCCTCTAGCTCAGCAGCCAACCATGCACCCAGCTCTAATTGGGCATTTTCAGGCCATTAAATAAATCGATCAGTAACAATTATCTTTGGTTTTAACTTCACTTCTCCTCTGTCTGTAATTCTCCAGGCTCTAGAGTACTGAGAAGAATACACGTGAGCATAAACACACACATTCATACGTGGCCCATTGAGTGTGCATCACACACACAAACACGCAATGGGGCAGAGCCCATCATTGCCAGTGGCCCGGGGTCCCAACCCCTGCTGGTCTGCCCCCTCATCTTCAGGTCCCAGGCCTCTTTCCACTGCAACGAAAAGAAGCTGGATGTCTGGGGGCCCTGTGCCTGACTCTGGGGGTGGGTTGGAGGCATTATACTGTACCCAAGAGGGTCTCCAGTGTCCTTTTTAATGACCACATAATGCATACAAAGAGGAGGCTCAACGAACCATTTTCTTCCCATTTGAATGAGCATGTAGGAAGCGATCAATCATAGAGCAACTATTCTAAGGCCAAGCAGTGGTCTTGGCCCTTGACATACACAGTCTCTTTTAATAGCCCCAACATCACTATAAAGCAGAGACTACTCTCCCCAAATTGCAGACGAGGAAACAGAGGTAGCAAGGGCTTGTGGCCACCTGAGGCAGGTACTTTTCATGGTACTTTTCTACCTTATCTTCCCATGCCGTTCAACCTGGCCAAAGCACTGGCTCGGGGGCTGTGGGCTCAGTCCTCAGGGCCATTTCCAAGCAAGGTCCTTGGCAAGAAGGCTGCCCGTCTTCTGCCTCTGTCCACTGTTCCACTCACCATCAGCCCTCCCAGCAGAGCTCCTGCTGGCTTTGTTCACTTTCCTTCCTACTTTGCTCTGTCACTCTGCTGTTTTCTTGCTGGTTACTGATACAGGAAACACACAGCCTCTTTCTCTGAGCCCCTGTCCCTCAGTGTGCCTGCTCCACACTCAGAAGTTGCTATCCCAGGGGCTGTTGCCTCACCAATAGTCCCATCTCAGCTTGCCAAGGAATCTGATTTTCAGTAGACCTGAAATTGTGGAAGAGACATGTTGTTGTTATTTCTGTTTCCAATACCTGGAATTCAAGGAAACCAAGGTCTAGACAAACCCTGCCCCATGCAAAACACGGAAACAGAACGGGGCTCTGTCCAAGGTTCTCTCCCTCTGATGGTGTCTCTGCTCCTATTGCCCCAGGAAGACCAAGCCCCCATTCCTCCAACTCTCTCACATCATCCAGGTGCAGGAGGAAGCTAGGGGTGATGTATTCTCATGTCCTTCTCCTCCTTCCCTCCTTTGCCCATTCCAAGTGTACCTTTGCTGCCATGTTAGCATCTGGGGATCTGTTCAATGGATAGCATGTTTCCTCCTTACCTTGCATAAGGTCATAGCTCAGTACAGTGCAATCTTTTCCTTATCCAAATCTTCCACCCATAATCTGTAATAAACACACCTCTTATCTTCTCTCTGATCCCGACCTGTATCAGGCTTTAGGGAACTCTGCACCATGGGTGCTAAAATTTCTCATGCAGCTTGGGATCTTTGTTCACGGTGGAATAACTGACTTGGAAGATAGAGTTTCTTTAAAATTTGGGGTCCGAGTCCCTGGGGAGCTGGAGGTCTGAAGACAAAACACTCAGGAGCCAGTAATCTGATAGAGTGCAAATAGAGTGGACTTTGGCATCAGGCAAGTGTGGGTTCACATCCCAGGTCTACCATGTACTAGCTGTTCACTGCTGATGAGTTTGCATAGCTTTCTCAAGCTTCAGTTTTCTTGTCTTTAAAGTGGGAATAATAATATCCTCACAGGTGTGTTGTGAGAATTAAATTACGTAATAGGAAGTCGTGGCATACACCAGACACACAACACTACTCAATCTATTGAGCAAGGCTGCCCTATTCCTGCAAGGACTGAGTTGCACCTTGACAATCAGGGATTAGAATAAGGTGGTCCCAATGCCCAGGGGAGGGTGGTCACAAAGGGGATGACCAGCAAATAACACTTGTGGATTAACTGTATCAGAACTCTCCAGGAACTAGCCTGTTGCATATTTAGTTCAAGTGTCAGGTGTCAGATACCTGGGTAAGGAGTACACATCCTATTTAAGCATCAGGACATCCCAACTCTTAGCTCAATGTCTCTACTCACAAAAAAGAGAGGGCTCAGGGCTTCAGAAGAGCTGGTCAAGAAAATTGGAAATAAACTTTTTCTGATTTACAAGGATGACTACTGAACAGGTGGTGACTTGGGCTGTTTTGTTTTAATGTTGTTTTCTGAGATGGCCAAAGAGGCTTGGGCCCAGGGCTGTGACTCCTTCTAGACTGTTCTATGTTCTAGATGGAACCAAAGTCCTGCACAGAAGGAACGGGGAGAGCAGAACTGCCTTTTGCTGATTCCAGCCGTCCCTCTTGTCACCTCTGCCTACCTGGTATGGTAGAAGGAGCACTGAATTAGGAACCCCGGGGTTGAGTTCCAGATTTGCCCTTTATTTGTGGTGTTACATCAGATGCAGTCACTTCGGCTCTCTGAGATTCTATTTCTCCCTCTGTCAAATGGGAATATTCACTCTGCCTCTGGTACTGAGTACTCAGGAGGTGATGAGGATGGATGCTTAAAGATAAACTGAGGCATCCTAAAATTGTCAAGGGTTTATTTTGAGCATACATGGATTTGAATAGAGCAGCACCAGACTGAAATTAGTTAGGAGCATTCCACCTAGACAGGAGCTAGGGGAAAGGTTTTTACAGAGAAGATGGGAAGCAAAGCAGGGAAATGATTTGATTAGCTGTAGCTTAAGTGGTTGCCTTATTTGGGAAAGCCCAGGTGGCCATTTGTGATTGATTGTCTTGAAGCTCCGTTTTCTTGTATTCAAGTACATTGGCTCTAGCTTAGGTTTTGGTTTGCTTACGTAGACTGTGGGTGTTAGAACCACCTCAGTCTAACAGCCTCCACATTTGGTTCCTTTAATAATGCTCTTTGCAAACTAAAACACCTGTAACACATTTAGTGGATTATAATAATATGCCACATAGCTAATTCTGAAAAGCAAAGCAAAATAATAATGATGACCCTTATTGTCAATCTTTGAATTTTTATATCTATCTATCTCCCTCTCTGTCTTCCTACCCTCCTTCCTACCTACTTACCTTCCTACCTCCAGACCTTCTTACATACCTACTCACCTTTCTAATTTCCTATCTTCCTACTTATCTACATACCCGCCTTCCCATATATCTAGCTTCCTACTTAGCAATGACATACATACTTACCTTTCTACCTACCTACTTTCATATCTGCCTGCGTGCCTATGTACCGGTCTTCCTACCTACCTACCTACCTAACTTCCTATATATCTAGCTAAAAATGTCCACGTACATTTCACATATTGACTGAGCCAGTGAACACACAAACACCCAGTACTCTATAAAACCATGCTTATTAATTTACAAATGTTGATGGCGGTAGGTGACAGACAGGAAGTATCTGTTAGAATTGTATGCATCTCTGAGCCTTTACTTAGTATTTTTGAAATTAGGCTTAGAACTTCTTCAGCATGTAATATTAAACATACCTCACCCATTTTGAACTTAATATGGTGCATTAAAGTATTCTTGATCATTGAATGCATTTCCAAGGGTTAATTTATGTAATCAAAAAAAGTTATGCTTCCATGAGCATCCATTCAGTTTTTCAAAGGTCTACAAGTTTTAAGAAGGTTATAATGGCTGAATCATGGGAAATAATCCTAAGACATGAGAGAAGAAATGCTAATGAAACATCAGAGGGCAGATCAAATAGAGATGAAACCAAAATGAACATCTAGGCTGACAAAGACCGACAGAGAACACTGATGAAAGAGGAGAACAGTTGGGAATAAAAAGGAGTGAAACCATGTAGGGTTGATCAAGTAAAAGCACCAGGTTCAGATAATCAATGGCTGTAGTAACTAACCAATGAGGAAGGACATGTCAGAAAAAATGCATCACCACAGTGAGCTAGCAAAGCAATTTATTGGAGGCACATGTTAACACGTTAAATATAAGATTCATATGATCATGTTGGAAAGGTTTGACTGAGCCCAAAGTTTGGGACATCTATACTGTGATGAGAGATGCAAATAGAAAGCCTAAGAAGATAACTCAGCAGTGGCACTCCCATGTGGAGACCCATATATGGTTCTTACATGGGTGCCTTCCATGGACTCACTGAGTATTGAATTAGACAAGGATCAGGGTTTTAATTGTAGTTATAAGGATGGGTATAATTCAATGAATAAAATACATTACAATTTTATTGATAATTGTCAAAATATTTACATCAGCTGATGTCACATTGGATACCACTCTTTTAAAAATTTTTTATTGTTATGTTAATCACCATATATTACATCATTTGTTTTGGTGTAGTGTTCCATGATTCATTGTTTGTTCATAACACCCAGTGCTCCATGCAGAATGTGCCCTCTTTAATACCCATCACCAGGCTAACCCATCCCCCTTCCCTCCTCCCCTTTAGAATCCTCAGTTTGTTTTTCAGAGTCCATCCTCTCTCATGGTTCGTCTCCCCCTCTGACTTACTCCCCTTCATTCTTCCTCTCCTGCTATCTTCTTCTTTTTCTTTTTTCTTAAAATATGTTGCGTTATTTGTTTCAGAAGTACAGATCTGTGATTCAACAGTCTTGCACAATTCACAGTGCTCACCGTAGCACATACCCTCCCCAATGTCTATCACCCAGCCATCCCATCCCTCCCATCCCCGACCACTCCAGCAACACTCAGTTTGTTCCTGAGATTAAGAATTCCTCATATCAGTGAGGTCGTATGATACATGTCTTTCTCTGATTGACTTATTTCACTCAGCATAACACCCTCCAGTTCCATCCACGTCGTTGCAAATGGCAAGATCTCATTCCTTTTGATGGCTGCATAATATTCCATTGTGTATATATACCACATCTTCATCTTTTTACTACTTTTAATAATAAAAACTGATATTTATTGATCTACTTCTTTTCATGTTATTCACATCACCATCGTTACCAATGACCTGATTGCCACCATATATTGAGCCCCTACTACCTGCAGGCCTTGGGTCAAAGCCTTGAACTCTTTATTTCTCATATTTACAACAATTCTGAATGAGATGAGCTCTGATCAGTGCTTTGCAGCTGAGGAAACTGAGACACTGATAATTTAAATAATGCACCCATAGTGTCATGGTTAATAAGGAAGGGAGCTGGCCTAGAAACTCAGGTTTGTCAGATTCAAGGTCCTTTGTCATCTTTCTTCCTAATCATGATTTCTTCACCTGGCCCAATAGCTCAACTCTTGTAAATCTCAGGTCAGTCTTTTTATTGAAGACCCTCTTTAGTCACAGAGACCCCAAGCATCTTCCTCTGTCACTATCTTCGCCCGGTTGGGTGGCTCTAACAGAATACCACAGGCTGAGTGGCTTAAACATTTATTTCTCACAGTTTTGGGGGCTGGGAAGATCATGGTGCCCACAGATTTGGCATCCACTGAGACTCACTTCCTCGTTCGTAGACAGCCAACTTTCCATTGTGTCCTCACATGGTGAAGAGGGGAAGGGAGCTCTCTGGGGTCGCCTTTATAAGGACACTAATCTCATTCATGAAGACTCCACCATCCACCCCCCCCCAAAAGGCCCACCTCCTAATATTATCCCATTGGATTGGGATTTCAACATATGAATTTGGGGAGACACAAACATGCGATGCACAACAGCCTCCATGGCAGTGTGTTGAAAACAGAAGACTAAGACCCTTCAGAGGGTGCTGAAGTTGACTAAAAGAGTAGTATGGACCAGCATTAAAAAGAAATGAAAAAAAAAATAGAATAGCACATGGAAAATACCATAGGACATCAAGTAGTAAAGATAAAAGTATTTTTTTCTGTTACCCATGTGCCATATTTCAGTGAATCAAAGTCATAATCTATCAGAAGACACAAAATTTTATGTACCACTCAGAAAGAAAGTAAAATGCTGCCAATTAATGGCAAGGTATTATAGTTTTTAAGACTCATCCAAATTTCTGAGAGGTTAAAATGTGAAAAAGTCTGTCTGAGATTGATGGAGTGTACAATGCATTCATAGACTCACTGGGTCACTCGGTCAAATGCATTTCCTACTGTGGGTCACGGCCAGGAGAGTTTGAAAACCTCTGTCCTTAATGGTGGGGAAGGTGACTGAGGCATCCACATAGTGGCTGGAGCTGCCAAGAGTACCTGGCATGGCCAACCAATTGGTGTGCCCAGCCACAGGCAGTCTGAGCTGAGATCCGGCTGCAGGGTGCCCCGTGAGCCAGCCCTTGGACAGCCACGTTCCAACAAGGCTCAAAGGTGTCCCACCCTGAACCAAGGCCAAGCCTTAATGAAGGTGTGTGGCATTTCAAGGATGCGACCCAGAGGTGTTCTTTTCTCCAGTTCATATTATACAGAGATAAGGTCCTGACCAGACAGCATCATGTAATTAATTGAGGTGTTTGGGAGAAAATCAAAATGGGAATCAGTGTTTCCCAGGCCATACTCCCAAAGCTCAGAGCTGGAGGCTGTGGAAGATAACCGAAAGGCCAGCCCAGGGTCTGACAAAGGAAATTCTGACTTCTGACAGGCAGGCTTGATAGATGGAAAGTGAGGGGATAAAGGCTTTAGAATTTTGGGGTCAAATTTAACCTCGGTCTGTGCTATTGACTGATTCATTCGTTCAGCCAATATTTACGGAGCACCCAAGAAGGTCAGGCATTGTGCTAATAAGACTGCTGGAGATCATAAATAGCACACTGTGTTGGAACTGACTTCAGAGTCTCCCTGGTGGCTGACCGGTACCTGGATTTCCCACCTCTGCCTTTTCCAGAGCTGCACAGCTTCCTTGGGGGCCCCTGGCTGCACGCACAGACCAGTCACAGCTCCCGAGCCACTCCTGACGGAGGCTGGGGGATCCCAGTGTCCTTTGCTCCCCGCCTGGCAGTGCTTGACCTCAAGTCCCAGGTCTCACTGGGTGGAGACCGGCTGGGCAGCTGGAGCTGGTAGGGTTCTTTCTGTTGCCCCAAGGACTGAGTTATAGCACTGTCACCTTCCTGCTGAAATAGTTTTCAAGCCCTAGGTCCAGCTGCAGTCACAGTAGGTCCTGTTGCCCTATCCAAGGTCACAGTGCCCTCTAATAACCATGGCTACATTTATTGGCACTATACTCAGGTATGTAGGCTCTTCTTAAGGCTCACGTAATCCTTTCCTCAGCCCTGTGTGATAGGGGCCTGTTATATACCCATACTACAGATAAGGAGACAGAGGCTTACTCTAGCTCTTGCCAGTCCCTTTTGCAGGTACCACTTAGCTGGTGCTAATGGCATTCTGGCCTGGCCTTTAATCTTCCTGTCACCAGGAATCCCTCACCGTCCTCCTCCGCGGGCCCAAGCAGGAAAGGGCTAGCTTTTTGCCACTTCAGGGGCGGCCCTCAGTCTTCCTATATTCTGGAGTGATTCCATTCAGCTGCCGAACGAGGAGCTTCTAGGATGATGAAGTGGGGCATGCCCTGCACTACTGTGTGTGCATTGATCTGACTAAGACGAGCAGCGGACAAAGAGGCTGGTATACTGGCTCAAGTCCTGGGTCAGCTATAGCTTGTTGTGTAGCCTTGAGCAAGTCCTTGACTTCCTCTAGATTCAGTTTCCTCATCTGTCAGATCCTGAAGGCCCTTCCGGCACTGACAGTCAGGAGTCCATGTAGGCAGAGGGCATTATTGTACAGGGGTATGCATACAAGAGCTTGTATTACATGCTGGGTGTTATGTACGGGGCATCGCACTGCGGGAGGGGTTTGTTTTTCTTTTGTTTTCCCCACTTTTTCAACCTGCTCAGAATTCCTCTCTGAGCCCTGGACAGGGCAGGGGAAGAGAAATCTCTACGTGTTGGGCTAAAAACAGAGCTAGAGGCAGGGAGATCCTATGAAGAATCCAACAAATCACTCTTTTGGCCCAAGGGACCCTTATGGAGAGAGGAAAGGGGACAGAATCATCCTTCCCAAAGTGAAATAGGCCACCCAACCCTATGGGGGCATAATTTCAGCATCAAAGTGACTCCATAGCCTAAAGAGGGCCTCCTCTCCCATGAGATCACCTACTATTCCTTTAGCCAGAGATAGAGTTTTTATTTTTCTGAAGGAGGGATTCAAGTGTAATATGTAGCAAGCCCCAAATAAAACACGCCTCCCCCATTCCGTAAGGGGTTTGCCTTCATGGAGCTGCCTGCTCTCAGCAGCGGAAACCTGACTCTTCCAGGCAGCTGAGGGCACCAGTCTCTTCATACAACAGTACCCAGAGGGCTCTGTAGATAACCAGGGCACCCAGGGAGCATGGCTGATCCAAAACTGGGGATGGAAAGTGCATGCAGTTTACCATCGACATGCATAGATACTGAGAACTCCAAACACTATGCAGGGGGCCAGAGCTGTTCTTGCAGTTTCTTGTCACTGCAAACTTGGTAAAAAACAAAACAAAACAAAAAAAAAACAAAAAAAAAAAAAACCTCTTAAAAGTGCAGCTGCTGGAAAAGTCTTCGTGCCCACATGGTCTGACTTAAGATTTCTGGGTTCTGTTGATCCTTATGTGCTTCCCATGCTATCTCAGGACCCCCTCTCTGGGTCGGATGGGTTGTGTAATCCAGGTAGATCATGCAGTGTTCCGTGGTTTCAGTTTCAAAGAGAGTCTGGCAAACAGTGATGAAACAATGTTTTCATTCTTTTATTTTTTTAAAGATTTTATTTATTTATTTATTTGAGAGAGAGAATGAGAGAGAGAGCATGAGAGGGGGGAGGGTCAGAGGGAGAAGCAGACTCCCTGCTGAGCAGGGAGCCTGATGCGGGACTCGATCCATGTTTTCATTCTTGACTTGTCTTTTCATGAAAATGCAAAAGGTGGGTGTGCATTCTTTTTTTCTTTTAAATAATTTTTTATTGTTTTGTTAATCACCATACATTACATCATTAGTTTTTGATGTAGTGTTCCATGATTCACTGTTTGTGCATAACACCCAGTGCTCCACACAGAACGTGCCCTCTTTAATACCCATCACCAGGCTAACCCATCCCCCCACCACCCTCCCCTCTAGAACCCTCAGTTCGTTTTTTTGAGTCCATCGTCTCTAATGGTTCATCTCCCCCTCCGACTTACTTCCCGTCGTTCTTCCCCTGCTGCTATCTTCTTCTTTTTTTTCTTAAAATATATTGCATTATTTGTTTCAGAAGTACAGATCCGTGATTTATCAGTCTTGTACAATTCACAGTGCTCACCATAGCACATACCCTCCCCAATGTCTATCACCCAGCCACCCCATCACTCCCACCCCCGACCACTCCAGCAACCCTCAGTTTGTTTCCTGACATTAAGAATTCCTCATATCAATGAGGTCATATGATACATGTCTTTCTCTGATTGACTTATTTCACTCAGCATAACACCCCCCAGTTCCATCCACGTCGTTGCAAATGGCAAGATCTCATTCCTTTTGATGGCTGCATAATATTCCATTGTGTATATATACCACTTCTTCTTTATCCATTCATCTGCCGATGGACATCTTGGCTCTTTCCACAGTTTGGCTATTGTGGACATTCCTGCTATAAACATTGGGGTGCACATACCCCTTTGGATCCCTACATTTGTATCTTTGGGGTAAAGACCCAGTAGTGCAATTGCTGGATCGGATGGTAGCTCTATTTTCAACTGTTTCAGGAACCTCCATACTGTTTTCCAGAGTACTTGCACCAGCTTGCATTCCCACCAACAGTGTAGGAGGGTTCCCCTTTCTCCACATCCCTGCCAACATCTGTCGTTTCCTGACTTGCTAATTCTAGCCATTCTGACTGGTGTGAGGTGGTATCTCATGGAGGTTTTGATTTGGATTTCCCTGATGCCGAGCGATGTGGAGCACTTTTTCATGTGTCTGTTGGCCATTTGGATGTCTTCTTTGGGAAAATGTCTGTTCATGTCTTCTGCCCATTTCTTAATTGGATTATTTGTTCTTTGGGTGTTGAGTTTGATAAGTTATTTATACATTTTGGATACTAGCCCTTTATCGGATATGTCATTTGCAAATATTTTCTCCCATTCTGTCGGTTGTCTTTTGGTTTTGTGGACTGTTTCTTTTGCTGTGCAAAAGCTTTTTATCTTGATGAATCCCAATAGTTCATTTTTGCCCTGGCTTCCCTTGCCTTTGGCGATGTTTCTAGGAAGAAGTTGCTGTGGCTGAGGTCCAAGAGGTTGCTGCCTGGGTTCTCCTTTAGGATTTTGATGGACTCCTGTCTCACGTTTAGGTCTTTCAACTGTTTGGAGTCTATTTTGTGTGCGGTGTAAGGAAATGGTCCAGTTTCATTCTCCTGCATGTGGCTGTCCAATTTTCCCAAAACCATTTGTTGAAGAGACTGTCTTTTTTCCATTGGACATTCTTTCCTGCTTTGTCAAAGATGAGTTAACCATAGAGTTGAGGGTCCATTTCTGGGCTCTCGATTCTGTTCCATTGATCTATGTGTCTGTTTTTGTGCCAGTACCATACTGTCTTGATGATGACAGCTTTGTAATAGACCTGGAAGTCCGGAATTGTGATGCCGCCGGCTTTGCTTTTCTTTTTCAATATTCCTCTGGCTATTCGGGGTCTCTTCTGGTTCCATATAAATTTTAGGATTCTTTGTTCCATTTCTTTGAAAAGGTGGATGGTATTTTGATGGGGATTGCATTGAATGTGTAGATTGCTCTAGGTAGCACTGACATCTTCACAGTGTTTGTTCTTCCAATCCATGAGCATGGAACATTTTTCCATTTCTTTGTGTCTTCTTCAATTTCTTTCATGAGTATTTTATAGTTTTCTGAGTACAGATCCTTTGCCTCTTTGGTTAAATTTATTCCTAGGTATCTTATGGTTTTGGGTGCAATTGTAAATGGGATCGACTCCTTGATTTGTCTCTCTTCTGTCTTGTTGTTGGTGTATAGGAATGCCACTGATTTCTGTGCATTGATTTTATATCCTACTACTTTACTGAATTCCTGTATGAGTTCTAGCAGTTTTGGGGTGGAGTCTTTTGGGTTTTCCACATACAGTATCATATCATCTGCAAAGAGTGAGAGTTTGACTTCCTCTTTGCTGATTTGGATGCCTTTGATTTCTTTTTGTTGTCTGATTGCTGTGGCTAGGACTTCTAATACTATGTTGAAAAGCAGTGGTGAGAGTGGACATCCCTGCCGCGTTCCTGACCTTAGGGGAAAAGCTCTCAGCCTTTCCCCATTGAGAATGATATTCGCTGTAGGTTTTTCATAGATGGCTTTTATGATATTATGGTATGTACCTTCTATCCCTATACTCTGAAGAGTTTTGATCAAGAAAGGATGCTGGACTTTGTGAAATGCTTTTTCTGCATCTATTGAGAGGATCCTATGATTCTTGTTCTTTCTTTTGTTAATGTATTGTATCACGTTGATTGATTTGCAGATGTTGAACCAGCCTTGCAGCCCAGGGATAAATCCCACTTGGTCATGGTGAATAATCCTTTTAATGTACCTTTGGATCCTATTGGCTAGTATTTTGGTGAGAATTTTTGCATCCATGTTCATCAAGGATATTGGTCTGTAATTCTCCTTTTTGATGGGGTCCTTGTCTGGTTTTGGGATCAAGGTAATGGTGGCCTCATAAAATGAGTTTGGAAGTTTTCCTTCCATTTCTATTTTTTGGAACAGTTTCAGGAGAAGAGGTATTAATTCTTCTTTAAATGTCTGATAGAATTCCCCTGGGAAGCCATCTGGCCCTGGGCTAGATTTTTGATGACTGCTTCAATTTCCTTAGTGGTTATAGGTCTGTTCAGATTTTCTATTTCTTCCTGGTTCAATTTTGGTAGTTGATACATCTCTAGGAATTCATCGATTTCTTCCAGGTTATCTAATTTGCTGGCATAGAGTTGCTCATAATATGTTCTTATAATTGTTTGTATTTCTTTGGTATTGGTTGTGATCTCTCCTCTTTCATTCATGATTTTGTTGATGTGGGTCATTTCTCTTTTCTCTTTGATAAGTCTGGCCAGGGGTTTATCAATCTTGTTAATTCTTTCAAAGAACCAGCTCCTAGTTTCATCGATCTGTTCTACTGTTCTTTTGGTTTCTATTTCATTGATTTCTGCTCTGATCTTTATGATTTCTCTTCTCCTGCTGGGTGTAGGCTTTATTTGCTGTTTTTTCTCCAGCTCCTTTAGGTGTAGGGTTAAGTTGTGTATTTGAGACCTTTCTTGTTTCTTGAGAAAGGCTTGTATTGCTATATACTTTCCTCTCGGGACTGTCTTTGCTGTATCCCAAAGATTTTGAACAGTTGTGTTTTCATTTTCATTGGTTTCCATGAATTTTTTTAATTCTTCTTTAATTTCCCGGTTGACACATTCATTCCTTAGTAGGATGCTCTTTAGCCTCCATGTATTTGAATTCTTTCCGACTTTCCTCTTGTGATTGAGTTCTAGTTTCAAAGCATTGTGGTCTGAAAATATGCAGGGAATAATCCCAATCTTTTGGTACCGGTTGAGACCTGATTTGTGACCTAGGATGTGATCAATTCTGGAGAATGTTCCATGGGCACTAGCGAAGAATGTGTATTCTGTTGCTTGGGATGGAATGTTTTGAATATGTCTATAAAGTCCATTTGGTCCAGTGTTTCATTTAAAGTCTTTATTTCCTTGTTGATCTTTTGCTTAGATGATCTGTCCATTTCAGTTAGGGGAGTGTTAAATTCCCCCACTATTATTGTATTGTTGTCATTGTGTTTCTTTGCTTTTGTTATTAATTGCCTTATATAATTGGCTGCTCCCACGTTAGGGGCATAGATATTTACAATTGTTAGATCTTCTTGTTGGCTAGATCCTTTAGGTAGGATATAGTGTCCTTCTTCATCTCTTATTACAGTCTTTGGTTTAAAATCTAATTTGTCTGATATAAGGATTGCCACCCCAGCTTTCTTTTGGTGTCCATTAGCAAGGTAAATGGTTTTCCATCCCCTCACTTTCAATGTGGGGGTGTCTTTGGGTTTAAAATGAGTCTCTTTCAGACAGCATATTGATGGGTCTTGTTTTTTAATCCAATCTGATAGCCTGTGTCTTTTGATTGGGGCATTTAGCCCATTTACATTCAGAGTAACTATTGAAAGATAGGAATTTAGTGCCATTGTATTGCCTGTAAGGTGACTGTGACTGTATATTGTCTGTGTTCCTTTCTGATCTATGCTCTTTTAGGCGCTCTTTTTGCTTAGAGGATCTCTTTCAATATTTCTTGGAGGGCTGGTTCGTGTTTGCAAATTTTTTTAGTTTTTGTTTGTCCTGGAAGCTTTTTATCTCTCCTTCTATTTTCAATGACAGCCTAGCTGGATATAGTATTCTTGGTTGCATATTTTTCTCGTTTAGTGCTCTGAAGATATCATGCCAGTCCTTTCTGGCCTGCCAGGTTTCTGTGGATAGGTGTGTGGCAATCTAATGTTTCTATCATTGTAGGTTACATATCTCTTCTCCCGAGCTGCTTTCAGGATTTTCTCTTTGTCTCTGAGACTCGTAAGTTTTACTATTAGATGTCGGGGTGTTGACCTATTTTTATTGATTTTGAGAGGGGTTCTCTGTGCCTCCCGGATTTTGATGCCTGTTTCCTTCCCCACATCAGGGAAGTTCTCTGCTATTATTTGCTCCAATATACCTTCTGCCCCTCTCTCTCTTTCTTCTTCTTCTGGGATCCCAATTAGTCTAATGTTGTTTTGTCTTATCGTATCGTTTATCTCTCGAATTCTGCCCTCGTGATCCTGTAGTTGTTTCTCTCTCTTTTTCTCAGCCTCTTTATTTTCCATCATTTGGTCTTCTATATCGCTGATTCTTTCTTCTGCCTCATTTATCCTAGCAGTTAGTGCTCCCATTTTTGATTGCACCTCATTAATAGCCTTTTTGATTTCCACTTGGTTAGATTTTAGTTCTTTTATTTCTCCAGAAAGGGTTTCTCTGATAACTTTCATGCTTTTATCAAGCCCAGCTAGTATCTTTAAAGTCATGATTCTGAACTCTAGGTCTGACATCGTACTAATGTCCGTATTGAGTAGGTCCCTGACAGATGGTACTACCTCCTGTTCTTTTTGCTGAGGTGATTTTTTTCGTCTTGTCATTTTGTCCAGAGGAGAACAGATGAATGAGAGAACAGAATGCTAACAGGTTAACAACGTCTCCAGCAAATATACTCTATTCAAATCAGAAAAGCTCTGAAACCACGGGACAAGAAAGGGAAAGAAAGAAGAGAAAAAAAAAAAGGAAAAAGAAAAAGATAAAAAAAAAAAACAGAACAAAACAAAAAAAAACAGAATATGATCAAATAAGATCAGGCTAGTGCACACACTAGCTTTTAGTGCCACACAGTGCCACACACTAGCTTTTAGGCATATTTTTGTCTGTTAGAAGAAAGTGCCTGCTAAAATTTTAAAGGAAGAAAGACTTATATATGTACAAAAGAAGGGTTGATACAATGAAGGGATGGCAGATGACTGTAAAAATGAAAATCATAAAAGATTTAATAAAAGGACTTAATAAGATAAGAAGTTGTTTTTAAAAAGAAAGAAGATTTAAAAAGAAAAAGAAAAAAGAAAAAAAAGGGAGAGAATGTTATCAGGCAGGAGACTTGAACAAAGCCATACACTAGTGATTTAGGGTATATTTTGATCTGTTAGAAGAAATTGTATCTCAAAATTTTAAAGAGAGAACAACTTATATATATATGCCAAAAATAAGGGTAACTACTATGAAGGGATAAAAATATGACTCTAAAAATGAAAAATAAAAAATGTTTTTTTTAAAAAAGGGATTGATAAGATGTTGTTTGAAAAAGGGAAAAAGAAAAATTAAAAAAAAAACAGTTAAAAAAATTAACTTTGAAAAACTAATGAATCATGGTAAAAAAGCCATGAATTCTATGTGCAGTATTCCCCTAGCGCTGGAGTTCTCCCGTTTTCCTTGATCAGTAAACTTGGTCTTGGCTTGCTGTCTGTTCGTGCTGATCTTCTGGGGGAGGGGCCTGTTGCCGTGGTTCCCCAATGTCTTTGCCGGAGGCGGAATTGTCCTGCCCTTGTGAGTCCCGGCTAAGCAAGCTGCTCGGGCTTGCTCTCAGGAGCTTTTGTTCCCTGCAAGCTCTCGGTACAGCTTTGGAGGACCAGGGTGAAAATGGTGGCCTCCCAATCTCCACCCGGAGGAGCTGAGAACTCGGGGCTGCGCTCCTCAGTGCGCCCCCAAAGAAAAGCAGTCACTCCCGTGTCCCCGGTCTCCGGCCGCACTCCGTGCTCACCTGGCCTGTGACCGAGCGTTTCTATCTCTGGCACCTGACCCCGTGTGGAGTCTCCAAACCCAGCAGATCCCTGCGGTGCGCTTCCGCGCTGTTCCTCCCAGGGGAGGAAGGGGAGTCGCCCTGGCTCTGCCGCTTGTTGGGTCCCTGCTGGAGGAGCAGTGTCCCGACTGGGCCGCGGATCATGGTTTATGGCCACCCCGAGCTGAGAACCTGCGCCTCTGCTCCGTCTCTGCAGCCGGCTTCCCTGCTCTGATACCTGGGAGCTCTGCCGCACTCAGGCACCCCCGGTCTTTCTGTGACCCCGAGGGTCCTGAGACCACACTGTCCCGCGAGCGTTCCACCCCCCGCTTAGCCACTGGAGTGACATCCCTCCGCGGAGCCGACTTCTAAAAGTTCCGATTTTGTGCTCCGCGGCTCTAGCACTTGCCAGAAGCGGCCGGCGGAGGCCCCCTCCCCCGCCGTCTATCCTCCCGAATATCACCTCAGATTCACTTCTCCGCACATCCTACCTTCCAGAAAGTGGTCGCTTTTCTGTTCAGAGAGTTGTTACTATTCTTCTCTTCGATCTCCTGTTGAGTTCGTAGGTGTTCAGAATGGTTTGATCCCTATCCAGCTGAATTCCTGAGACCAGAGGAAATCCAGGTCTCCTACTCCTCCGCCATCTTGCTCCGCCCCCTTGGGTGTACATTCTTAATTCGACGGAAATCTCTTTAAAAACCTCCTCATTCTTTATTGCTCTTCTAAATCATCTCTTCCTAGATATTATTTACCCCCAAACTCCTCCCTCAATCCTCAGTCCTGCTGGCTGGCATCTTTTTTCCCTGCCCCTTCTTTTTTCCCTTTACATCTTTATTATGCAGATCAAAAACCTCTCTGCATTCCTTAGCATTCTCTTTACTGCAGCTGGTATTTGAAATTTTCTGTAAGGAAAAAAAAAAAAGGCCTGGATCTGACACAACAAGCCAAATCCTCCTGGGGGGTGTGGGGAGGGGAGTTTGGGAGTACTCAGATTCGGACCTGGGTAATCCTTGTCCCATTATAGTCATTTCCTTCTATCGGGGTTCTTGTTACTATTTGCAGGCATTCTCCATCTCTGCTAATGCAATTGCTCAAAGGGCACTTTAAGTATAATCATTATCCATCGATTTTTTTTTTTTTGAGGCTTTATTCCTTCCAGTAAGCTCTGCCAAATGCTGGCTGCTGGTTCTATTTGTTAAACAAGGGCAAGCTTTGTTCTGTTTGGCTTTTCTCTTAACTGGTGTTCTCTATCCTCCCTCAGCATGGGGTGAAGGGGAGATATTTTCTGTCACCCCTTTTGGTGAGGAGAGTCACTTGCAGACGGGGATTGGAACTGAAATGGGTCTCCGATTGGGAAGAAATATGGATGCCCCGGCACTTGCTGTGTGTCTGCATTAGGCAGTCCTCGCTCCAGTCCCAGAGGGGGCTGAACAGGGCAATTCTCTGGTAGTATCACCATCAGTCAGGGATACCAGACAGGGAAACTTTTCACTTAAAATCACCCTGATGGGTATAGGTAGAACATCAGAGACTTTTGTTAGATCAGGTTTTCAAAGAGGTAAGAGAGCAAAAGGGTCACAAGGTGACATGACCACAAAGTTCTGGAAAAGGGCCCAGAAAGACCTGTGGCTTTGAAGATATACTGCCCGATTTCACAATTTTACTGAGTGTCGACCCTGGAGAGGGGTTGAAATCAGAGCTTGGCTGGTCACACTTTAATGATTTTTCACATGACACGAGGCTTGCCAGTTTACCAAGTGCTTCCCCACGTGCTGCCTCACTTTGCGTGTCTGAAGCAGATGGACCCTGCTGAAGGCACCCCTGGGAGCAGTGAGTCCAGCTGCAAGTCCTTCGTCCTCACCCCTGCCCATCACTGGCTCAGCCACATGTCCCTTCCCTCCGGTGCTCTTCCTCAACACCCTGTAAAGTCTGGGTTGGGTCTCCTTACTGTGTCCTCCCTGAACACCTTCTCCTCACCTGCCTGTCACTCATTAGAACCTGATTATGGCCTCCTTTCATTCTCTTGCTTGAGGAAAGAAGGCAGAGAAGGAGAGGAGGCTGTAAATGTCGTGGCATCAAGCCCGTTGCCACTGGGACATCCCTAGCTCAGTCCTGCCGTCAGGCTCTGGGAAACACACCTCAGGCTTGCAGCAACTGGGGGATGGGGGAGTTGGGATATGCTCACTCTCTTCCCATCCATCCTTGGTTGATGGCATTTCCAGGGCTATTAATCCTTTGGTACTTTTAGCTCATCCTCTGAAGGGATGAAATATGCTTGCACAGCTGGTGGGGGGCAGGGGGCCCCCCAGGTATTTACAGCCTCATGAGGGTGGGTACACTGGCAGGATGTGGTACACACATCTCCTTATTCACTATGGTGCTTAGAGCACAAGTGGTAGGTCCCAACACTGTGTCCAGCATGTAGTAGTCTCAGTAAAGGACAATCAATGTGGACGTGTGCATGCAAACTAGGTGTGAATGCGTGCAAATAGTGCATGTATGTAGTTCTACTCCTCCATCTAACATTCTTGGCTCTGTGGCAGAAAAGCTCATCAATCAAAGCTTCTTAGTGATGCTGACAAAGGCAAGGCTCTTCATAGCCACCAGGTTGGAAGTGGACATATCCCTTATCAGCCCGAACCCCTTTCATGGGAACTTGTGAACAAAGATATGAAAAAATATCTCCCCACCCACCCCGGAAAAAATGTCCGTAATCCCTCCCTGACCACAAAGAGCTCCTTCCCAGCCCTTCTTCCTCCTCTCTCCAAACCCAGCCTCCGCGTGTGGAAGTCAGGTGGGGTGGGGGAGCTATGGAGATGGCCACAGAGCCTGGAGGGGACCAGCTGCAGGGAAGAAAAAGGAATGTAGCAGAGCCAAGAGATAGAGACCCAGTCTGAGCTGCTTGCTAAGAAAGGGCTCTCCAGGTGCCAGCTTGTTGCTGTGGGAGGGGCAGTGGGGAACAGACAGACCCAGGGTAGAAACAAACAATCAAGGAAAAATCTGTTCCTTGCTGCTCCAGGCAGCTTTTAATTGTTGGCCCAGCTCCTGCTTCTGTCTGTGCATCATTTAACCTCTAACACTAAGAAGAGGAAGTTTAAAAAAAAAAAAAAAAGCTTGAGTAAGGACAGCAGCAGAACTGGAGAGAGAAGGGGGGGAGGGGAGGAGAGAAGTGGGGAGAGGAGAAGAGAAAACAGGTTTGCAAGTTCAGAAGGGTCTATGGTCATCCTGCTGGAGGCACTGAAACTACACCTGTCTCTCTTCTTTCTTTCAAAGCTGGAGATAATTGGACAATTGTGCTGTGGTGTGTGTGTGTGTGTGTGTGCATGCACGTGTGTGTGTGTGTGTGCACGCACATGCATGTGCCTGTATGTTATTGCCATGTGTCTGTAGCTTTGGGAGCATGGGGCTTGAGCAGTTGTGGACCATTTGTCTTGGTCATTTAGTGTGTTGGTGTGTACCTGTGTGCATTTGTATGGGTGTGTGTCTGTATGTTGTGAGTGTGTGTGTCTAGCTAGGCATAAACGTTGAGACCTATTTGCTCCCTCAAAAGGAGAAGAGTGGATAAGTGAGAAATCTTCAGTTAACATCTCAGCTGCAGAGATGTTCCTGGCAAATCTGGGCTCGCTGAAGGAATTCAGGGCAGCCTTATGGAGGTGGAGACAGGAGAGGCAAGCATCTTCCTGAGCTTGTTTTCCCAAGCTTGTCACTAGCTCCTGAACCAGCCAGGGTGGGTCCTGTTAGCTTTCTAGGACAAGGGGGTGGCCTAGTACTGAGGTCTGGGGCCAGATGGCCTGACACATGGTAGGGTCATGAGAGGGGTGGAGGCAGCCCTCTTTCCCTCCAAGGTTCCTCATGCTGGCCAGGGGCGGGGTGGGGGGATAGCAAGAGTTAGTCTAAGATTATTCTGTTTCTTTTTAATGGTTATTTCTTTTTCAAATCAAGGCTATCCATAGAAACAGTATAGCATTTCAGAAATGCACAACTTAAACCATGAAATTTTCCCATGCTCCTGTTAGCATTTCCATGTCTTTCTCTTCACATGTTTCTTTGCATATACTAGCATTTTGGATCTGTATTAATATGCATATATGCATACAATGTATTTGCATACATTCACACATATACATCTCATTATTTTTATACAAACAAAATAATACAATGTTGTTCTGCAACTTGCTTGCTTTTCTAAATAACACCTTGTGGACATCATCAGTCCATGCCAATTCAAGGGAAATTTTATCAGTCGTTGGAATGGCTCTATACTATTCCTTTGTGTGGATGGGCTCCATCTGTTTATCCAGTGCCTCCACAATGAACATATGTGTGGTTTTTCTAAGTTCTGGGATTGCAGTGAGCCTCCTTATGGGTGCTTTTGTGTGGTACTCTCAGTGAGATCGTGGAGAGGAGGTTCTGTTCTAATGGGGACCTGCCAGGAAGGGAGGTTTGGAGAACGGGGAGCTTCTAGTTCCCTGTTCTCAGTTCTTAACTTACCCCTTAATGTGCAGGACAATTTCTCGGTCTCTGCCTCTGGTGTCTTCTCTGTACGGAGAGATACTAAAAATAAATACACCTGCCTCTTCGTCACTCTGTTTATTAAACTGCCTTCCTTAAAGATTCTCAGCATATCCACGGAGGTTTAAAAATACATACTTCAACAATTCACTTGCAGAGAAGAAGATTAAATGCTGCCTCCCACTTTAGGCTTTCGGCAGTGCTGCTGGGATGTGCTAACACCCCCTAATGCAGACAGTATTTCTTAAGGAAATAGACCTGCCAGCCTGAGAGAAGAATGACCTGGTTAGAGTCCCAGCTCCTCAGCCTTCCAGCTGGGAGATAGTGGTCAAGTGACTTGTTCCAACCTAACCTGCAGTTCCTGGAAATGAGGATAATAATGCCTGGAGTGTTCATTGAAACAATGTATCTAAAGAAATTAGCCCAGCATCAGAGATGTAGCAAGTGCTCACTAAATCTTAGCTACATTATTATCAATACTGCCCTATAAGTACAGTAATTGTATATAATTCAACCTAACTCCACTCTGGCCTTCCTTTTCTTCCTAAAGGCGCGATCGCCATATACTTAGTTGTTTGATTTAGAAACAATGATTTGGGGATAGTCTTAGAGTTGGATGACAAATATTCTTTTGTTTGTTTATATTTACTTCTTTCACTGCTTACTGCGTGCTTGTAAAATTTCTAATATTATAGAAATGTGTGACTTGGAATGTGTGAAATTTCACATAATTCTCTGTCCAAGATAATCACTGTTTGCCAAAATATATTTCTCTATTTCCTTGCTTGTCAGTTTATTGACTGACTCCCTCCTCCACTAAACCCAAACTCCAATATCACAAGGGTGATAAAAGCATTCTTCTCTCTGGATATTCAGCATCGTGCATCATAAAGTGGCATGTTGCTGGAATGTAGTAAAAGCTATTGAAAATGTTGCTTTTTAAGAATGTCATGTTCTTGAAAAAGTGCTCAACATCGCTTGGCATCAGGGAAATCCAAATCAAAACCTCAATGAGATACCCCTCACACCAGTCAGAATGGCTAAAATTAACAAGTCAGGAAACGACAGATGTTGGCGGGGATGCGGAGAAAGGGGAACCCTCCTACATTATTGGTGGGAATGCAAGCTGGTGTAACCACTCTGGAAAACAGTATGGAGGTTCCTCAAAAAGTTGAAAATAGAGCTACCATACGATCCAGCAATTGCACTACTGGGTATTTACCATAAAGATACAAACGCAGGGATCCGAAGGGGTACGTGCACCCCGATGTTTATAGCAGCAATGTCCACAATAGCCAAACTGTGGAAAGAGCCAAAATATCCATCGACAGACAAATGGATAAAGAAGATGTGGTAAAAATATACAATGGAATATTATGCAGCCATCAAAAGGAATGAGATCTTGTCATTTGCAACAATGTGGATGGAACTGGAGGGTGTTATGCTGAGTGAAATAAGTCAATCAGAGAAAGACACATATCATATGACCTCACTGATATGAGGAATTCTTAATCTCAGGAAACAAACTGAGGGTTGCTGGAGTAGGGGTGGGGTGGGAGGGATGGGGTGGCTGGGTGACAGACACTGGGGAGGGTATGTGCTATGGCGAGCGCTGTGAATTGTGCAAGACTGTTGAATCACAGACCTGTACCTCTGAAACAAATAATGCAATATACGTTAAGAAAAAAAAAGAAGAAGAAGATAGCAGGAGGGGAAGAATGAAGGGGGGTAAATCAGAGGGGGAGACGAACCATGAGAGACGATGGACTCTGAAAAACAAACTGGGGGTTCCAGAGGGGAGGAGGTAGGGGGATGGGTTAGCCTGGTGATGGGTATTAAAGAGGGCACGTTCTGCGTGGAGCACTGGGTGTTATGCACAAACAATGAATCATGGAACACTACATCAAGAACTAATGATGTAATGCATGGTGATTAACATAACAATAAAAAATTAAAAAAAAAAGAATGTCATGTTCTTTAATACCTTAGGTGAAGGTTGTGGTAAGCCTTGGGATAGGACAGATATGGCCATGTTCATTGTAGCCAGACAGGGGAGGCCAGGAGGGGATGGGATCAGGAACTAGTCAGCTCCAAAGGAGCGGGGATGATCTAGCAGATAGAACAAATTACCCTGAAATTTGGAGGACTGACCATAGCAGGCAGTCCCATGGCACTGTTGGCATGTGGACAGCCCATCCAGGTAACTGGAGGCAGTGGAGGGCATGCAGGGCCTAGCAAGGGGCAATCCAGGGGCAGGCTTTGTTCTGAGACCCAAGTGGACTGGAAGTCAGACTCCTGTGGGCTTGTCAAAAGAGTCCAGATGTACAAGCTGCAGTCCAACTGTGACCACCTGGAAGGAGCCCAGAGAGCCTGGGGCAAGGGCTGAATCCTGAGACAGATTAAGGAAAAAGGAATAAGGCAGAAGTACCTCTGGAAGCCCCTAGCTCTTGGGGCCTCACATGGAAGGTAGGCTTGGGCCCTCAAGATGGGATCTCAGGGACACCAGGTTCGTGACCAAGTGTGGAGGTTAGTGACCCTCAGGGTCAGACCCCGAAGACAGGGTAGAACTGCCCCTAACCCTTTTCTACCTTAGACGAGAATTGGCTGAGAAGCTTGAGAAGCTGGTAAATGGTGGTGGGAAGGCTGCTACAGATAGCGACATCTGGGTGCAATCCCTGTGCACAGGAAGGAGGAAATGCATGCCCTCCTTTTTGATGGTTTTGCTGGCCTCATCAATCAGCAGGCATGGCGAGTCGATCATAAATGCAAGGTCTGAACACGTGAGGCATTGGTGAAGCCAATTCCAGAAATCCTTCTACCCAACAGAAATGGGTTTTCTGTGACCCAGAGCTTGGGATGCCCAAGCCATAGGCAGGGATTAGGAGTGGGACGATGATGTGCTGTTTCTTTTCCAACCATTCCCTTTGCTGTCCTTGACCGTTCTATGCCTGGTTTCCACTCCAGGGCTGCCTCCATGTCATGTCCAGATGTCAGGGCTGCCTAGAGAAGCAGGCGGCCCCTCCCAGGTGGGGAACTGCTCACCCAAAAGCCTTCTTTTTCCTGGGGAAACACCTTCACAGTGGCCAAGAGAGGCAAAGCAAGCCCCCGAGCTTTATGGGCTCTTGTCTGGATGAACCCCAGTGAGGAAAGGGATAATGCTTGCTCAGATGACTTCCCACAGACTTCACCCTGGCCAGTCCTTCCAGAAGAGCAGCATGGTTGAGGCCTGATGTTTCTAAGTGGCCGTGGTGCTGGTGCCTCTGGGAGAAGCAACAGGGAGCAGTGTGCCTGGTCACTCCTGTTACTCTTCTTCTTAGTGTAAGTGAAAGGGCTCCTGATACTCCCATAATGCATGAGCCCTTTCGCTCATTCCTTATGGCCCTGGCAAGTTATTTGACCTCCTGGAGCCCCATCTGTAAAGTGGAGACATTTTACAAGTTGTTTGAAGATGAAATTAGGTGATATGTGGAGACTGCTTCACCTAATGTCGCCAAGTGGAAAGCAAATGCAAGATAAATGTCAGCTGTTACTATTATCATCTGTGTTGTTGTTGCTGTGAGGTCAGAGACAAGCCTGGTCAAGGAGGAGAGTCAGCAAAGGGGAGAAGGAACTCCGAAGTGTGTACTGATACTCTCCACTGTTCACCCAGGAAAGAAGCTTCCAGGTTCTTAGGGCTCACGGTCAAGGGTTGGGACAGGGTGTGGGCACGATATTCTTCTAATTGGTCTCCAGATATGAGGCTCAGAATGCTGTTCCAACACCATGCAGCTTGAGGGCTAGAGGGGCAGTGTCCCCAGCCCCCAATTCCAAGTTTAATTTGAACCATGACAGAGAATTGTGCATTACTTCACCAACAGCAATGACAGTCATAAACATTATTATTATGTCATTTGATGTATTGTGTTATTCTTACAAGTGAAGTTATCTTATTTTTATAATTACTTACTGTTATAAGTATTACTGTACCTAAATATAATTAATCAATCTCTTAACCATGTTCCATGCACCAGGTAAAGTTAAAGGCTTTTTGTGCATTCTACCATTTTATCCCCCAAGACCCCTCTGTGGAATCATTATCATCTTTTCAGATGAGAACATTGAGACTCAGAGAGGTTAAGTAATTTTCCCAAGGCTGCACAGCTAATAAGTGGCAGAGCCAGAAATCAAAACCAGTCTGTCTCCCAAGCCCACACTCATAACCTCTGTCTTTGCTGCCTCTTCTTCCCACCACCTGTGTGATCAGCCCTACTTTGAACCCTTCTAGGCTCTTCTCCATTCTTAGATGAGAGATACTTAGGCTTGGAAAGGACAAGATCACTTGCTCCTCTACCATGCCCCCTCATCCTGCTCATCAGATGTTTGAAAGTGGTTATCAAGTCCCCACAAGATAACAGCCTTCCTTATTTGAATAGAACAAAGAGCACTCTAGGTGAATAGATTACATTGTGGAAGGAGAGTCTCAGGTGCTCCATATTCTCAATGCTCCAGAGTTCACTTGCCTCTGGAGGCTCTCAGACTCTGCCCCCTTCTGCCCCCTTTTTACCCCTCACTTATGGATGCTGCACTGTCCCCATGCCTTTAACTTCCGCTAACCCTGTCTGTCCACATGTGGCACTCTACAGACATGATCTCATTCTAGATTCCCAGCAGCCCTCTGCAGGGATCTTACTCTTTTAAAAAAAAAAAAATTATTTATTTATTTATTTGAGAGAGAGAATGAGATAGAGCATGAGAGGGGGGAGGGTCAGAGGGAGAAGCAGACTCCCTGCTCAGCAGGGAGCCCGATGTGGGACTCGATCCCGGGACTCCAGGATCATGACCTGAGCTGAAGGCAGTCGCTTAACCGACTGAGCCACCCAGGCGCCCAGGGATCTTATTCTTATCCCCATCTTCCCGATCAGGAAATCAAGACACAAAACAGTCACAGATTCAGCTGGCATCATGCTCTGGCAGGTCTCACTCCAAAACGCTATATTGTCATCACTCAATGGCATTCTCTTATTTACATTCCAGTTCAGTCATTTTCCCAGTTTCTTCTTAGAGCAGCTGAGGCAGGCTGGCATCAAAAACAACCCCCCTCCCCCCAAAAACCCTAAAAACAGCATACCTTGCTAAAGATTGAAAGAGGGCACAAAGGAAATAATTACAAAAAACATGAGCCACATAAAGGTTCTCAAAGTACAGATTTCTGATTCTCCAGTAATTACTTTCTTGACCCAAGGGGCTGGCACCACCTCACCTGCGTGCTGCCCAGCTTCGTAACTTCCTGGCCCCCTCATTCCTGCCATCAGGTGGCAGTGCCATCTTGGGTCTTAGCTACAGAAAGTGGGCAACCTCCCATTTGCCCTCTATCCACCCTGGGCTCACTCTGCAACTTCATTCCAGTCTGGAGTCAAACTACATCCACTCTTTTTTTTTTTTTTTCCATTATAGGACTATTTTTATTTATTTGTTTGTTTGTTTGTTTTAATTTTTTATTGTTATGTTAATCACCATATATTACATAATTTGTTTTGGTGTAGTGTTCCATGATTCATTGTTTGTTCATAACACCCAGTGCTCCATGCAGAATGTGCCCTCTTTAATACCCATCACCAGGCTAACCCATCCCCCTACCCTCCTCCCCTCTAGAAACCTCAGTTTGTTTTTCAGAGTCCATCGTCTCTCCTGGTTCGTCTCCCCCTCTGACTTACTCCCTCTTGCTCACTCATTCCTTCAACAAATATTTATTCGCAGATAAGAATTTAATGAATGGTCTCACCCTCTCAGTGATATTATACTTTCCACATCAGTCTTTGATTTTATATTTACTATCCCTGTAGCACCTGCTAAGTGCCATACCAGTTTGGGGATGCCAATTATAATAATAGTGATGACAACAAAAACTAGTCATAGCTAAGTTTTACTGAATTTCCATCATGGGCCAGATAGTGCAGCAAAAATACTTGGCTTAAATTTTCACATTTGATTCTTTCAATAATCCAGTGAGGAGGGTACGATCATCATCTGCACTGGACAGATGAGGAAATAGGAAGGGTAAATAGATTGCTAAGATCACACAGCAAGAAGGATCACAGCCACGACTTGGAGCCCGGAGCCCAAGCCCTTGACTTCTATGCTATGTAGCATGTCATAGAGAGCTGAACAGCACAATCCTGAAGGGGACAGTAGTGCACTAACAGGTGCATGCCAGCCATCTCTATGGAGTGTATACAAGTGGAGGAGGGGCAGAGAAAGAGTTAGGAAAAGCTTTATGGAGTCAGGTAGATGCAGGGCGCTTACTAAAAGCTGCATAGGGGGTCATGCAGAGACCGGAGCAGAGGGGCACTCCAGGCAGAGGGAGCATTGTGAGCAAAGACCTGGAGGGCTGGCACAACCTGGCTTTTGGGGGAGCTTTCAGCATGTGGCTGACTTCAGTGGGGCTAAGGAGAAATTGTTGAATGAAGAGGCTAGAGATATTGTCAGGAGCTAGATCCCAAAGCCCTAGAGATAACAGGTAGCCTCTGAGGATGGAGAGCAGGGGAGAACAACAATCAGACACAAACCGTAGAAAGATCACTCAGGCACCTGCAGGAAGGGTGGAGGGGGCAAGGAGGGCTGGGTCTGGTGGACCTCTGGAGACCTGGTCCCATAAAAGGCTCAACGGGGCAGCCATACCCTAATCATCTCTAACCTGAGTTTGAGTTTCAGTAAATAAATATTAGGAGCAGTTCCCAAATCTTGAACCAGCCACTTCCTCATTTTGCTAAGCCCCTTGACTCTGCAATTGAGACACACAAAGTATGTTCAGGGATTTGGAGCAGCGGGATCATTGTGAGCTCTCCAGCCTCGCTGTGAGGTCATGGTTCCTTTCGCTGGGGTGCTACCAAAGGCCAAGGCTTGCTGGTGGGGTTGGCTCTGCTAACCCGGCAGTTTGCCAAGTGACACTGAGTGACGCCCCCACTTCTTTTCAGGTCTGAAGTTCAAGAAGGTAGCACCAGAGGATCCTGATTATGGACCGTCCCTCTGGCATTCTTTAATTCTCTTCCTTCTTGGGAAATCTTGTCCATCTTCCCCACGTAACCCCTTGGGAGTTGGTAAGTCAAGGGCCAATCACCTGCCTCCTTCTATAGACAATGCCTGCGTTAACACAGCCCCAAACTGGCCACTTGGTCAGCATCAGCTTCCTAACCTACTGATTTTTAAAGGTAATTTATCAAAACAGAGTAGCCTTCTAATCTTTATCCGATTCCTCCAATTAACAGAGCTGCATATTGATCTGGGAATTGATTAGAAACTCCCCATCAGAGTCAAATGTCTCCCCTTCAGAGATGGCTCAGGGCCGCCTAGTTTTAAGCCAAATCATTCTCCTCTAATAGTGGATCCAAGACGACTTCAGATCTTAACCAGACTAAGAAGTGGAAGAAAAGCAGGCAGAGAGCAGAAAGGAAGACCAGGCGAGGGCTGGGGATCCTTCTGCAGCTGCAGGAGCTGGTTTCTGGGATGCGAGCCAGGTGGGCGAGGAGGGTTCATGTGCCCAGTCAAACCGGAATAGCAGACATAAGTGAGGCTCAGAGAGATGTTGGCAACAAGGCACCCATTCCAGCGGGCAGGATCTTTAGGAGGATCGGGGCGAAAGCAGCTGGGATTTCTGGGAAGTTAGCTGGCCCACAGTGGCCCCAACCCAGCAGCCAAGAGGGCCTTGGGGATAGAGAGAATGCCCACATCTACCCCTTCTTCGCCCATGCCCAGAAGACTGCCATGCAAGGCAGGAGCCCGGGACGTGGTATCAGGCCCACTCGAGTTCAGACCCGGCCTGGTCTCTTGCTAGAATGTGAAGGTTGGCGATGATAAATTCCTAATCTCTTTTGCCTTTTTTTCTGTTTCTATTAAAGGGAGGTAATAACTGTATCAACCTCAGAGGGCTGTTATGGGCATTAAGTGTAATAAGGGATGTTGACAGTGCTTAACACTGTACCAGGCCTGGACACGGACTGAAACATTGTTAAAAGCGGTTATTATTATAAGCTCCCTCCAGGGAGGCAAACGTGAATGGAAGAGAGTACTCTGTCCTTGCAAAGCCAGATGGATTGGGATCTCCCTCTAACAGCAAATCAGAGGGCATTGGGGGGAAATCGAAGTTGAATCAGGCTGGATCTTCATAAA
Source organism: Callorhinus ursinus (assembly GCF_003265705.2). Classification (NCBI taxonomy): domain Eukaryota; kingdom Metazoa; phylum Chordata; class Mammalia; order Carnivora; family Otariidae; genus Callorhinus; species Callorhinus ursinus. The sequence continues at coordinate 7,438,646 of NW_027397096.1, read as the reverse complement.
AGGAGCTGAGCAGACCCCCCCTCCCCCACCCCAGGCATCCAGGACCACCTTTGGCAATTGGTGGGGAAGACTGACATCTTTTGCTTTCTTTGGGGCCCTAACAGGGTTGTCCTAGCCACCTGCGCAGGTGTAGCCACGGTCCAGGAGGCTTCTGCCTACATCCAAGCTGGAGACGGAGCCTGAGAACTCGCTTAATGCTGGGTGCGAAGCAAATGAGGGCCATTAGAGCCGGCTCAGTGGCTGAGACTGAATGGCTTATCTCAGCTCCCCAGTGGAACCAAATCAAATCCATGAAAAATATTAGGTTTTCAAATCAAAAAGGCAAACCATGTTGAACAAACCAGCCGTGGGCAGCAGACAGCTAATTGGCTTGTGTCTGTCAAAAACATTGAACTTGATAGGAATCAGGAAGCACTGACCAGAGAGCCTCACCTTCCGACATTGAGGGGGGAGGGGATCTACCCCTGCTTCATCAACCCTGCTCCCCCCACCTGCCACCATTCATCCTTTCTGTCGGGAAGAAACATTGCACCAGTGCGAAGCGGCTGCAGGAGGGAGCTGGAAGGAAGGGTCTCCTCTAGCTAAACCACAGACCTGCCCCTGTGCCTCTGTAAGCCAGGCATTCATTTGAGAAGCATTATTTAGTGGCTGCTGTGTGCTGTGGATTGAAGATGGAAGAATAGAGAAAACCCCCTCAACTCTTGTCTTCACAGTCTAGTATTGGAAGTGGGGAATCAAGAGACATTTATAACAGTGTGATGTGACGGAGATTTTTACCCCCAGGAAACTGTAGGTCTGGGGAAGGATACCTGTGTATCAGTGAGAGAATCAGGAAAGCTTTAGCTGACTCCCAGAGGGTAAGCAGGCTTGTTCCAGTAAACTGGCGAGGGAGGAACATTCCAGGAAAAGATCTGTTCAAAGACACAGAGTGTGCAATGTGAGAACAGTTTTGTTCAGGGAAGCACAAATCCTTCTCTATTCCTAGAGCCCGAAGTATGTCTGTGTATATGTTGTTTCTGGGTGAATGAGGGCCAGAAATGAGGCTGGACAGGTGTGAAGGGTCTTAGGCATGAAGTACCCAGGGTAAAGGCTAAAGAGTTTGGGCTTTTATTCTGAAGGTGGTGGGGAAGAATTTGAGCAAGGGAATCATGTGGTCAGAGTTGTATTCATAAGGTAGAGGAGGGTGAAGGCTTGAGTCTGGGAGGTCAGGAAGCCACTGTAATGGTGCATGTGACAAATGATGAGAACCTGAGCCAGGGAAGTGGTGGAGGGAATGCGGGCGGGGGGGATAAAGAGTTATTCAGGAGACAAGTCAGTGGACTTGGTAGTTGATTGGATGTCAGAAGTGCTGAGGGAGAGGGGAGCCTCGAGAGTGATGGACACCAGAGATGGTGACACTGGAAGACTTGCTGACCCCACCTAAGCACACCTCCAATCGGGGCATCCGCCTCCCCCCAACACCATTTTCTGAGGCATTTCCCAAAGTGTGGTGTACTGATGCTGGGCTACTACAGGATTTTAGGGGGCACACAGAAAAACATATTTTTTAACAGCGATTATTCACTTTTATGTTTATTAGAACAAATATAAATAGCCCATCAAACCCATGGCTTCATGGACATTATTGCTTGGGGGAAATTTTTAAATTTTAACTAAAAAATGTAAAATTTTAATTTTACAAAGCTAGTCCATTTAAATTAAAAATAAACAGGTGATAATATATGGGATACTTAGATAAAATGCAATAAAGGTGGTAATGAGATAAATGAAATCTTGAGGAAGGTGGCTCAAAGGAGAAAGGCGCATGTCTGTGCATGACACTCAAGGCCTTTTCTTCCCAGACTTACCAACCATATTAAACTACCAGTCATTCAATTCCTAATATATCCGAATTTATCCATTGGTTGACTTTTGCTTATAATGACCTTAGCAATTGGTATGCCTTTCCATTTATGCTCCATCATCTTACCAATCTTTCAGAATCCAGTTTAAAGGCATTTACTCGTGAAACATTCCCAAGCTAAGAGACGTAGACTCCCCCCACCCCATCCTTCTCCAACTGGCCGTGAGCTTGTCCTCCTTAAAACTCCCATGGCAGATTTGTCGATTTATCTCTTTATAGCACTTTTTTATTTCAATTGTGTATTCTCTGAAAGTGGACACTAGTCCTTATTTATATCTTTGATATTTAGGAATGTTCAAAATGTTTGTGTAATGATTCTATGGGTCCCTGTTTTCATTTTTCTCTCTGTATTAGTTATCTATTGCTGTGTTACACATTATTCATAATTTAGATGTTAAAACAACAAACAATTATTAGCCATAGTATCTGTGGGTCAGGAATCAGGGAGCAGCATAGGTGGGTGGTTCTGGCTCAGGGTTTCTCATGAAGTCATAGACAGACTATAGGCTGGGGCTGCAGTCAACTGAAGGCTCAAATGGGGGAGGATATATGTCTAAGCTCAAACATGTGGTTGCTGGAAGGCCTTAGTTCTTCACTGGTTGTTATATGGAGAGCTCAGTTCCTCACCACAGGGGCTCTTCCATAGGCTGAGTGAGTTTCTCTGCAATATGCAGCTAGCTTCCCCCAGAACAAGGGAGGGAAGGGGGAGAAGACAGTGTCTTTTATAACAAACTCAGAAGTGACATACCTAACTTCTGTGATATTCCATGGGTCGCACAGACTGACTGTGATACAATGTGAGAGGGGTCTACACAAGGGTAAAAATACCAGAATGCAGGGGTTATTGGGAGGTATGTTGGAGGCTGGCTGCCATACCTCCTCACAATATGTTCTTTGATGATAGGTCTTGGGTTGAGTCAGTGTCATAGTGCCAAGCTTAGTTCTTGGCATATAGAAAGTTCTTAGCAAGGGTAAATGGGTGGATAGTTGGGTGGATGGATGAATCAATTGATTGATGAAAATGATGACATTTGACTACTTAAATCCCAAATGTTTGGCACTGTGATGCAGTGATCTTCATGGTTTGGTCTTTGACTCAAAGAATGTAAGGTCCAGAAAGGACCATCTAAGGCCCCACTTCATTCTCCAGATGCAAAATCAGAGACCAAGAGAGACAGTGTGAGTTGCTAAAGATCAACAATAACTTAGTAGCAAAGCCAGGACGAGAACCTGAGGCTCCTCCTGCCATGTTTCCTCTCCATCACCAACATGAAAGGGACTGTGTCTACTTGCCCCTGAATTCCTACCCATGCCAAATCTCAGAGGAGGCCTCATATGAAGATAGGGAGAAAACATGACTTGTTCAAAACCAAGACCAGCTAGACTTCACTGACCCAGACACCTTCCCTGCTTTGTCCTGAACACCCACCTACTTGTGGTTAGTCTGTGTGTCCATTCTCTCTCCAGACTCCAAACTCACCGGATGACCTCATCACAGACATTGGTATTCACCATCACTCCTTCCCAGCATGCCCCCATGTGCGTTGCTACTTCTGGGTAAGTCTGCCTCCAAACCCACTCCTTGTCAAGCTGGGACCTTCTTAAGTGGATCTTTTCCTCTGCTGATACATCCCTGTGGATGCACCATAAACGCTGACATTTCTCCAGAGCAGGATGTTTTTGAAAAAATATTTTAGATGAATGCCAGGCCAGGCCGCACGAAATGTCATGGTGACTTTCCAAAGAGACCTGCCAGGAGCTAGGGTGAGTAAAAATAGCCACTGCTTGGTGAGGATGTGAGGAGAGTAAAGATCACAGGGAGGAGAGTTTATTTGTTTTTAAAATAATTATTTCTAAGTGGTTCTGGGCCTGAAGCATGCATCAGACTGGCAGGCAGGGAAGTGGAAGGTCTGTGTCTAACGCTAGAGGGAGAAGGCAGAGGAGGGCAACAGATGGGAAGGTAGGGGGATGGAGCCTCAGATCCCAGCCCCAACAGAATGCTCTGTAAAACTTGGAAATTCCCTCTAAGATTTCGATGCTCAGTTTCTCCACCCAGAGTAGAGAAAGAGATGGGGGGTGCGGGGAATGTGGTTAGGGAATGATATACATATGCCTCCATGCACAGAGGGTGAGGGAGAGACACAGAAAAGTAGACACATCAGACAGAGAGAAATGTACAAAAACAAGGCTCCTATTCAATTAAGGAAAATATAAGGACCATGGACAGTTCTGGTTTGCCCTAGCTCCGTTTCATAGCTGAGCAGCCAAGGTTGGACAAGTTACTTTCCCACCCGAAGATATTACAAGAGGCACCCTGGGATGAACACATAAGGTTGGAGTCAGAGCACTCTGGGAGCCAGCCCTGGGGTCATTATTTGCCAGAGTGTAATTCTGAGCAGGTTATTTCTTGAAGCTTAAATTGCTCTCATCTGGAAAATGGGGAGAGTTCCTACCCTCAGGCATGTGGCGAGGACTCAATGAACAAAGAAACCAAGTGCTCACTGAAGTATCTGTCACTTGGTGGGCACTACGTAAATGCCTAAATGAAAAATTCCAGCAATAAAATGCTGTACAGGGGCCCCAACTTCTCTTGGCTTTCATTCTGGGGAAGGAAAAACCTGCCTTTCATTTGAGCCGGTAACTGAGTTAAGTGGTTGTGTTCTCTGTGGGTTTGTTAATGTGAAAACAGTGAGATCACTTGGCAGTTTTCAGTTCGCTTTGACAGTGTGGTCAGTGTGCGTGGAACCAGATTTGGAAGGAAGGAAATAAACATTTACTGAATATCTTCTATTTGCCAGTCCCTGTCTTAAGTGTTTTTACATATGTCACTTTATTTCTTAAAATAACGCCATGAAGTCAGAACTCTTACCTCCTTTCCATTTTTTTTTTAAACAAGCAAGGGGCCTTAAACACCAGCAAGGTAAATAATTTTGCCCAAAGTCACGCAGTTTAATTGTTATTATGGCTCCAGACTGTTTGACAGCAAAACCTGGGTTCTTTCTCCTGAAAAACGTTGCCTGTATAAAACTGCAGTTGGAATGTGATAGAAAGATTGAATTTAGCCCCATTTTGCCCTCAGCCTTCAAACTGCATCTTTGTGTGTGTGTGTGCGTGTGCGTACGCGAGCATGTGCACACATGCACACGCATGCGCGTGTGGTGTGTGTGTGTTTGCTGCTTTTCCTTAACTGTAGTTAGTTTCTTTATTCCATAGAAAATCTTAAACCACTTCTAAAGCCCAGTCCCAATAGAAGTTTCATTATGCCTTCCTTTACATCCACTTCTCCATTTGGAAGAATTCCATTCCGCCCTTCAGGCTTGACTCAAGTATCCACAGCTCCACAAAGCTTTCAGTGATCCCTTAAGCCAGGAGACACACGCCCTCCTCCACATTCCACGGTGCTTTGCAGATCCCACCTTCAGTGAAAATTGCCTTCTATTTATCCTGTTATCTCAGACACCTTGCACAACGTCAGGCACATGGTAGGGGCTAAAGGAGTATTTACTGAAGGGAAGTAGGGAAAGAAATGCTTCCAAAACAATAGGATTTATGGCAATGATGATAGTGATCATAATGCCAACAGCTGGTATCTATGGAGACACTTGATGATTTATCAATAATCCCAGCTCTGTTCTAGGCGCTTAATGTGTATTATCTCATTTAATGCTCATGAGAACCAACCCCCAAGGGAAACATTATCATCGTCCAGATGTAACAGGTTACATTCCTTGTTTACAGTCACACAGCTGATAAGTAGATTTTCAGTAGAAGATTTAAGAAGGTCAATTTAAAAGATTTAGAGGAAACAATCTAATTAGTAGAAGATAATTAGAAGTTTGGACCCTAGCAGTTTGGTGGCAGTTTCCTCCCTCCCCCCAGGAACTGCATCTCCGTGCTCTTCAGAGGACCACAGGCGGAGAGAAACACGGACCCTGAGTCTGACATACTGAGTGCAAGGTGCAGGTTTGCCAGGGGTCAGCTGTGTGGTCGAGTGTTAGCTGTGTTAACTTGCTAAGCTTCTGCTTCCTCGTCTGGGGGAGGGAGCCAACCCCACCCCACTCTGAAACATTGCAGAGAGGATGTCACATGCTGGACGGTCAATAAACACTGGTTTCTGGTCTCTCTGCAGTGGGCCTCCCACCCCTGCTGTGCCTTGCGTCGTCTCCTCATCTACTTCGGGAAGAGGAATGTGGCCTAGACATCCACTCACTTATTCTTCTAATATATATTGATCAGCTGCTATGCACCAGGCACTATTGTCATGCTGGGGGGACAGTGGTAAACCAGATAGACCAAGTCCACGCTCTGGTTTTATTACTTACATTGTTTTATTACTTGTAGTGTAGCTTCGATTACTATGATAGCAAAGAAACACACGAATAAGCTATGACCAAAGACGGTAAAACAAGACAATGTAATGGGAACAGCTGGGGCGAGGTGATGCTGCTTTAGGGAGAGGGGCTGAGGAAGCGCCTGGGACAGATGGCATTTTAACTGCCCTGAATGAGAAAGGGGCTAACCTTGGTAAGATCTGGGGGAAGAGCAAGGATAGAGACCCTGAGGCAGGATAAGCGTGTGTGCTCCAAGTATAGACAGCCATCCAGGGGAGCTCGATTGTGGTGAAAAGAGAGGGGCTCGGGGATGCTGGGGAGTTGGGATGCCCATCATGCAGGGTCTTGGAGCCCCTAGGAGTCCTGGATTTGATTCAGGGTAGGTAAAAGGTAAGAATTCATTGAAGGAGCAATTGGACTGAGCTTTATAGTCTCTTTTCAAATAGATGTTGTCCATTAAAAGTCATCTTACCTACTTCGTGAGAAACAAGAAGGCTGCAGATGCAACTCTAGCCTTTAAAATGTTTTCTGAATTATTTTCTGAGAAGTATAAAAATCAATCTCTCCACAGAAAAATAGCAAAGTTGCTAATTTTATGGGAAAGCTCTAAAATAAGGATGATTTCATTTCTCACAGGCTGTCACTAGATTCCATTTGAGACTTTCACCAGCTTCAAAAAATACTGCATAAAACAATACCAAATCCCTATGGCTAATGCAGACAAATGGAACTTCTTGACAGGAGGTTTTGACACAATACAGAGGAGCCCATCACAAATTGCTTCGTTAAAAAAAAAAAAAGTTGATGAAAGGAAATAAAGACCCAGAGGAACTTTGCCGTCAACTGTGTGCTATGGCAGCCTAATTAGCTGATGCGCTCTTTGGCTGCATTAATAGAGGTTTAGTATGGCTAACACAGGAGGTGATATTTTTTCCCTTCACCTCTGCTCAGATCCAACCCTACTTAGACATTGTCCAATATCCCACAAATTGTTCCGTTTTTCTGAAAAATTAAAGGTATTGCACTTTTGCAGTTTTAACAAATGGTTTCACAATTCCACTGAAACTTTCCCTTTGGGGGATTTTAAAGCAGATTGGAAAAACATTCTCGTTCCGTGTTTTTTGTTTTTTTTTTTTGAACATACAGATATGAAAACCTTCATAGGGAAGTACATCATCTTTGGCAATAAAATCACATAACAATGGCAACATTTCCAAACATCCATTTTTCCAAATGCTCTTTCCATAGCATGACTCTTTTTTGAGAGGCAGTTGTTCTCGTATGTGTTGTTAAAGTATCACCTCTACCTTGAAGGAACAGATTAAGTGTGCTTTTTTTTTTTTTTTCAGAAAATATCTGCTAAGAAGTACACTCCTGACAGCCACTTGTCATTACAGAAAAGGTCATCAAATTTGGAATGCTTGTTTTTTTCAAAAAGAAATGCACACAGCTCTGCTCTAAGTTTCTCGCCTGTTCTAAGCACTCACTAGGACATAATCAGAGAAAGCTCTGAGTGACAAGGGATGTTATGGTCACCTCCCTTCTCCTTACAAAGCATCCTAATGAGTGTGTTCTTAAGCCCTTGTTTTTAATGAATGTAACCACATTTGTGGATCTGTGGCCTTTTGTTTATTCCTGCTTCCATTTCTTAGTGCAATCATTTGCTTATAAATAAACCAATGGATAAGTTTCCCAGGGGTGTCCACTCTCTACCTTTATCCCTGAATTCTTTTTTATTGCAATCAAAGCAGCAACTACATAAAAGGTTATGCTTCCACAGTTTTTTCTCCTAAAATATTGCATTTTATTGAAGAAGTAATTTATTATGAAGCCTTTAACCTTTCTGGTACAACATTTTTAGGACCTAAAAAAAGTAGCTCTTCGTATGTTGAAATTAATGAGTATTGAAATTATTAGAGTACAAATAAAAAAATTGTTATTGAAATTATTAAGGCAACTCACAGTTATTATTGAAATTATTATTGAAACTTAATTTAACCCACAGATCAAGTTACAGACAAGTTAGATTCATCTGTACTATCATTCGAGTATATGGTACGTCTCCCACCCTGCATACATATTTTCCTGTTACAGATGATCAGTTCAGCTGGTCTTGACTGATCTCTTTCTTAAAAAAACTGAATAAATTTATTGCCATTTCAGGCATTAATAGGAAAAGAATTAGGGTTTAGAAATCTTAAGAGCCATAAAATCATAACACAACATATGCATAACATGGCATAACAGAAGCATAACAAACCTTTTCAAACATTAGTGGGCATCAGTATGTCCTGGAGGAACCCCTTTTCTTTTTTTTCTTTAAATTTTTTATTGTTATGTTAATCACCATACATTACATCATTAGTTTTTGATGTAGTGTTCCATGATTCATTGTTTGTGCATAACACCCAGTGCTCTACGCAGAACGTGCCCTCTTTAATACCCATCACCAGGCTAACCCATGCCCCCACCCCCCTCCCCTCTAGAACCCTCAGTTTGTTTTTCAGAGTCCATCGTCTCTCATGGTTCGTCTCCCCCTCTGATGTCCCCCCCCTTCATTCTTCCTCTTCTGCTATCTTCTTCTTTTTTTTCCTTAACATATATTGCATTATTTGTTTCAGAGGTACAGGTCTCTGATTCAACAGTCTTGCACAATTCACAGCGCTCACCATAGCACATACCCTCCCCAATGTCTATCACCCAGCCACCCCATCCTTCCCACCCCCCACCACTCCAGCAACCCTCAGTTTGTTTCCTGAGATTAAGAACTGGAGGACCCCCTTTTCATTTGCTTTTCTGTGTCTGACTTATTTCAGTTAACATCATACCCTTTACATCCATCCACGTTGGAGGACTTCTTTCTTATGGTGGTTAAAATACACATAATATAAAATTTACCATTTTAGCCATGTTTAAGTGGACAATTTGGTGGCACTATGTACATTCACATTGTTGTGTAACTATCACCACCGTCCATCTCCAGAACTTTCTCATCTTCCGCAAATGAAATTCTGTCCCCATTAAACACAAATCATTAGACATATTCTCTACAATAGAGCATCCTAGAATGAGCCATGGGAACATACACTTGGCTCCACCAAGAGGGTTTCAGAGTTGCCTGAAAGCAAGGAGGAGTGAAAGGCCACCTGTGAATCACAGTTCCTTATGGTACAATCCTGAATCTGGGTAGAGCAATGGCCTAAATGTCTAGGGGTAAGTATAACTGCCTATGATTTCGGTACAGTCCATTGTGGGGCTGGCCAGGAGCAGGCTGGTCTCTCTTTTGGGCAACTTGAAAATACATTTTCTCAAAAAGAAACTCTGGGGCGCCTGAGTGGCTCAGATGGTTAAACATCTGCCTTGAGCTCAGGTCATGATCCCTGGGTCCTGGGATCGAGTCCCACATCGGGCTCCCTGCTCTGCGGGAAGCCTGCTTCTCCCTCTGCCTCTCTCTCTCTCTCTGTCTCTCATGAATAAATAAATAAAATCTTTAAAAAAAAACAAACTCTGTAAGGAAGACAAAAACAGTAATTCTCTTCTGTGTAGAAATCTGTATATTTAGAACACCCTTTTCATCTATTAGTCCCTGTAACTCTCCTGATAATCTTGTGAAGAAAGCAGGACAAATAATGTCTGTCTTGTTCTGCCGATGAGAAAAGTAAATGGCTTTCCCAGAGTCATATGGATTGTCAGCAGCAGAGCTGGAATTTAAACAGGGAGATTTAAATTCTAAGTGCTGGGTGATTTCCACCTACTACTTTGTAGGGAAAATCTCATGTATTTGCACATGTTAGGTTGGGGAACAGGAGCCACCTTAGGTGTTTTAAATAGGAATGTATTTAATAGAGGGACTTGGAGGCTTACACAACCCTTGCTGGCTGGGAAATAGAGGTCAAGGGGGGTATTGCCGTGTTTCAGAAAAAGTGGAAATGCGGAAATCACAAGAAAGCCACTACAGGTATCAATGCCTTCAGGAGGATGTCCAAAAGGTCAGAGTGAAAATCCCATCCATTGTCTGCTGAAGGTCACACTTAGCCCCACAAGCTGCTGCTTGAGAATTGGATCTTCTCTTCCAGCTCAGAAATCTCCCGCAGGAGGGCCTCTCCTTGGCAGAGTCTGCGGGATCCCTCCTAGCAAGGGAGTCTGGGAAATGTAGTTTTCAGGCTTCCAGCCCCTGAAGGTCAAAGGATCACTTGGAAAAGCAGGGATGATGCTATTAACAGATAATAATGTTCAGCATGTCCGGTTATTAGCCAGAATCACAGCTGAAATGCAGAGAATAAAAATCAGTCCACTGGGTTGTTAACCCTAAATATGGATTTTTCTCTTTTGTCTCCTCCCACATACTCTGCTGTGAATCAATGATCTTTCCCTCATGGAGACCTCGTGAGAAAGCCAGGAAGAATTCAGTGCCCCGCAAAAGGGGAAATGGCTGGGTAAGAAGGGGGCATTCCATACGAAGGTAGATGAGCGGGTGAGCGGGGGGGGGGCAGACGACTGAGGAGGGGCTGAGCCAGCTCCTGTAAGAGGCAGGGTTGGTGGTAGGAGCACCGACTCCCAATCAGGTTGACTACAGTTTTCATTTCTGCTCCACTCAATCCTGGCTTGGGACCTTCCCTTCTGTGGACGAGTTTCTTTCATTGTAAAAGGAGTAATGGTACCATGGTATGTACCTTATCGGGTTCTTAGGATCACCTAGCACAGCATCTACCTGGCACATAGTATATGCTCAGTAAACATGAGGTGTTACTAGAATGAGTTCAGAGAGTTGGATTGGCCACCAAGGTGTTCCTCATAGAGCAGTAGAACTCGCTGTCCATGGCGTTGGAGGTGTAAGCCTCCAAGTCCCCAGCAATGGGGGGGCACGGGGGTTTTAAGAGAGTGCTTAACCCTCATTGTTGTTGCTGCTATTATTTTCCTTACTCTTACTATTTTATTGTGAAAGAGCACATTATAGTCACAGATGCTTTCCTTTCAATTATTATTATTATTTATAATTTTACAACAACCCCGTAGCGTAAGGCAGTGCCAGGACTCTGGATCATGCAGATGAGGGGAAGCGAAATGAGGAGCTGGTCTTGAGCCCTGAATAGCAGCTCCAGATTGGCCACAGACAGTTAGAGTGCTATTTTATATACAATGCGTCTCCACGGATCTGCAGTAAGCCCCCCACTGCCTGTCACAGCAAGATTATTCATTGGTGTCCTTGACTTGCAGTTCTGTCCCCAGATACCACCCCCTGCACCATTCCTCTTTTCTTCCACCGTTCTTCTAGTCTTGAAGTTCCTGACAAAACTCACTTTGGAACATATCATGGTGGACTTTATGATATTTTTAGCCACCTCTGTCCGGTTATCCCTGGTCAAAGAATAAAGGAAACTTTATTTTGTATTCTGCTTCTGGAAGAATGGTGTTGATCTCTGTGTGACCAGGGACATACTCCTCAACCTCTCTGAGCCTGGGTTTCCCCCCACCTTTGAATTGACTGGTATGATTCACGTAAGAAGAATTAGGAATATGTGACTGTATGGGAGCATCTGGCTGGGTGCCTGGCACGTAGTAAGCACAGAGAGGACCTTTCCCACCCCTTCCCACTCTAGATGCTTCCCTGGGCTCCTTCTTCACTCTGTCTCTGTCCCTGGCAGTTTCAACACTGCCCTTCACCTCTAAGCTGCTGCCCTCAAGATCCTTCAACATTGATGCCCCTGAAAAGAACGAAGATAAAATGGAGATATTCTGGAGGCATCTGACCACTAATTTAGCCTTGACCTTTTCAAGTGGAAACGCAGGATGCAAAGTCCTAATTGCATCTTACACTTATTGAAATGTTAGGGTATTGACCCGGTGTCTTGTTTAAGCTGGGGACACAAGGCCCAAGACACAAGACTGCTCCTTGTGGCAGAAGGAGGTGCTTCTGACGTATGACCCAGCAAGGCTCTGCGATCCTCTCCCATCCGCTTGCATACCCACCTCCTCTTCCCTGTTCTCAGGGTGCCCCATTCATTTAATTTGAGTTCTTATCCTAGAGACCATAAGTTTTGGAGCCAGCTGGCCAGAGTTGCCATCTTAGCTCTGACTATTACTATCTAGTTGTGTGGCCTTGGACACAGCACTTGGGTTTTGTGGCCCTCAGTTTCCCCATCTGTAAAATAAAGATGCTAATAAAACAACCACGTGGAATCTCCAGATACATTGCTAAATACATTTAACAACCACGGTGATTGAGCATTGCTGTGGGCCAGGACCTCCACCAACTCCTTCACATCCATAAGACCTACAGGGAAGTTAGGTTGTGAAATCTGATACAGGTGAGGATCCCACTGCTCAGAGAGGTGGCGCATCTTGCCCGAAGGCAACACAGCTAAGGAGTGGCAGAGCTGGAGTGGACGCCAACACCTTTGGTCTTTCTCCTGGACCACACCAACGCCCTCAGAGTTGTTTATTTACTTATTCAACAAATGCTTACATAATGCTTAATACATGCCAGGTAGTCTTGTGGGTACTTTACAGATATTAACTCATTTAATGCCCATGACCTGATGAGGCAGGTCCTATACTGTGGTTATCCCCATTCTCATCTACAGATGAGCACATTAAGGCACAGGAAGTAAAATGACTGGCTCAGGGCTCACTAGGAAGTGCAGTCAGTATGACCATCTCGGGCATCTGGCTCCAAAGTCCAAGTGGGCAAATGCGAGGCTCTTAGCGTCAGCCTCCCCTTCTGTTCTCTGCATCAGCTCCCCCACCATTCCCCGTCTTGGGTTCAGCTGGCTGGACCCTGCTCCCTCTCCCCCAAGTCCTTTCTCATCTGAAGGAGAAGGTGGAGGCTGGATCTCTTGCACCCAGAGAAGATGAGGCAGAGATGAGAAGCTGGGGCGACCATCATGCCAACACAGTATGGACACCAGTGCTGAAGTGAGTTCTGCTGCAGTCGCTGCTGACAGCTCGTGCTAACGGAGGTCCCGTGGGGCTGAGACCCGCTAATGCATTTTGTCACTTTGAAGAGTGCCCCCAATTACATGTACTGGTCAAGGGCCATGGTTTAAACATGTTGTGGTGTACACAACTAATCTGTCTTGTAAACTCAGGTAGTACAGGCCAGTGAAATGCCAAAGCTGGAAGGGGTCCCTGAGAGCGCAGTCTGTGACCATGTACCCCCTTCACCCGCTGGAATCCCAAATGCAGGCTGGGGGACACAACTTAGCCAAGCTAATGCCCCTGGGGAGTGGCAGCATTCTAGGACTTACCAGTTTCCCAGGGGAAAGTATTTGCCACTTGGTTTCCTTATTATTTTCAAGGCCTTCTCCTTAGTCCCCGGAAATCTAAAAGATGAAGGCTCTCGTAGATCTTCCTGTTGATTTTCAGAAGTGGAGATAACGTGTGTGCTGATGAGTACAGACATCTTCCCAGCCGTCCCCTCTCCCCCGGGAACCAAGACTCTCAGAAACCCAAGGAAATTAGGGCAGTTTGTGTTTGTGATGATGCTGGAACCAAGACAACGGCGTTCTTAGCAGTGGAAGTCCCTTGAGGTACGCTCAGAGGCCTCCGTTTTCAAACGTTTATCCCGCAAATATCCTGGTTTTAGCTTCGCCTTTTGTCTGCAGTTTGCTGTTTTTCTTCTGAAATCGTTTTCCCTCTTAAGAAAGTCTATTGAATCATACATTCTGGGGGCAGGGGAGAAGCTTAGATCTTTAAAAATAATAATGCCCTTGGGGCGCCTGGGTGGCGCAGTTGGTTGAGCGGCTGCCTTTGGCTCAGGTCATGATCCTGGAGTCCCTGGATCGAGTCCTGCATCGGGCTCCCTGCTCAGCGGGGAGTCTGCTTCTCCCTCTGACCCTTCCCCTTCTCATGTGCTCTCTCTCTCTCTCTCTCTCATTCTCACTGTCTCAAATAAATAAATAAAATCTTAAAAAAAAAGAAATATTAAAAATAATAATGCCCAGCTTGGGTGAAAGAACAAGGAAGTGTTCTCCCAGACCGCTGAAACAAATGTGCGCTGTCACAACCTTTACAGGAAAATCTGGCAATGCAGATCAAAAACTTTGAAATTAACTGTGTTATTAAGTGGACAATTCCCATAGCTAGAAATGGCCATGGAGTTCCATATACAAGGTGGATTATTGCAGTGTTATTTATGATGGGCAAGCTGGGGGAGTGGGAATCCAAATGGTCAACAGAAGCAGATTCAGATAAATAAATTTATGGTACATCCGTACGAGGGAAAGCAATGTTTAATAATAATAAAACATAGGGGCGCCTGCGTGGCTCAGTCGGTCAAGTGTCTGCCTTCAGCTCAAGTCATGATCCCAGGGTCCTGGGATCGAGTTCCGCATTGGGCTCCCTGCTCAGTGGGTAGTCTGCTTCTCCCTCTCCCTCTGCCCCTCATGCATGTACACACATGCTCTCTCTCTCTCTCTCTCTCAAGTAAATAAAATCTTTGATAATAATAATAATACATAGCTCTTACTATTTGTCAGCTCAACTTGTAATTAAAGCATGTAACACACACAATAATCCTATGTATGAGGGGGATACTATGATTATGGCTATTTTACAAATGACAGAATTGAGGCCCTGAGAATAAAAGTGACTTGCCCATAGTCCCACAGCCAGTAAGTGATGAAGTCAAGCTATAAGCCCAGACAGTCCCATTCAAAAGGCCGTACAGTTAGTTACTGCCTCTGGAGAATGTCTAACGGCTTCGGTAAATGCGTGTAGGTATGTGTATAAAAGGACTAGAAATCTATACAACAACACGTGAACTCTGCATGGTAGGACTGCCAACAATGTATACTTTTTCCTTCATGTTTTTCTGCATCTTTCAAATTCATTTCAAGGGCACTATGGTTTGTTTGTTTGTTTAATCCGAAAAGAGTACAGTGGATAAACTTTTTAAAAAGAAAGAAAATCCAAGATGTGATGTCAGATAGCCCCTCACCTCATGCAGACATTTCTTTCTGTCCCATTCCAACAAGCAGTCATTCGCCTTTATTTGAACGGCTCCGTTGACAAAGAGCTCACAGTTCTGGCTGTTCAGGGGTGGCTCTGTCTAAGGAAGAAGAAGAAGGTGACCTTGGGGTTATATTTATGTGGTGCAGCCCAGCTCACAGGGCAGGGAACCCGTTAAGGGGTTCGGGGCAGAAGTCCAGGGATGCTAGAACATCCGTGGGGAGCTTGATAGGGAACAGTGCCGGCTGAAAGATGCGAAGCCCCCAGAACATCCTGTCTCATTCTGTCTCATTTATTTTGCAGCCTATTAGTTAAATTGTTCATTCACGAAACTGGTTTCTAGCGGACCATAAGGAGGAAAACCTCCCCTAAAAAATTCACCCCGAGAAGAAGAATATACCATTTGACAACTATGAAATCGACAAAAATGAAAACCCAGTGCTGACGAGGATGTGTGGCATGCTCCAGTACCGCAGGTGGGAATGTAAACTGGGACAATTTCAGGGAGGACAACTTGGCAATATGTATCAAAACCTAAAGCATACAGTCCGTTTAACCTAAAAATTCCACTGCTAGGAAGCTGCCTGATAAATATAAGGACAGGGATATTCGCTACGGTCATTACAGCACTGACAGTAGTAGAAAAAATAAAAGTGGGAACAGTGTCCCTTAGTCAGGGCCATATTAAACAAATTATAGTACTGCCATATGATGGAATACTCTGGAAGCATTAAATAGCATGAGAGACACCTGCAAATGGTGTTTGGGGGGAAGATCTTGGTGCTGTCTTATTAGATAATGAAAAGCAAAATACAGAATAGAGTCCTAAGTAAAGAAGACGATACACAGTTTTCCCCCAGAAGAAAATACAAAGAACTGTTCACATAAACTGCATAAAGCAGTGGTTCTCTGGGAAATTGTAGACCATTTTGTTCATTGGTTTTCTACGTCTCTACACTAAAACAAAACACACACGCGTGCATGCGCACACACACACACACACACACACACACACACCTAGTAACTGTCATTTTACTTTTAGAAATAACTGAGCATATTCCCCCAAGGTGCGCTCTTAGCTCCTCTCCCTATCCAGGGGCGAGGCTTCTCAGGACCAAGCACGGTACTTTTCTGCACCAGCTCCTCCCACAGGTTCTGCTTCTGGTATCTGCCTGGGGGTCAATGAATGAGCCCAAATTAGGAACAGAAGAAGAGATGATGCCCTTAGTTGGGGAGTCAGTACACGAGCAGTGTGTTCACCAAGAT
Source organism: Callorhinus ursinus (assembly GCF_003265705.2). Taxonomy (NCBI): domain Eukaryota; kingdom Metazoa; phylum Chordata; class Mammalia; order Carnivora; family Otariidae; genus Callorhinus; species Callorhinus ursinus. The sequence goes on along the minus strand of NW_027397096.1, from coordinate 7,422,197 downwards.
AGGCTGTGCTCGGCTGCAATTACAAATAGATCCCAAATCTTAGCGGCTAGACAATACAACAGTGTATGTGTTGCTCATGACCCACTCTGATGCAGGCTACGCTCCTCTCTGCACGGTGCCTCGGGGACCGAGGCCACACCCACCCATGACTTCGAGATTGCCCTGCTCTTGTCTCAGGGGGCATCGGGAGAAGCCTGCTGCACACGTGCCCACCTCAGTGTGAAAATGGCACCCGTCATTTAATGCCCCGTGGCCAACCTCACCGCAAGGGAAGCTGGGAACCGTAGAGCCGCACAGGGACATTGCTGACCACTGCTACTCACTGTTTCAAGCAGGAAGATGTAGGGGGCATGAAGAGAAACCTTACCCTTAGCTGTCTTCCTCAGTGCTTGGCCAGGAGACCCAAATGCCCTCTCAAAGGCCCTGCAGAACATGACTCACTGCTCCGAGTTCTTCATTCCCTCTCTGTAGCAGAATTACACACCCACGCTCCTTGTGGCTCTGTATTGCCCCATTGGAGTAGCCAGAGAACATTCCTACACTTCACTGAGTCGGCCATGGCCGTGACTTTCTTCAGGCAATGCACTGTTAGTGGACACTATATAAGCAGAGGTGTTACATGGGCTTATGCATTTTCATTTGGCTTCTCGTACTCCTGTGACCTGCCATGAGATCCTGCTCCAGACAGCCGTTCAGTCTGGGCCCCAGAAGAAGGAGATGGAGAACAAACTTGAATCTGACCTGGCCTGGACTCTGGCTCGGCCCAGCCTGGCCAGCTTGGATCAGTTGAACCTCAATCAACCTATAGGCCAGGGAATGTGAAAAGTTTGTTGTTGCAAGCCATTGAGATTTTTAAGGTTTTTGTTATGCAGCAGAAACTGACTGCCAAGGAGCCCCGTAAAATGAGGAAGCATAGCACACATAGTCAGAGTCCTGGGACTACTGAAGGCCATGTTGTGGCTGAGCACTATGGAGCCCAGAGAGGGAAGAGATGTACCTGAGGTCACAGAGCCCAGACCAGAGCCCAGGTTTGCAGGCTTTTCATACCCAGACATCTACCGGCCAGCACAGAGCAGGGCTCTGAGGCCCGGAGATGCTGACATTTTGATTTGGGCAGTGGGGAAGGTTAAGAGAAGGGGCCCAGGCAGAGCCTAGAAGAGCTAGTTGGGAAAGCAGGGGCTACCAGCAGTGGGCGAGGGGACTGAGCGGCTTTCTCTCACCTCCCTGATTAGCTAAAGTCTGGGGTCTTGCAGTCTGTGGTTTTCCTGCTCAGCTACCACACCAATTCCCAGAAATCATTCTGATGGTAAGTCAGACTCCTGGAGGCCTGCAAGCTCCAGATTTTCCAGGCCCCATTTGTATGGTGTGCCCTCCAATTGCTCCTGCTGTCTGGCTTTTGATGCCTGTTGTTATGTCAAAAACCAAACCAAACCAAACCAAACCAAAACAAAAAAACCCTCAGACCATTAAGGGAAGGAGCCTTGGGTAAGAGGCAAAGTGGGGAGGGAGCCCAAGTGCCTGCTGCTTTTCTGATTCCAAGGCAGGCATCCAAATGACAGTGTGAATCCTTATGCATATACACAACGTGCCCCTATGACTCCCTGTCAGGTGAAGGCGCCACAGTCCAGCAAAGCCAAGTCCCAGGTTGTTCACAGGGAGGAGGAGGAAGGCTGTGGTGAGCCAGGACTCTGGTCCTTATTAACCCTCCTCCCATCCAGTCCCCTCTGCCTCAGCCTCCCTCTCCTTCCTCCCTTCTCCGTCTTCCCTGCCTTCTGCTCCCCCACTGACATTTTATCTTTCCTTCCCTCTCCCTCTCCTTTCTCCTTCATTGGCTCCACAGGTAAGAGGTGAGCTCCCCTAGGGATGCAGCACTCAACAGACAGCAGTCCCTGCTTTGTGGAGCTTGACTTCCAGAAGGGACGATGGGTGATAACTAAATGCGAAAATGAATCTATAAACCCAAGCTCTGATAAAGTCAATGGAGAAGAGAGTGATACAATGGGAGGGGATTCCAGGAGAATCTGGTTTAGACTGGGGGCACAAGGAGGCTTCTGGGGTGGGGAGCATTCAACCCCATGCTTGAAGGATAAGCCAGAGAAGAACCAAGTGGGGGAACAGGGAGGGATCCGGATGAAAAAAAGGCTGGGGAGAGCTTCCGGTGTGTGTGAAGGAATGCCCTTGGTGTGCTCGGGAGCTGGGCAGAGGCCGCAGTGACCATGGAGTGACCATGGCTCCGAGAACAAGGGGAGGGCTGTGCACAGACGAGAGGGGCAGACAGGGCAATGGGAGGCTGCTGGTGTCTTTTAAGCACGGGATTGCCACGATCCAGTTTTATGCTGCAAAAGAGATCAGTTAGGGCAGCTAAGGGGGGGATGGGTAGGAGGGAAGCCAGAGGGAAAGGTTTAGAATTCCGTCCTGGCAGTTCGGGGGGAAGGCGAGGGGTGCTGGTGGTTAGGCAGCAGGACTTTCATGAAGGGTTGTGGATGCCCCCAGCCCCGCACTCCCATCACCCCGGCGGGCAGCTAGAGAAGGGCACCGTATCCTTGGTGTTTGGGTCAAAGAAGCCAAGACTCAGGTAAGCAACTGGACCAGGTCAGGGGACGGACAGACACAGAGGAAGTAAGAAGGTTGATAATACCGGTGGGGGTCTCTGTGGCTCGCCTAGATGAGGGGGACACCAAAGTTTCTCCCCAGTTTGAGGGGAATCTTAGAGCAAAGGAGATCTGTCTTAGTTCCCCGGTGAGGCCCATGAAAGCAGAGTCCTAGAGTCCCCAGCACTGCTGGGTCCCAGGGTCTCCCAGGTACGACCAATCCCAGGAGGAAGGCACTTCCAACCCACTCGGGACATCAGGATCACCAAATGCTTGAATCCCTTCCAATGTCCCTGAGACTTGTGTTTGAGTCCCAGGACTTGGGGCCCATTGGAAGGAGGATCGGACTGGGAATAGGAGATTCAATTTTAAACCCAGCTTTGCCCCACGCTGGAGAGGTGATTCCAGAAAACCACTCATCCTCCCTGAAATTCAGTCTTACCCTCTAAATATGGGGGCCACGAGTCTGACCTCTTCATGGGGATGGTGGAGAATTAAGAAGTAAACACATGGGAAAACCATATAATTCCACACTCAAGGAGGTATTCTGTTCAGAGGGACAAAAGCTTCCATCATGCTGACCTCATTAATTCCATCTTCTGAGAGTTCTAGCAGCTTCCTTTCCTTGATCTGATTCTATTTCCTATAATTCTGCCTATTGGTTCTGCTTTTGCCCTGTGGGTGACACAGAGTAAGCCCCATCCCTCTTGCCCCAACAGCCCACATTGTAGAACCCTCCAGAGACTTGTCTCCAGGTTGAACCAGCTCAGTCCCTCTAGCAGTTCCTCTCAGGGCCCTGCATATGACCCCCCCTTTCCTGGGGACATGTTCCTCTTTGCTAATGTCCTAAGAATGTGATGTCTGGGGGACCACAGGTCAGCTCATTTGGGCCACAGTTTCGCTGATATTTCTGTAGCCAGTGGTCCAAAGCTTCTAGCTGGAGTCCAGGATGGACTCTGTGAATGAAAGTCACCCATGACAGGGGCGGATGGAGAGTCGCAAGGCAGGGACCAGTGATGGGTGGATGTCTCCATTGCTTCCCCCTTCTGGGAGCTATTGGCATTGTGGTCGCTGCTAACCACCGCCACACAGAAAATGAAAGAGAAAAATATGACCATGGCCACCTCCCAAGGGAAAGAGCAAACACTGTCCAAAGGCTGTCTCTCGGAGTCTTCCAGGGAGCACTGGATTCAGCTGTAGAGGGTGTGGTGAGAAGAGGCTCTGGCCTGGAAATCAGAGTGGGGAGTGAGGGAGGGGAGGCCAGGGTTAGGGGAGCCTGGGCTCTGATCCTAGCAGGTGGTCTCTCGGGTGAGTGTCCTCCTTCCCCTGCACAAGAAGATGTATCTTCCTGATGTTTGCATCCCTGCACGGTCCCCCAGCAGGGCCATGCCTGGGCAGAGAACACTCACAGAGCCTTAGAAGCTCTCCTCCACCTGCTGGGTCTTTGTTCCCACTCTGTCACGTGGCCCTTGTTGGTCTGCTGCCTAAATTTTCTGGGGTCGTTCTAGTCACTGTGTCTTGTGATCCTAATTAGTGCTCCTCTTGGTCAGAAGCACCTTGATTTTCAGCACTTATTGCTCAGTCATCCCCACTGGGACAGACCAGTGCTGGGGACTCCATGTGGGTCCAGCCCACACTGGTTAAGCCGCTGGTCCGAGGAAGAGGTTTGCTGTTTTCATATCCCGTACCTTCCCTGCTCTGCACCACTGGAGCTGGTGGGGAGGAAACAGGTTGTAGGAACTGGGGGTGAAGCTAAGAGGCACCACCGTCTAAGGATGGCATTGGATTCGAGTGTGAAGTAAGGAAAGGTGGTCCTCAGATCCTCAGACCCTACCTTGGAGCACTGTGCCTCCTTTAGAGGCAACTTGCCTTTCCTGGGTGTATCTCCTCCTCCCTCTCTACAAGTACCGCAGGATTTATCAGTTGCTGTGTGGTGAACTCAGCCATTTGCTCATTCACTCATTCACCTGTAGTATGTGCTAAGTGCCTAATACAGTGCAAAGAGCTATATGACTACTGGAGATAAAATGTGGCTAAGAGAGTATCCTAGTCTCCAAGCATTTCCCAGTCTCATCTGGGGAGAAGCAGCACCTTGTTAATACTGTAATCAGTATGTCAAGGGAAGCGATTCCAGACTCAGTGGGGGCCTCTTTAAGGACTTGGCCTTGAACTCAGGTTGGGGAGTGGGGGTTTGCACAGCCGCTGCTGGGCTCCTTTGTGTATGGCCGCACCTAGCCAGAACCTCGCACCTGGAAGGACCTGAACAGAGCCGAGCGGAGAGACTTGGATGCTCTGTGACCGCCGCCCCCCCCCCCCAGCTCTAAGCCTCAGTGATTCTGAGAGAAGGATGGCGCCAGTTTGCCAGATGTGGGAGCTGGGTTCTAAAAAGCATTCAATAGAAGTGAAATAAATTGGAAACTGTTGCTCCCATTGTCCTCCTGGCATCTGGAGAGCGGTCTTTTATCCTCCCTTCTGTTGGCCAAATGAGCTCCTGCTTCCAATCTGGCCCCTGGGTCCACTGCCCAATGGCAAATATTTCTGCCCTGGAATAGTTCATTGGCAGGAGCTGAGAAGACTAATAACAGAGCCTGACAGCCCTTCATGGTTTTCCCTAAATATTCCTTCCTGCACACAAAAAAAGTTTAATAAAAATATGGATTGAAGCAGAGACTGGGAGTGGGAAATCAATGGCGGGCTCGCAGCTGCATTATTATAATACTTCTGCACCTGTGCTGCTCACCCAGGGAAGACAGGGGTGCAGGGAGAGAGAGAGAGAGGAGCACTCTGGGCAAGGGGCGCTGTGCCTAAGATAGGAGTAGGTGAGCGTGATGATCTCTAGGCTGCCGGGAAGCTGTCTGGGCCTGGGGTTTGGAGGCATGAGCCAAGGAATGCTGTGTCCTAGGTTTGCATGGGGTCTAGGATGTCCTTAGCTAATGTGATTGATAATCTAGTCTCTGTAACTGCTTCATTATTATAGGTAAATTAATTGTTCCCCATACGAGGGAATAGTATATGTTGTCCCTTCACCTCCAAGCTATTATATTCAGTTGAAAACAAAGCTGGTTTTCAATACATGAAATACTAAGTTAGCAGCAAAAAGCATGCTAATTACACAGGACTTTCTCTACTATTCATTAAAGTGATCCCCAAAGTGCTTCTAATTGAGCTCATTTCGCTCCCTATCTGTCCCTTTTGTTCCTGAATGTCTTGAAAGCAATTAAAAACTGCTGTATTTAAAAGTTCTCTGTAATTCAGACTTGGTATACTTCAGACCAGGGATTTCCCTCCCAGCCCATTTTTGCATATTACGGAGTGTTTCTAAATGGACCCCGTTCGTGCAGGGGCCACTCAAGGAAAAAGGCTGGCATTCTCAGAGATGAGATGGATCTTCTCTCTGGGGCTACTCCTGGGGTGGAGACCCATTTCTCTATATGCAAACTCCAGCTTGGGCTCTTGCTGCCCCAGCAGGCACAGGAGGTACTGGTTGTCCGATGTGAAATGATAAATATGGATTAGATCCACGTAAGCTGCAGGATCAATTATGGGAACATGCAGCTAAATCAGCCTCCAACTGTCTGAGTGTCAGAGTTTCTGCAGGAGATTATGAGTCCACAGGGTTCCTGAGGGCTTAGCAGTGTGTGTGTGTGTGTGTGTGTGTGTGTGTGTGCGTGCGTGTGTGTGTGTTACAACAGTGGAGAAGATAGTGCCTAACAAGCAAGAGAAGAGAGTTCTAGGCCAGGCTCTGCTTCCAATTTGTTTGTTGGATTTGGGAAAATCATTATTCTCTTCTCTGAGCCCATTTCCCCATCCAGAGAATGAAAGGGTTTTGGGGAGATCTTTTTCATACTGGAGCCCCACCTCTGAAAAGTCTGACTCCAAAGGCCTGGGGTGGGGGGCTTGGTTCTTTCTATAAAGGTCCCAGGTGAGTCTAATGCAGCCTCCCTTGGACCCTCTGGCTCTCCAGCCCGTCACTGAACAGAGCAGCGTCTCCATGCCCACCCTCCTGACACTTTAGCCTAGACTTGCCCTACCACCCCCTCGGGTTCTCAGAGGGTTCTTTTTCTCTGAGGACCCTTCGGGTAGGATGCCCTGTGCTTTTGGCCTGAGGGTTCCTGGGTTCTGCTGTGATTTCATTTTGTACCTCCCCTGTTTGCACCCCTGGGGGCGCCCTCCTATTTTGCTTTGGGCAACTACCCACCTCCCATCCATGTCCATTCCCTTCAGACACCACCTGCCACCTACAGGGCCAGGCTCCCTTCCAGCCTGTGGTGGAGACCATTCAGCAAATGCGTGTCCTCTTCTTCCTGGACACACAGCTGAACGACACATGTCCAGACATCCTTGCAATCGGATGGAGCTGTGTGGTAAAGTCGTGACCCATGGACTGTGGGCAGAATGATAGCACCCACTTCCTCCTGTGGCCCTAAAAACTGCCTGTGTGCCCCTCAACTCTTCCTCACAGCCTGTCTGCTGAGTGTCAAGGTCCAGGACAACTTTGGAAGCCACCTAAGTTTGGCAGACCCTTTATCCTCCTGGGGAGCACTCCTCTGTTCCCCTACCTTCAAAGATGCTCATTGCACTTTATATGGAGTGCAGAGCAAACTGTTGACCTAAATCCCTGAGATTCAGGAGTTTGCCTATTCTAGCAGCTAGCATTACTTAAATCAACATATAACCCATGTACCCAGCTCAGTGTACCCCACTGATGCCAGGGGAATGATGTAGAATCCAGTCTGCCTTCTTACTGGACTCGCCCCGGCGTAATGTTAAACAGGGCCGTGTCTGGGTTTAGCCATGTGAGTGGTCCCATCTCTTCCTTTTTCTATGCATTCCATTTCTCTCTTGTCCATTTCTCCTCCTATCTACTCTTCTGAGGGCTGGGTCAGGTGAGCCAAGTCCTGACAGAGGAAGGGAGCCAGTCGGATCATGCCACACAGAGTACCTTTCCCAGGGGCGGCAACTGGCCCCATGCAGGCTCTCCTGCAGTTAATTGTGCCTTGGTGTTAGGGCCGTGCTCCTTCCAAGCAACGTGTAGTCATAGGTGCCACTCTCCTGGGGTCCTCACTGGGCTCATAAGCCAGAGGAGGGAGGAAAGGGAGGCGAGGGCAGCTGCCCTCTTCTCGGATACCAGCTTCAAGGGCGCGCCCTCACAGCACCCTGACACCCCCACCCGCACTCCCCCGCACCAGCACCTTGCACATTGACCCAGAGCTCTGGGGATGGCTGTTGTCCCTGTCACCATAGCAACCAGTCACAGTGAATGATGACAAGGGTAACTTCATTCCTGCTGGGAGGGCAGAGAACAGCCTGGCACAGGAAGGAGGATGGGGCTGCCGGAGGTGGTGGGAAAACATGGAGCCAGCGGAAGGGCTCGCATGGGCATTTTGAAAATGGTGTTTGGGCTCAGGGCCTGCAGGCTCCTTTTCTGTAACACTAGGAGGGCTCAGGCCTTCCTCACAGAGCCCTGGGAGGATTCTAGGGTGCACCCAAGAGGAAAAACCCCAAAGAGAAAGAAACAGAGTAGAAGGCACAGTGAGGAGAAGGTGTAGTCTTCATTCCATGGTATTTTCTGACCACTGGTCCGGTTGTGTTGCTGGAGCTCCAGCTGGGAGGCAACACGCACAGGGTTCCTACCCTGCTGCCCCCTGGCTGTGTGCATTGCAGCAGCATATGTCAGGTGGGGATAAGCTAAAGGAAGAGAAAAATAAAGCAGGCTCAGGGAGGTAAAAAGTGCCTGAGCAGAGGGTCAATTAGCTATCTCCTATGAGGAGAACAGGGAAGGTATTTAGGAAGAGGTGACATTTGGCCAGGGACCTGCAGGGAGCAAGAGCATGAGCTGTGTGGCCATGCCAGGGGAGAGCAGCTCAGGCAGAGCTCAGGCAGAGGGACCAGCCTGTGCAAAGGTCCTGAGACAGGAGAGGCCCATGTGGCTGAAGCACAGTGAGGAAGAGCAGGCAGGAGTGGCAAGAGGACATCAGAGTGGTCTTTTGGCAACAGATGAAGATCCTGGACTGTGTATCTGAGTGAGTGGGAAGCCTCGGCGGGGAGGGTTCCCTCAGAAGAGAGACAGGATCTGAGTGATGTGTGAGCAGGTCTCCCTGGCCACTGTGCAGAAATCAGAGCACAGGGCTGCAAGGGTGGAGGAGGGGAGAAGCAAGAGACCAAGGCAAGATGGTGGGATGGGGTTGGGAACTGCCAGATTCTGGACACACTTCAAAGAGGAGCCTGCTAGGAGAGAAAGAAGATGAAAGGCTGGAACCAGGATTTTTGGCTCGAGCAATTGGGTAGTAGAGTAGAAAAGGGAGAGTCTGAGCTGTCTCTGGAGGAGTGGTGGAGGAGTGGTGGAGCTCACCAAGCCTCCCTGGGGGAGGCTCAGTGCCTTCAGCGGTCAGTGGAAGCCATCAGTGGTGCAGACCCTCCCCCACACAGAGAGCCAGCAAGGCCCATGCCTTGGGCTCCATGCCTGTTCTGCACAGAATGCCCCCCTTCCCTTTGCCTGTCCTGCTTATGATGCTGGGAGGGGCAATCCTGCTTTGGGAGCCTATGTCTAATCCCTTCCTCTGAGACATCCCACCATGGGGCTTTGGCCAAGTGTCTCTCACTCCCTTTACCTGTTTCCTCACACACGTGCTCCTGCACACCAGCCAGCAATCATCCGGGAACATTAACAACCAAGCCTCAGAAGCTCTGAGCCCCAGACCTGATGGCCAGCAGTGATGCCTTATTATCTGGAGAATCTTCAAAACGCAGGAGCCTCACACATGCTGTGACCTAGGGCCACCTCTCGTCCACTCCAGCCTCCTCCTGGTCCGATGACCTCACTGTTTCCCCTTTATTTCCTACTTGGCTGGCTTGTGGTTCAACCTTCAGCTATGTGTGCATGGAGGTGGGGATCTCAGTGAGTCTGGAGAATGGCCTTCCCCTCCACCTCTCCTTGCCTTTGGTTCCCCATACCCCCAAAGCAGCTCCGTCCTTCATGAGAGCAGCGTCTTCTAGTTCTGAACCTAATCCCTTGCACACTGGGTTTTCACTCCCATTTTCAGTGCTTTTTGTTTGTTTGTTTTTTGCAAGTTTATAGTCATGATCTTGTTGACCCTCTCCATACTCTCACCAGGCAAATAGGGCTGATATCAAGGTTCCCATTTTACAGATAAGGATGCTATTCCTCGGCTTCAGTTTCTTTTTCTCTGCAACCAGAGGATTCACTTAGGTGATCTCTCTTGCCCCTTCAGTTCTGATGTCCTACAGCTGTAAGATACATACACATATAGGAGAGACCGCACCCCCCCCCGCCGCCGCCGCACACACCAGAGCAGGTAGGCACACGTGTGCACACAGGCGCTGATTCTTTCCAGCAAAATGCATTCATGGATACCCTATGGACAGTCTCCACCTCCCTGACAAAGCACTCAAGGGGAACTGAACTAAATAATTTCTAAAATTGCTGACATTAGGTTCTCCAAATTCTGACATTTCATCATTGCTTGTCCTGGAGTCACCAAGGCCTCTTAGTCTAGCACCAGCTTTCATCAAATGCTGAAATTTCAGCATCTGTGATAGGCTCTAAGCATGTAAGAAAAAATAAGAGACACAAAGTCCACAAGCCAGCAAGAGAAGAGAAAGAGAACAGACAACTGACACCCAGTAGGGCCTCATCTGTTCACTTCTGCCTGGGCAGTTTTCTTTTAAATCCCCTTTTGATACCCACCCTCACACCTTCACACATAATGGACACACCCCTCAAAAACTCAGCTCTTGCCCTGCATTCACACCCTTTGAGCACCTACAGGGTGTAACTCCTGAAGATACAGAAAGAAACTCAAGCTGGATCCTTGATCCAGAGAATGGGGAGTAACTTGCACCTACTCTGTGTCAGAAACCAACCCACATGATGGTGGGCTTTTTGGTCAAGCCCGTGGAAATGGTCAGTACCATCGGTCAGAGTCACAGAGCTCAGAAGGGTGGAGAAATGAGCCAAGAGGGGACAAGAAACCAGAGGGTTTGTCATGGGGTAAGAGTGAGTGCACTGTGCTCCCACCAGAGAAGAACAAGCTGGACCAACAGCCTACCTGGATAAAATCTCCAATGGCCTGACATGGAACTTAAAATTCCCTGGTAGTCATTTCTCCTTCTCGGAGGTCTGTGAAGGCCTCTGTTGAAATGGAAGTGGTGGCCAGGTGGAGTGGCACAGTTAGACCCCATGGCTTCTTTCTGGACCTGTCAGCATGGGTTTGCCAATAACTTTTTAAAGCCATCTCACAGGATCTTGATATAATGGGATATAGGATAGATAATATTTAGAGAGAGGAAAAGCTGTGGGTAAAGAGTATTTCGAAGGTATTTGGCATGTATTACATTTTGAGGAAGAAAAGGAAAGAGGGAAAATTCAAGAAAGACAAAACAGAGATTATAAGCAGCATCCAGCAAGAGGCAAGCCTGGAGACTGGGTCCTGAAACCATCCAGTCTTGTCACCTGTAGAGTGGCCTGTCGGAGGAGAGTATTACTTCTTTCTGGGTCTCGCTTTCCTCACCCATGAAATGAGGGTCGGGAAACATGCCCTCAAAAGCTATTTCCAGTGCTGGCTCCATCCTGTTAAGACCCACTTCATCCCTTTGACTCTTGCAATCCCAGCAACAAAAGAGTTACTTGTATTTCTGTAGAACTTTGTAGTTTGTGAAATTTCTTCACACTCATTATCCCACTGATTTGTACAGAAGCAAAACTTAAGTCACATATGTACAAGCGACAAGTCACTTTTATAGCGCAGGGATGTGTCACCTGTGCAGAAACTAGGATCGCCATCCCTGCATGCACCTGGAATATTGTTAGACCCAACACTTGTTGACAGATTTAAATTTATGAGCTGACATACCCTTTGAGATGCGAGGAGAAGGAGGCTTGATCTGAAGAAAGTGAAAAAGCTCTCTGTCTGGCTGTCCAGGCATTTCTACCAGCCCTCCACCACGTCACCTCGCCTGCAGGACCCTCTGGGCATCCTCCACAATTTACGAGAGGTCCTTGGGGACTTTGGTGACAACCAAGAAGCATGTTACCACTGTGATTTGCTGGGGACAGTCAACAGGTGTCCTCTGGGTTGATGGGAAGGAGGCTCTGAAATAGCAGAAGAGGCTGGCTCCTCCACCAGCCTTGTCATGAGGCCTCGGTGGTGTTGATCTGCTCCTCTAACCAGCAGTGAGGTCATTCTTTCCCAGGCACCTGCTCATGTCTGCAGGGCTGTTGGCCAACTCCCCTGAGACTGGGGGTAGGAGATGGCTTTCCAGAGTGTAAGCTGGTGTGAAAGATGCCTGGCGGCAAGGAATCTGACGTTGCCGTGGAGGAGGACGGGGGGGGAGAGGGGAGAGGGAGGTGAAATGGAGGAGCAGGTGGCAACCGAAGAAGGAGGGGAGAAGAATGGAATCTAAGACGAGGAGAGGAAGGGGGGAGGGGAGGGGAAGAAAGAAGGAGAAGCGGGTGTTTTTCAATCTGCCCCCTGGGATGGGGCAGGTCCTGCTGGCCTATGGAAGACACTGCAGGCTCAGCACTTGAGGCTGATGCTTTAGGGAGTGCAAATCCGGCAGGTGGAGGCGTGACGCCTGAAGACCGAAGAGAAGCCACTCTACTCTTGCCGCCCCCTTGCAATTTCAAAGTTGTTCTGTTTCCTCTGTGCAGTTTCCAGAGCATAGAAAGAATTTGTGCATTCCATTAATCCCCCTTTAATTCTCTACCATCACTTTCCTGTAAGTTTACATAAGAAAAACTGTTTTCTGATTATGAACCTGCACTCTGCAAACAAAATTAATCATGTCACAGTCACTCCTTGCCTTTGTGTTGATGATTAGGGGAAAGGGATGGGGGTTGGGGGGAGAGAGAGAGAGAGAGAGAGATTGAGAGGAGAAACACCAGCCCTACCCCCTACCCCGGAAGGCACACAAGCCTCACGGTTGGCTAGAGCAGAGAGAAGCTCAGAGCTCCAAGATTTAGCGCTTGAGTCTAAATTTAGAACCGATTTGTAGACAAGTTGGAGGGAGTTCAGAGAAAAGCCACCAAAACAATTAGAGGAATGCAGCTTAACTGGCCCAGCTTGGCTAAGAACTGCTAAGCATTAGCCAGTGTGTAGCCAGAGGAGGCTGAGTCAACACAAGCCAGGGTGGGGGGACTGGTTACCTTGTCACAGAGGGGAAGTCCAAGAGGAAAGGGAGCCCAGAGCGGGCAGGATGCAGCTCAGCCTGGACTGGCACCCCCAGAGAGAGGCCTCTTGGGTGTCTCTGGCCATGTGGCTAATCCTCTTCTCGGGCCATTACTCCCCAACTATTGCCTACAACAATGCATTCATTATTTAGTCTAATCTTCGCACCGGCCCTGCAAGGCGGATGCATCTATTCCCTTTTGCAGATTAAGAAACAGAAGCTCGGGGATGCTGCGTCACTTGCCTGAGGTCTCTCCAGGAGTAAAATAAAGATCTAAACTCAGACTGGATTGGTTTCCAAGCTCAGGCTCATTTTTCTGACACAGAGCTGTTGTTGAGGCTCCCCGCGCTCCTCATCTGGCTGAAGGCTCCCTGGGTGGGAAGGCAAAAGATGGTACTCGTTGAAGTGTGCTCTGTCTTAGATCAACCTGGGCTCCTGTCCTCCGGCCCCTTATGTCCTGAGGACCCTGTCCCTCCTCCCTGTCTTGCTGACCTCTGTCCACTTGCTCAGGGTCTCCTAGCCTGTGGTAGAGCAGGAAGAGCACTGGACTGCAGGTCAGATGGACCTGGTTTTCAATTGCAGCTTTTTAAGAATATTGTCTGACCTTGGGCACGGTAGTTAATTTCTGCAGGCCTGAGCTTACTAATTGCTTACACAGTGATCATCAAGTCTACCTTCCAAGGTGGTTGTAGGAGCTGCGTGACAACAAAAAAGTGCCTTGTAAATTGCCAAGTGCTGAATGCAAGAGGACGATGCTATTCGTAAAGGTGACATAAATTGTATTCTAATTCATTACAGATAGTGCCGACCATCTCTGGGTTCCTCTCACTTCAGATGTCACCTGAAACATACATTCCCAAATCACGCATGCCCTGGCGTAAGATGCGGGTAGCCTGAAATTAGAGCTGACCCAGAGAAGGTCCTGGAAGCAGGCAGCTGGTGACCACCAGGGTTAAGACTGATTCAACTATCTGACTGGGAGATGACCTATGTCAGAATATGGCAGAATGCCAGCACTGTGAACACACAGCAGATGGCCAATAGTAGCATGGGATCCAGAGACACATGGAGCAGACAATGTCCATCTTGTGGGAAGAGTAATCTAAGATCCAGCAAGATGTCCTGCATCAGAGGCAAAGCAGGACCTTCCTGATGGGACAGAGCCCAGAGATGTGGTGTTGGGAATTGGTGGGGTTGGGGATGGGATAACAGCTCCTGGGGCTTTCTAGTACTTAGAGGCATCTTCAAACCTCCCCTATTGTTGGGGCATAAGCAGGCGCCAGGCATGGGCTTTTCTGAGGCTGTGGTTGTTGGAGTCCTGCTGAGGATACTGAGAAACATACTGTCTTAAGGGAAGTGAAGACGGCCAGCAAGTGTGGCAGGCAGGGGTGCCGTGGAGAGGGCCCAGACTGGCACAAGGTCACTGTATTGACCTGAAAGCAACCCCCTGTGCCTTCAGTTCTCTCTTCTATGTACAAATAACAGAAAACCCTACACTTACTGAGTACCTACCATGCACCTGGCTGTGGTCTAAGCACTGTACATGATCGACTCTTATTCTTCAAAGCAACCCTGTGGGGGGTGCCACTACTATTCATTATTGTCACCGTTTCCTAGAGGGCCCGAGAGGAAACTTGCCTGAGTGGCAAAGCTGAGATTTAGCTTCAACTTTCTAGCTTTGGAGCCCCTCACTTTGCCACTATCCCCTGCGACCTTTAAAATAGATCCTAAAATAGATGGTTTCCAAGGTTCTCTATAAAGTAACACAAAGTCAGTGATGGACCTTGAATATCATTTAGCATCATCTGCTCATTTTACCAAGGAGGAGACCCAGAGAGACAATCAAGTGCCCAGCAGTGGGCAGGCCCACAGCTCTAAAATGCAGTCACTACATGATTCAAAACCTTTGGAAAGAGAATAATTCATTTATCAGCCAGATGTTCCACTGACATCACAGCTGGGTCTGCACACATAATTGTTACCTCCTCAGGGGATGTTTTGATATCATCAAAAACCTCTCTCCATCTATGTCTCAAGACCTTTGGATATGCTGGCCACGAAATCTAAGCACTGAGCCCTGACTTTTTTGGCTCACAGATGCCTTCAGGAAGCTGGTGGAAGGTATGGATCATTTTGCAAGGAAAAAAGAGATGTGCATTTCAATTTGGGGGAGGAGATTCTGAAGCCTGTGAAGCTCTGTCATGAATCTCTGGAGTCTCTGAGCCACAAATGATAAAACTCCTGCTCTTGGTAATGAGAAAACCAGAACAAAATATATGCTTCCAAATCTGTCTCTTGAGAGATTCTTCAGAATCTATTCTATTCTTTTCATTGTACCATCTTCCTTCCCTTTGGTCCAAGTAAAGAGTCCTTGCTCCCAGTGTTGTCGTCTATACACCATCCCACCTGCATGGGAGTTCCCCAAGGATACAGACCACCTTGGTCTTATATGCTACTGTGTCCCCAGTATCCAGCACAGTGCCCAACACAGGGCTCAGTACACATGTGTAGGGATCATTTATTTGTTCCATGACAGAGAGTAGAAGCTGTGCACATTCACTCAAGTTTTCCTTGTCCTTGACTTTTCCTTCCTGACTATAGGGTCAGAGGCAGGTATGGCAAATGACTAGCTTAGGTCAGGTTCCCTAGAAAGAGAAACTGAAACCAGGAATCCGGGGTGAGGATTTATTGGAGGTGTGCTCCCAGACACCATCTGTAAGGGTGTGAGGGCAGCAGGATAGAGCAAGAGGAGAAGCCAGGCAAAGCCTGATGCCAGGGATATGAATATGCATGAATGACAAGGAGACCAGGCTTTTGTAGACTTGTATCAGTCAAGGTGTGACATTGGAGACATTACCTAGAGAGATGGCTCCTCTCTGGCCCAGCGGAGGACAATGCCCAGGAAGAAGGTGCAGTTGTGGGCTATTATAAACAATACTTCCAGCATCTGGGGGCTGAGTGTGCGACCCAGAAGGATCTGGGTGGGACACCAACAGTGTCAATGACATAGTGTGAGTGCCACCTCAGATCAATAGAAGGTGGACTCCAGGAGCATGGCATTTGAGGAAAAGTAAGAAACCATGCCCTGGCTCAGCCAGCCACAAAGCACCACGATGGATTGATTATTCATGCATGCTGGGGGCTAAGGAGTGGCAGCTTCCGTGGTACCTCGTTGCTATTCTGAGCCTAAGGGGAAACTGGAGCTGTGTTTTGTTTTGTTTTCAGTTCAGAGACTCTGGGGTAATTTTATGAGTCACACAAACTAGAATGTCATCATATGCTGTGGCAGATAAGTTCCAGTGGTTTCACTGACTACAGGTAGAAACCAGACAGGCAGCTAGTAACTAAAAGTCAGCTTCTCCAAACGAAAGTGAAGGAATTGCTTAAATGGACAGCCTTTTGGCAGGGAGGACAGTCACCCTTAGAGCCCAGACAAGCAGATAGAACTGGAATTGAGATGTCAGAAATAGACACGGAGCATTTGAGGACCTTAGGATAAATGCACCAGGAGGCTAAAAGCCAGGACCCCATGTATGAGGCTTCTATACGCACACAGAGCCTTGCAATGTGCTGAGCACTTGGTTGTTTCCCAGTAAATATGTGTTAGATGTTTGAAAACAAATAAACCAACCCTTAGGAATTAACTCTTTGAGGTAGGAGGCTTCCGCTCCAGAATTTCTAACATATTCTCCCAGACACATCTGTCAAGCCTCTAAGTGAGAAAAGCATCCTGGCTTCCTTTGTATCTCTCAGGATGTGGCACATGAATTTCTACTCCTGTTATTATCACAGATTTTTGTGTCAGGAGGAATTGGGGTGTAATGCAGAGATACAGCAATTTAAGATGTCATACTTGGGTTTGTTTTTTTTTCCATGGGCCTGGATGACTTGGTTGTCAATGAGGGAATCTGTTCTTCACCACAGCAAAGTGTTCTAACAAAGATGACAGTGAGGACAATAGCAACATCCATGATCACAAACGTCTATACCACTGCTTTGCAGGTTTTATTCCTTGCTCTTCAAAACAACTCAGCGACATAGGCAGGGGATTGTTACCAACACGTGGAAAGACCTAAGGTGTTCTGGGCCAGATGGAACTGGGGAAGGAGGCAGGAAGACAGCGGGTATCATCCAGGGAATAACAGAGTCGCACTTCTAGGGAAACTGGGATTGACCTAGGTGGTGATCATCACGGTGGACACACAGCATGGTTCTTGAGACAAGGACAAGTGAGAGACTGTGTGATGGGTAGAGAAGTGTGCCCTCCCTTGGGGTTTCTATTTGGAATGATGAAAGGTTTCTGGAGATGGACAGTGGTGGTCTTTACGTAGCATTGTGGGTGAATTTAATGTCTCTGAATTGTGCACTTAAAATGGTGAATTTTATGTGTGTGTATTTTACAGCAAAAAATGAGTGAATGAACAAATAAGAAAACAAATTCAGTTCAGAGCTCATGGCCTTACGAAAGCTTTCCTGGATCCAGCCTGATTGGAACACCATCCTCCATGCACCTAGGACACATTGTACTCTGATCATTAATGTACTTGACTATCTCCACACTAAGGTGTGAGCTCCTAGAGAATATGGACTGTGTCGTCCTCTAACTTTATATCTCTGGCTCAAGCCAAGTGCCTACCACATTGTGAAAACTTGATAATTCTGTTTTAAATCAATGGATCTGACATATATACGGCATGTTTGAAATGAACATCATACATTTCAAATAAATAAAACAGACCCCAACTACTATCACAATAGTGGTTGGTTGTATAAACTTGACTCAAATTCTTTCTAAACATACCTGATTGTTCTTTCCACCATAATTTTAAGAAGGTAACATAACTAGTGGATTTATTGGGAAAAAGACCGAACTTCAGATGTGGAATAAATGATAAACAGTTTATTAACAGTTTTCAGCATGTGCTAATACCCTTACCAGAGAAATTCTTCCCTTTCTTCTTCACTCAAGCTTGGTTAACTTAGACTCCTCCTTTAGGTCTTAATATAGACATCACCATCTCTGGGAAGCCCCCTTGATCTCTTATCCCAGGTAGCATCTACTGTCCCCGCCCTGAACTGCCACGAGCTTGCCACGAGCCAGCATCTTTCCTTTCATTGTGCTTGTCACAAGGATGTTATATGTACGTGTGTACTCCTTCTGTCTTCCCCACCAGACAGTAAGCTCCATAAAGGCAGGGACTGCATCTAGCAAAATTCCTAGTATATGGAGGTACTCAATAAATATAAAATAAATATATATTGAAAGATTGGCTAAAGGAATGATGAGTGAATGAATGCAGTAATGTGGGCATCAAACTGTATAGGGTGCATAGCTGATCCCTTTTAACCAGCTGGAAGTGTTCCTACAGATCACTAAATCCACCCACCAGATGAGGAAGGTGAGGTCCAAAGAGAAAGTGAGTTTTCCTAGGTGCATAGACAATAAATAGACAAAGGGAACTAGAATCCGGGTATACTGGCTCGTGGTTCTATTTCCATTATAACACTGCTCCCTGCTCCCCTCAAGGTCAGTATTTCTGCTGTCCAAGATGATGTATGACCTCATACCTTTGGGATTAAGTCATAAACTCACCATGCATGGCCTTTTGAAAGTAACATCCATTTTAACAGAGGCATTCTAGAGAACAAAGCATTAAACCAAGATGTCTTTTATATAACTGGGTTTACAACATTGGACTTGGCTGGTGGAGAATAAAATGGGGGGCATTTTACATTCCCTCTGGGTGTCCCTCAAATCCTTATCATCAGACTAGACTGGCTTTTTTAGGAAAATCTGAATCAAGTGGGATTGTCATAAAGTAGGCTAAAACCTGCTTTCCTGAAGTTATGACCAAGGCTGGTGGCTGGTGGGAGAAAAAATGGTGGAAAAGGTAAAAGACGAGAATCAAGAACTACCTGAAAGCTAGAAAAGGAAAAAGAGTAGTAATGTGCACATCTGTTTTTAGTTCTATTGAGGGGAGAGAATGGACAAACTTGAGTCTTTCACCACAACCATCTCCAGTGTGAAGAAATGGGGCATGCTTCTTTCATATATGTTATAGACATTCCCCCCTTTTCTCTGATTCCTGGAAACAATGTACCCAACCTCAAGGCATGAAATATCATTGGCCCGAGCCAGTCATAGGGGTCCTCTTCCCCTTTACAGTGATTGGTCCATCAATGAGCTTGTGACCCAGTTCTAGCCAATAAAACACAAGGAGAAGTCCACTTGGCATCTTTTGGGGTGATTTTCTCCCTGGGAAAGGAGAAAGCCAATTTTTGCTCTCATCACACTCCTTTGGAGTTTGGATGTGCAAGGATGTGATGGTCATAGCTGTGGTAGCCATCTTGGAACCTTGAGGGAAGGTATCACTGTTAAGCAGAGGGCAGAAAGCAGGACTGACTGTGAGTCCTTGATGACCTCACTGAGCCACTAAGCCAATCCTGAATCCTTCTGTCTCTGGTTTCTGGGTAAGTTAAATTCTGAATGTCTATACGGATTAAGGTATTATTATGGTAGAAGCCAGGGGTCAACCATCTTTTTCTCTAAAGGGTCAGATAGTAAATATTTTCAGCTTTGTAAGCTAAACCATCTCTGTTGCAAGTATTCAGTGTCTGCCATAGACAATGTGCAAATGATTAAGCTGCATTCCAATAAAACTTTATTTACACAAACAGGCGGTAGGCCAGATTTGGCCCATAGGCCATAGTTTGCCAACTCCTGGTTTCAGTTGTGGATACATTTGTCTCACAAATATGTGTTAAGAACCTCTTATGTTGCAGTCAAGGTTGTAGGTGCCAGGAATATAACAAGGATGAAAACATATCAGGTCTCTGCCCTGTGAAGCTTATGCACTGCTCAGGGAGACATGTACAAATCAAATGAATAAATAAGGAAGATTACTGCAGATTGTGAAAAGGGC
This sequence comes from Callorhinus ursinus, assembly GCF_003265705.2. NCBI lineage: Eukaryota > Metazoa > Chordata > Mammalia > Carnivora > Otariidae > Callorhinus > Callorhinus ursinus. Next base: position 7,402,495 of record NW_027397096.1, on the reverse strand, counting down.
TGTGGTGCAAGTTGAATGATGTGATTGAGTTTTGAGGTTGGACAGAGCGATGGGGATGGACCCAGTTGAAATGTGCTGGTGAGAGAAAGCATTTCCAGAAACGTGGCATCTGAGACCTCAAGAATGAGAAGGGACTTGCTATGTGAAGAAAGAGGAAGATCCTGCAACAGGCAACTGGATGCTTGAGGGCAGGGCTCAGTTTGGCGCATCCAGAAATCCACAGGGAGGCTGGGGAAGCATGAACAAGGGAGAGAGAAGTAGGCAGGGGTCAGAGCATGCAGGGCCTGGAAGGCCTGGGAAGAAACAGGAATTTTACATCCAGAACAATGCAGAGCGTAGAGTAAGGATTTAGGCTTTAAAACCAGCAGGCTGACTGTTGCATGGACTGCAGGGAGGCAAGAGTGGAGCAGAGAGCCAGCTGGGAAGGTAAGGTATCTCAACGGCCCAAGAATTTTCAATGGCTGTCTCAATTCACTCAAGTTGTGGATTTGTAGAGATGGTAGAGATAGGCTGAAGGGGGAAAACTTGGGAAGGACCAGAAAAGAAAGTTCTAGAAAGATAGACTGGCTTCCTTATGAAGATATTCAGGACACCATGATCCAATAAGGCCCTGGGACAGGGTTACATGGTTCCATGATCCAAGAGCTGCCATTGACCTCTCTACCTGTTGGCAGCTCACAGAGTGGTTTGAACACTTGCTGGGTCCTTCTGAGACAAGAAAGTGGGGGACACAACCCAGAGGCAGCCAGCTGCTCCCAGCTGCAGCCTGGCCAGTATAGGGGATCAGTGAGGCATGCAGTCACCACTCCACCCTCCTGCTTGCCCTGTTCCCTAGGCTTACACCACAGTGCTGTAATCCCAAGAAATCTGTGGAGGGGTTGTTTGGATTGTGTATTTATTCCTCACTTTGTTCCACTGAGGATTTGAAGCAGTCCTCAAGAAAGACAGGTAATAAAATAGAAAGATATATATTCAATATATCAAGCCTAAGGAAAATACAAATCAGATGAAAGATCAAGCGGGCAGATGAGAAAGCCAAAATTTGGGTTATAACATCCTACGTGGTTGCGGCACTAAAGCCGGGAAACCCCATCTGTTTGCTAGTTCCTATTGTATTATTTACGCTATTTCCACCAGCACTGGATGGTTCCCCATATTTACTCCATCCTTTGGGCCTTTCTTGTCAGCCACGTGGTGATCGACACACAGCTCGTGCAGGTGCTCATGATGAGGACCCCTCTCTCCCTGCCTGGCTCGGAAGTGACGCCAGCTGGGGTGTTTTTCCTTCTCTGGGCAGGGATGGAAAATTGCCACTGGTATTCACAATTTTCGACTCAATTGCTTTATCCTGGGCTTGGTTTAGGTCAACGATTTCCCAATCAAATTTGAATTCACTCACGTTACTTAAGTCAAAATGCTAATAAGTAAGGCAAACGGAACCAAGATTGAGATTCTCATCCTGAAGCCCTAAGGGAACATGGCCAAGTTCCTGGGAACAGAGGACCTGGGAGAGGGTCAAGGCCAGAACAAAGTGAACAAAGGGGGCATATTGATGAAAACAAGCCAGGGGTGGCCAGCCTGGCTCCTGGTCTGGTTCAAGGCTAGATGCCTTGAGTACCGGAGTACTCAGTACCCAGCTGAGGCTCAGGCCACTTTGGGCAAATCATTTCCCCTTTCCTCCCTTCCCAGCCGAATGGGATTGGCTAATTTATCAGGAAGGGCCTGACTTCTAGGCTAGGAGGGAGCTACAGCCCACAAAGGTGAGATATACTGTGGATGTCAGCTGGTGGCCACAAGATTCATCTCTGGCTAAGACTACCTCATATGTACCCCTCCCTCTGCCCACTCCTCCTCTGATCCCTTCCCTCCCCCTCCATTGTCCCATCAACCCATTTTGCCTCAGCCGCCTCTCTGTTTAGGTCTTTGGTGTTTCTATCTTAGGTCCTTCTGACCATCCAGTTCCTGTTAGTGTCCCCTTTCTGGCCAAGCACCCTTAGGCTCTCAGGATCCTTCTCTGGTGACCCATCTCCATGAGCAGCCCAGGCAGAAAGGGTCACTCATATGTCCAGACCTTGCCTCGTGTCCCTCCACAACCTACACATCCCCAGCCCAAGATCTGGTTCAGATGGGTCATCAGTCATTCATGATTGACTGTTCTCAACTTGCACCCCCAGATGACTCATCCAGGGACAACATCTGCCTTGGCTGGGCCAGGCCACAGGACACCTCCATCAGCTGAACCCGGTGAGGGTAACAGGACGCCGTCATGAGAGATAGCCTGGGGCCCTGAAGTAGGGTGACCAACTCCTCCTAGTTTGCCCTAGACTTTTCCAGTTTTTAAAAAAGTCCCAGGCCCTGGGAACCCCCTCAGTCTCGGGTTGATTGGGATGGTCAGTCACCCGACAAGAGAACCGGACATAGACTAGAAGAGCCAGCCTCGGTCTCACCTCTGTTCCATCACACCTGTGTAACCATTGACAACAAACATCTCCCTCTCTATGAACTGGCCATTATAATCTCTTCCCTGCCTACTTTGCAGGGCTGTTCTAAGGGTCACATCAGATAATAGATGTGAAAGTGCTTAACGAACACTAAAGCACTGGACAGATGTAAAGGGGGTTTTATTACCCAGTGTTTACGACCTTGAGGCCAGAGTATTAGCAATTTCAATTAATCAAATAAATGGAAAAATAAATTGGTTTTATGGAAACAGAGTCCCACACCCTGCCCAGGGTTCAGGGCTGAGGCAAGGGAAAGGAAAGAATATGAAGGGCTCATAGCTCTGGCTGAGCTAAGCCCAAGCAGAGGCTTACCCGAGCCCACTCTGCTCCAGGAGCCCAGAACATGCCTGCCTTACACCCGCAACTCAGCTGTGCGCTCATCAATGTCCTTTCTCATCCACAGAGCAAGCAAACACAGTTTGTTCTTAATTGTCCATGCTGTGCTTGAATAAAACTGGCAAGTGGCAGCCAATTATTATTTATGTGATTTGCACGAGGCTTCACAAGCTGCTTGAGTGCTTACCCTTGAACATTGGTGCGTTCCTTGCTCTGGGCTTCATAACAGTCTGGGCAGGTTCCGGAAGCAACATGCTGAAGACGCGGCTCAGGAGGATCTGGAAATTGAGATTGTCTCCGGACCCTGATGCAAAGCACCAGCCTAAGCAGAGCAGGCACGGTGCTGGAGTTTGAGTCCTTATGCTTTAACTAGAATATGGACATAGCTATGATGAGCCAGCCCCTTCTTCCATACTGGAAGGAAGGTCATGGTCGGAGCATAAAATCAAACTCAGTTTGACAGACGGATAGCCAGGTGGCCCCTCTGAAGTCTTCTAGGTGGGGAGACAGGTAGAGAAATAGCCACACACAAAATAGTTCTAATATAGGGCTATGTGCACAGTCAGAAATAGGGCCATTAATGCCAAAATAGACTTAGGGTAAGTGACAGTCTTGTCAATAATTTGGGAGCAAGGTTTGCTGTGGACAATTTGCAACCCAGATCAGCTGTCCCTGTATAATTAAGAATAGATTGTGTCCAGTTCTGGTTTATGGGTTTATGGAATTCGAGGCACTGTGGGTCCAATAAAGAAACACAACCGCAACAAAACTAATAGCCTCCTCTCCTCCCAGCTCAGCTAATCAATAAGGCCATCAAGAAGGAAGCTTTGCCTGGTGCAGGTTAAGCCACTGCTGGTCTGGGCCTTTAGCTTTGTGGAAGTCACATCTGGGAAATGGGGTTACAGCCAGACAACCCTCAGTCCACCCCTCTCGTTGTGATATTTATTGTCTGCTGATGAATTGCACTTTGAATGCCAGCAGTAGGGAGAAGTAAGGGAATTTTCCTAAATTAAAATAAGTGTCCAATGCTTTTTAAAGTGATAGAAGTTTTAAGACTGGAGAATGTTTTTAAGGTTACCTCTTTATTTTATAGAGAAGAAAAACAAGGCTTGGAGTGTGTATGAAGGGATGGGGCGTGGAGATGAATCACGCACGTTGTTGGAAAAACGAAGCTTAAGTTTGGAGGATTCTGGCTCTTTTTGTGAAATAATACCAAATATTTATTGAATGCTTACAACAGGCAAACCACCATTCTAAGAGCCTGTTATGCATTCACTTAATTAATCCTCTGAGAACCCTGTGAGGTAGTTACTATTCTATCTTCATTTTGCAGATGGGACAACCAGGGCACAGAGAGGTTAAGTAACTTGTGCAACATCACACAGCTAGCAGACAGAACTGAGATTAGACCTCAAGCCCCAGACATCGTGCATGCTCTTTAAGCACTCATTTCTCACTTATCCTGCCTCTTGGTTGAGCACATTCTGGCATCTGCAGCTTTTTGGAAATTTACTTATTTATAGACTGAGTCTGGATTTTTTTTTTTTTGCTCATTTAAAAAAATATATTCCTTGATTCATCTATAAATGCTCATTGAGTATCTACTGTACACCAGGTGCTGGAGGCTTCAAATAAGGGACACCCGTTTCTACCCTTCAGGAGCTCACAATTCCTCAATACCCCTCCCCTAAGTGGCATCTTCAATCTTGTAGAGAGTGTTCGTTTTCTGTTTTAACAAATTGCTAGAAACTCAGTGACTTAAAACTATACCCATGTATCAGTTCACAGTTCTATAGGTCAGGAATCCAAGTGGCCTTGCTGTAGGGTCTCACAAGACTGCAATCAGGGTTAAAAAAAAAAAAAAGACCGCAATCAGGGTATCAGCTGGTCTGGGTTCTTTTGGAGACTCTGGAGAGTGGGGGGGGGGGGCGGAGCGGGAGGGGGTAGAATCTGCTTCCCAGATCACTCAGGTTGTCGGGATTAGGTGTTATTATTACCCCTATTTTCCAGACAAGGAAATTGAAGCCCAGAGACGTTCTGTACCTTCCCTGGGACCACATTGGTGGAACTGATGTGATTCCAGTTCAGGTGTGTTAAACTCGAAAAGCAGGTGCCCTCTCCTTTCTTAGCAGGTGCCAGGATGGTGCTTGTGGGCAGTAAATAGTCACCCCAGGCCCCCATGTCATCCCTGCTGGTACCAAGAACACCGGGATGCTCTGCGTTTTTACTGAGTGTTCAGTTACACTCACAAGTACCCTGTGACCCATTGTCATTCCATTTTCCAGTTGAAGACACTGAAGCAACGTGAGCTGAAATCACACAGCTGGTTAGAAGTATCGCAGGGCTTGAGGCAAGGCCATCTGGTTCCAACACCTACCCTTTATAGGCCATCCTGTTTTTCCTGTGCAGGTTAAGCCACTGCAGGTCTGGGATGTGGAATTAAGAAGGAATGGAAAAAAAAAAAAAGATGCAAGCCTTGCCCAGGAGGGAAAAGGGTACCTGCTCTATGCTAAGCACCAGACTGTGGGCTCCATCCATCTAATCATAAGTAATATCTCTATTTGCCACAAGCTTAGGCCAAGAGTGTCCATTGCCTGAAGTCACACAGCTGGAAAGTGCTGGAAGTAAGATGTGAACTGGGTTCTCTCTAAACCTATGCCCTTTTCATTTACCAAAGACATACAGAGGCACAGAGACATCAGAAAACACATACAGAGGAATCAAAGAACATTATCCAGGGGTGGCTCCATGTGCACAGAAGTTGAGGGACAATGAAAGCCTAAAACCTGAAGGGTGCAGGGCTTAGCCAGGTCAGTCTAGGTGGACTTCTAGGAGGAGGTAAGAGAGAAAGTGAGTGAGTGAGGAGGTGTGTTTGGAGTTATTTGGATGGTTTGGTTTTGACTAGGAACCGTGTCCAGTGTTTTTATTAAAAAAAAAAAAACTTGCACTGGATTACTATAAATGAATGATGGGCTCTGTTTCTAAACAGGCTTTTATTTTCATGTGTTAACTAATCACTGGTGCAGTTGATGGCAGCCCCACTCAGAGTCTGCAGAGCCATTAGGTGGGGCAGCCCCTGCTCTCTGAGCATGCGTGTTTAAAGAGCCCCTCGCCTCCCTCTGTGAAGGGGGCCCCTGTTTGAGGAAACAGATAGGCATGGAGGACAGGTCCTCATCATACAGTCACCTAGTGACAGAACCGAGACAAAACCTGAGACCTCCCCCTTCCTAGTGACACATTCTTTCCGTTCTCCTGAAGCAGCTAGACAGACCTGAATTCATACTGTTTCTACTAGAAGGGCTCAGTGCCCTTGGACAAATTACCAGACTCAGTTCCTTATCTGTGAAGTAGGGATATCAACACATACTTAGTAGATTTGAAGCAAGGATGGAAAGACAGAGATCCACACTAGCACTTTGGACACAGTATAGGCTGTTCTTTCTTCCTTTCTCCAAAGCAAAGCTTCTGAGAAAAAGAAGCAGCAGATCTATTGACTCTCCCAGAATATCTTTTTGAAGATATATTCAATCTGTATATCTGACAATGGATTAATATCCATGAAAGATAAAGTATCCCTATAATATTCTCAACCGAGGATGACTTGGCAATGCTTGGAGACATGCTCGTCACAGCTGAGATGAGAGGGGAGAGCTTTCTACTGGCATCCACCCAGAAGGGGCCAGGGACACTGCTAAAGTTCCTGCAATCACAGAGCAGTCCCCTGGAAGAAGTAATCATCCAGTCCAAAATGTCAGTAGGGCTGCTCTTAAGATACCCTGCTATAAATCAACATGGAAAAAGATCAACAATTCAATAGAACAATGAAAAAGGATATGGAGAGGTAAGATAAAGAAGTGAAAACAGAAATGGTCAATAAGCATGACTCACTGATCATCAGGGAAATGCAAATTAAAGCAAGAATAAGGCGCCATTTCCCACCATCAGATGGGCAGGCATTTCAAAAGTGCAAGAGTACCAAGTGCTGGCTGGGTTGTAGAGTAATGAGAACCCAAGCTAATGCAGGTACAACCACTTTAGGGAGCAATTTGGCAATACCTAAATTGAAGCTTCACATAACTAAATGGAGCAAGTCTACCCAAGAGAACTCCACCTCCCGGTGCAGAGAGAAATGTGAGCAAGAAAGTTAATGGCAGCAGTCTAGTAGTGAAAAATTAGAGACAAACTACCATTCCATCAAAAGGAAAATAGATGATTAAATGAATAAATAGCAAGAGCTTAAGGAAAGAAAAAGTTACAATGAATCCTGAAAGAGTATTTATGCATACAAAGATCTAATGCTGGCAAACAAAACTGTTAACAAAGCTGATGTTTATTATCACACTTACACTAGAAGCATAAATTCTAGCATGGGACTATCCATTTTAAGATGATGGATATCTCTGGGGAAGGAAAAATGGGAGGGAATCACATCCAGGAGAGTCAGAGGGTTCCTGTTGTATATATGAAGTTTCATTACCTAAGGAGGGTGGTGGGTATTTTATTATTCTCTATATTTTTGTATATTTGTAATATAAATAAAACAAAATGCCACAGAAAATGGCAGTGTCTTCTAAATGGTCTAGTGGACCCATTTAACTCAGGTTGGTGCAGGTATTCAAGAGAGGGCTCCTAAGGGGAAAATCTGCCTTCTTTCTTACTCTGAATCCCTTATGTGACCATGGCTTATCCATGCAAACACATGACATGAAGCCCATATTTCACCTCTGTGATAAGTCTTATGGCCCTTCTGAAGATTGGCATCTGTGTGTTTGGGGAAGGCCTTAGTTTCAGACTCTGAGAGCAAATTTATTTCTCTGGAAGAATTAAGACTCGGGATCCCAGGTCATTTCATAGTCACCTTCAAGATCTAATATGCAGATGCTTGTAACATTCCATGGGGATGGCAGTGACAGGTGGAGTGGGCCCATCATGGAGCACAGGCAATGCAGATGGCTGAAAGCAGGTGGAGGGCAGAGAATGGGATTGTTCCTGGAGACCATAGCTTGCAACTATGCCAGTTCCTGGAAAGCATGGAGCAGGTACACTGCACAGCACCAGTCACTCCTTTGGGGATCTCCATAAGTGTGGTCTCCTGTCATACATAGAAATGTTTATTGGTACTGCTCTCTCACACTGACTCAGCCTTAATTCAGGTGAACAGTTGGGCCTCGTGTAATAAGATTTGATTTATAGATCAGCCTGAAAATCTGGTCCTATCATCACTTGGATTTGGAGTCAGGAGATTCCTACCCTCAGTTTTAGAACTCCTCTACTTATGGCTAGGGGTGAAGATGTGATAAGGGCAGGGGGCTCACTATGCTCCCCATTCTTTGCCATGCCATGTAGGATCTCTCTGAGGCCTTCTGGGCACTAAACCAATAGTGGTTCCATACAAGCTCCTGGGTGAAGAAACCACATTCAATAGGGGTGATAAGTGGCCTCCAACAAAACCCTTCTAGTACATGTGATAGCAAATCCATCCATCTTTTGGCTGGTGTAAATGGAACACATTGCTCAATGTGGTCAGTTGGCTAGTACAGACTCTGAGCACTGAATTCTCTAGCTTCAGGGGGGAATAGAACACAATCTCCAACTCCTGCCAGAGAAAAGACAAAAATCTCTTCCACATAATGTCTCCTATAACCTGGAACTTCACCTCAATGAACAGCCCCATCTGAATGAAAGCCTAGGAAATCTTGAGGGATAGTGGTGGTGGGGTTTTCATGTTTTATTTTTCATGTCTACCAAGCATACATCTGAATGTCCACCCAACATACATCTGAATGGTTGAGATGAATTTATTTGAAGGAATTTGCATGAAAGGGACAACATCCTCTTGTCTTTCCAGATGTTCAAATTTTGTCTCACCAAAGAAATTATACTCTTCCAATGACCAGAACCCTCTCAGGACAAATGTAAGACTCTTAGAAACATTTGTAAAATTGACATAAAGAGGGTCTCTGGAATCTTCATGACATTTCATACTATGCATAATCAATGAATGAATTATCCTCAAACAACAGGTGTTTATGGGCATCTTCTACTGACAGGAGCTGGGAGAGGGGCTATGAATGGGGGGTGTAAGTGTTGATCACAATCTTCAGGGGGCTTGAATCCATTCAACAAATATTTACTGAACACTTACCATGGGCTAACTAATGCCTCTAGGTGCTGATAATTTGTCAGTGAAAAAACAAAGTTCCTACATGAAGTTCTCGTTTTGGTGGAACAGAAAAACAATGTTCAAGTAAACAAAATAAAACAAAGCAGCATGCAATAACAAAAGCTAGACTTTAGATAGTGGTAACTACTGTAAAAAATATGCAGTAAGATAGTTTGTAGAGACTGACTGGGACCCAGACAAAGTCCCTTCGCTCCTAGACCATATACTCGAGTTGGGAATTTCATAACAGGAAGATGCTTTAGGTGACCCAGCTAGAGGGATGGACCCAGAGGTAGTAGTCCATGATATTGTATACTGTTTCCAAAAATCATGAACTCAGGCTTAATCTGGAACAATGTACCACCTGAGGGAGGTCAGTCTGGTAGATGAGCCAGGGGAGATGATGTGGATAGATTGAAAAACCCAGCCCCAATATTTTAGAGCTCCTCCCATCAGGAAGTGACATCTCTCCCCACCATTGAATCTGGGCTTGCTTTGGCCAGTAGAATGTGGTGGAGGAGATACTAAGTTAATTCTAGAGCCAAGGTCCCAAGAGGTCATGCAGCTTTTGTTTTCACACTCCTGGAATCTTGAGACTGCCACATTCTGAAGAAACCTACTCTGACCTCCTTGAGGATGGAGATACCATATGGAGAAAGCCCATGTGGAGTAGGAGAAGCTGTTCCAGTCACCCCTGCTGAGGCCCAGGACATATGGGCCGAGTCATCCAGGAAACCCCGACACTGACTGTAGTTACCTGAATGGAGCTAAGCAAGACCAGAAGAAGAACCGGTCAGCCAGTCAACAAGATCACGAGAAACAATAAGTTTTGAAGTGCCTGTGCAGTGATAGGTAACTAACAGAAGGTAACACTCAAGGACACACACACAGCAATGGCATGGCTCCCTGGGACCAGTCAGTGACAGAAAGTACTCATCAGATTTGGAGTAAGGGAAGCAGGCTCCATCCAGCGCTAGGTCCCAGAAGAGTGACACAGATGTCAAGGCCAAGCTGGCTTCTATGTGAGACCCACCCTGCACTGTCCTTATATGTCCTGATGGTCTGAGAATGGAGGCTTCAGACCAGAGTCCCACAGGTGCCCAGGATTCAGGCCTGCAATAATGCGCACAAGGCTTGGAGTAACAAGACTCATTCCCAACTCTTCTGAGCCCTGATGGGTTCAGGGCTAGGTGGGACAGGGTCAAAGGAATTGGCCTTTAGTACTGAAATTGACCCTTGAGCAACGTGGGTTTAAACTGTGCAGATCCACTTATACATGGATTTTTTTTATATAAATACAGTGCAGTCTTGTAAATGTATTTCCTCTTCCTTATAGTTTTCCTAATAACATCCTCTTTTCTCTAGCTTACTTTATTGTAAGAATTCAGTATATAACACATACACAAAATACGTGTTAAACAAATGTTTATGTTATCCATAGGGCTTCCTGTTAACAGTAGGCTATTAGTAGTTAAGTTTTGGGGAATCAAATGTTGTAAGTGGAGCTTTGACTGTGCAGGGTGTCAGTGCCACCACCCCTGCTTTGTTCAAGGGTCAGCTGTACTGAGAAAAGGCAGACCCCTCAGGGGAGAAAGTCTTCATTTATAAAAAGATAAATATAAGGATATAGGGGCCAAGTGCCCAAAGGGTAGGTCAGATGCTAAGAGATTTAGGAGTTTAGAGAAGGGATGGACCAGCCAGGGGACAAACAGTTGGTGTAGGATTAGAGTGGATAGTCTCACGAGGGGGTGAAGATTTGAGCAGATAAAGAGTTGGACAGCAACAAACAAGAAGTAGATAGGAGTGACTGGGAGGGCACTTAGCAAGGGAGGGTGATGGGGGAAAAGGAGAGGAGGCAAGATCCTGCCTGCCAGGGGAGGATGGGCAGACCCATCTGGCTAAGGGAGTGCTCATGTACATATGATCAGGAAATCAAGGCGAAGTGTGAATGCTTAGATAAGGGACTTTACTTCTAGATTGTGGCTCATGAAAGTCACTCACGGTTTTTCAGCAAAGGAAGATACATGTTGTAACGATAAAGATTTAAGTGAATGGATGGGTGGATGGATGGATGAACACATGAACTTGCACCAACAAGGACAGGTAGATGTGATTTTAAGCACAAAGATATTAATGAATGGATGAAAGAAGAAATGGATGGATGCATGGATGGATGGATGAATATATAATAATGAAGACACACAGATATGCACTTTAAACATAAAGATATGAATGGGTATATGAATAAATGAATGGATGCATGCATGGAGAGATGGGTGAATGGATGATTATGTGGCAGAAGGAAGAGCCTGAGGAAGTCAATTAAGTTTTCTGGTGAGCAGCTTTGACACTTAAATTCATCATTGCTGCGGCCCTCCACTGCCCCACTCCCTGGGGCCCATCCCATCAGCCTGGTACTGCAGGTTCACCTGAGTGTTGGTGAAATGGTTCAGGGGAGTGTGTCATGAGGGTGATGGGAGCTCATCAATCACAGCCAGGCTTCAACTCCTCTGGGAGCAAATCATAGCAGCGTGGGATGAAAGCTGCAAGACAGGGAACTGAGACCCAGACTTGTCACACTTCTACATGCTTCACAGGCCCCTCCTCCAGAGTTTTGGCAAAGGGAGTTCCCAACCATGTTGCTTTATTGTCACAGCATTGAGCACACTGCCAGGCACATAGTAGATGCTCAACAAAAGTTTGATGAATTGAAATGAAATTTCATGAAGTTCCCTGAATAGGACAAACAGGTTGTGTATCACTGACACCCTTCCCACCATCACAACTTCATGAAAGCCATTGTTAGAGAGAATGACAGAGTGAGTTGAACAGTCCATCACCTGACCTTCAAGAGAAGATATAAATCAGACCTCATCAGCTTTCAGGGAAATAAATCCTATGAAATGAGCCTGCCATCTGCCTTTTGTGATATAAATCAAGCTTCCACTGGCTCTTTTTTGCCTACAGGCTGAGATCCATATTCCTTAGCAAAATATGCAGAAGTCCCCCACAATATGACCTCAAGTTTTTAAAATAACCATATTGTCATTCATTTATTGACTGCTAACTATGTGTAAGAGAATATATCAGACATTGGGACCCTGAGAAGAATGAAATACCTCCCCTCCCTTCAAGGAAAATATTATGTATTACCTCTTGAGGAGACAGGTACTTAGATATGTACTATACGTTTTATGCCTATCTATAGCTACCCAGTACAGCACAATAACTAAATAGATAGGCACATGCACATGGCCCAAGTAATACAGAAGAGGAAAGGATGAGTGATTAACTCTGCCTGAGGGCCAGGGAAGGTGTTATTTCATAGTTAAGATGATTCGGGAAGGTTAAGTGGAAGTTTCCCAGGCCAAAAGAGAAACAAGGACACTTCTGGCAGAAGGAACAGTCTTAGTTAAAATCCTTGACACAAGTTACGGAAGCTGAAATGAAATAGGGAATTTATTTATTTTTTTTTAAAGATTTTATTTATTTATTTGAGAGAGAGAATGAGAGAGAGAGAGCACATGAGGGGGGGAGGGTCAGAGGGAGAAGCAGACTCCCCGCCGAGCAGGGAGCCTGATGTGGGACTCGATCCTGGGACTCCAGGATCATGACCTGAGCCGAAGGCAGTCGCTTAACCAACTGAGCCACCCAGGCGCCCCGAAATAGGGAATTTAATATCCAGAGATCTGCCCTGTCAACTCAGAGGTTGGTTGCGCAAGTCCAGTGAGAGGATATATAAAAATGCTTTGTAAGCTACAAAGTGCTAGGCAGATGCAAGGGCTTATTATAGGTGTTCAGTATCTGAGTGGTGATTGATTGGCCAATTTGGCACAGCCCAGAAGGAACAGACCATAACACCTCCCTGAACCAAGGTATGCTAATAGAGAACTTAACAAAGTGTGTCTTTAACCTGAGGGCTCCCCTGGAACCTATTTTGATTTTGTTTGACCATGAAAGGGCTGATGGAGGGGACAGGTAAGTGGGGAGATCAGACAGACTTGGAACTAAAGAGTGATGGTCACCGCCATTTGAAGAGTCATCAAAATTTAGAATGAAATGGTGTGGTGGTCATCAAGTAAGCCAATGAAAGCAATGATATCTGGTCATCAAGTAAGCCAATGAAAGCAATGAAATCTGATATATTTGCAAATTTTTAGGAATAAGGACATTGTGGCAATCAAAGCATTCATCAATAATGGGTCAAGTGTCTACTGTTTGTGAGGACCTGGGCTTAGTAGAGTGGAGGAGACAGAGGTTAAAAAATACACAGCCCCTCCCCTCAAGGAGTCCAAGATTTGTAACCAAGTCTTACAATATGGTTGATAAGTGCCACACCCAAACCCAACTCTTGATTTCCACTTCCAAACTCATTCCTCTGCTTGTTGTTTCCCTCTCATGACTGGTGCCTCCATTCACCAAAATTCCCTAGGCCCCAATCTGAAAGTCAGTTCTGCCCTTTCCCTCACCCTCTCCTCCCATATCCAGTCCACCAACAAGTCTTGTTGGCTCTTCCTCCAGAGGAGATCCCAGTTCTGCAGCTCCTTACCCTCACAGCCACCACCATCATCTCTGCCAGGAACACCACTTCCTTGCTCACCTCCCCACAACCAAGCAACCAGACCAACCTTTTCAAGATGCAGATCAAACAGTGGTACCCACTCCTCTCTCATTCCCCTAACACCAAAGCTTCCCTTTATGCTTAGACCAAAATACAGATTCTTTGCAGTGACCCACAGAGGCTACATCATTTCACCCTGCCCTGTTGTTTAACCATTGCTCTGGCCCTCATTCACTGCACTCCGTGCACACTTGCTTTCTCCCCCACCAGACATATTCTCACCCCTAGGGTTTTGCCTGCCAGTTCGCTCTGCCAGAACTGCTCCCCCCACCCTGCCCAGATCTTTACAAGGTCATTGCCTCACTACATGCAGACTCTGCCCAGAGATGCAGTCCATGATGCCCTCACTGAAATAGCACCACCCTCAACCCACTACAATCTCCTTATCCAACATTCTTTCATAGTAATGACATAGAGCATATGACAGGTACTAAACAAGTAATGTTTGAATGAATGCATGCAAGAGGACACCAGAGAAGGAGTGAACATATATGTTTGAAAGAACCAAGGGGCTGCTGGCTTTGGGTTCTGGAAGATGATTATGATCTCAACAGGTGGGCAAAGAATAAAGACATTCCAAGCAGAGAGAATAGCATGAACCAAAGACGTAGAAGAACCCAGCATATCTGCTGGAGTGGAGGCAACTCAGTTAGGAGGACACAGGTACCTGGGAGAGCATAGTGGTGTGCAAAGCGAGGCAGATCACTGAGGGCCCTGTGAGTTTTGCCAAGGAAGGGAGCTCTAGCTGCAAGAAGACATCTCAGATAATGGGAAATTATCACAAGGAATGGAAAAGGGGATCCTGGAGATAGAGGTTACTGAACCTAGAGCTGAAAGAGCTTCAGGGCTCCAGGTGCCTCCCAAGAGTTTGCAAACCTTTCAGTTCCTGCATTGCTGTCATGTAACATAACCTGGCTGACCACACCCCTCCCAGGTGTGTTTATGTCCATTCCTCTACTGGCTGGTGACTTTGTTTTGTGTCTTTAGTTCAGGTTACTCAGACAAAAAGAAATTTGATTGACTCCTGTTTTGTCTGTTAAGAGAGGCCATGTTTTATTGGCCAGCTGGTAGCTGGAATGCTTCTCTCTTAAGTCCAATATTGCTGCCTTATTCAGTCAGTTGTGGCCTGGTTTGAAAGAAGGTCATGGGACATGAACATGACTCCTTGGCCCTCCCTGTCCCCAGCAGGGACCATGGACAGGGTCATTCCTTGAATAGGAGGAGGAGTATTCACCACTCCCAAGGCTGTTGAGTACCATATATATGGCCAGAAAACACAAGTGATAGTAAAATTAAAAGCAAAATCATAATTGTCTCAATTCTTCCAAGTCTTTGTCCTGAGATAGGAGAGTGCCCAGATACTCTCTACTTCAAGTTGCTCTTTTTGTGTAATGGTAAGGCTCCTGGCAGTGGCAGAGGGAGGCAGAAGGGAGGTGAGCACTGAGTGAGGAAGGTTATCAGTCAGGAGGCAGGATAACCCAAGTCAGTAAGGATGCTGCCAGTGCCAAGAGCCAAAGTCCCTACAGCACCCACATGAACAGTACGGCTCTTCAGAGTGCCCATACCAGAAAGTCCAGAGTTCAGCTGGGCCCCAGAGTTGTGACAGTCAGCACTCACTATTCCCCCAGGGACCCAGACTCTAGTCCTCTCTCCGCTCAAGGACTGGTTTCACCCTCAGGCTGGTAGCAGGATGTCTACAGCAGTCCTGGGTACCACACATGAACAGGACGATGTCCAGAGGAAAAAGGGGAACCTCTCCTTCCCTCTTAAAAAAGAGAGATTTTACCAGAAGCTTCTCCAAAGACTCTGCCTCCCTTCTTGTTGGCCAGAATTGGGGCAATTGACCCTTCCTATTGCCAAGAGAAATGAGATGACCCTTAGACCAGTGTAGGGGTGGGGTTCATCTTCCCTCTTCCTCTGCTGGGGGATGTCTGAACAGATGCCAGGTTCTCTTGGGAAGGAAGGTGGACATACATGGATGCTGGAAAGGCAGGATAAAAGTGTCCACTCCACCTCTAAAGACCATTCCAGAGAACAACAAAGGGGAAAAGATATGGCACAGAAAGTAAAGAGGTGGTATCCTATCCAAAGAAGGGGATCGATGTGGAGGCAGAAACTCTGTTTTCAAGCCCCAGCTCTGCCACCCACTGTTACGTCTTCACTGAATCTCACTATACTTACCTGTAAAATGGGCTTTTGGATCTCCTATAATTGTCTCAAAACCCAAGCAAGACAATGGAGGCAGAGAGGTTCCTGGCCTGGGGAGTGTGACAGCTCTTGTGAGGAAGTCGGTTATTATTAATGAGAGCCTGCAAAGTCAGAGTCAAGGGCAGGCCAGGGACGAAGGCTAGGAGTGGCTTGCTGGCACCTCTCGGTGTGAATGGCAGGCAGTGCCTCTTCACACTGCTCCTCGGGGACATAAATGCCTTTCTCAACCCCTGGATACTCCTATTGGCGGAAAGACACCAAATGACAAAGATAATTCAGGAGACCTGAGCAGAGTGGTGTACCTTTTGTGACTTTCCACCCACCCAGGGATTGTGCTGATGCCGCTGGCAAAGATCTTTATCTCTAGAATAGAGGGCTTGAGCTCCTTTAATCAGCATTCTAGAACTGTCTTGGAGATGGTGGGGAAGCCAACTTCAACCCCATCCACTGCAAACCGACCAGTGGATTAATGAGGCAGGGCAGGCCTCCCTAGCCAAGATTTTCATTTTTCATTGTTGTGGCTTCCCTCAAAAATCTCAGTTAATTGGATTGCTGACTTGACAATAGGGACACAGGCTTTAAAATGAGAGAAAAAGGCAGACAGAGACAGGGCAGTTATCTCCGTGTCTTGGAGTAATGTGCCTTTATCCAGTTAATCTTAGCTTCACATGACGATGCAGTATTTCCATGCCTGCACGGGTCCAGCATTGCCCTGTCGGGGAGCTGGCACAGCAACCCCCCCAAAGTCAGGCCTGACCTTCTGCAGGGAGCAGGTGACTCCAGTGGCAGCCCTAATATCCCTAATTTGGACCTTAGCTGTCTAAGTTAAGGCAGATGACTAGGACTGGGGAGCCAGGATCCAGTGCCCCACCCATCCCATTTACCACGTGTGGCCTTGAACAAGTCACTTTTCTCCATAGGCTTGGGCCCCCATATTGAAAATAATGGGGTTCCACTAGTTGGGCTCTGAGATCCTTTCCAGCTCAGCTCCCCTGCTAGTTCTTTGATTGGGAGCAGCAGCTGCAGGATGGGATAGGGTGGAGGGCTCTTTCTCCTTCAGCCTGCATGCAGCACTGGTTGGGTCTGGTTGAGTCACTCAGGAGCAGACCTGGGGTCATGGAGCCCACAAAGATAAAAAATGGGGAAAGGTCAAATGTGCCTCCAGCACTTAGTGAAAAATGCCCCTGGGACGGGCTCCGGGGAGAGCTATATAATGCATGTTTGTAGATGTCTCAAATGTAGGAAGCCAAAGGGGCCAAGATTAGGAATGTGGAAGCCTGGATCCAATGCCTAGTTCTGCTGCACAGTTGTCCTGTGAGGGGTCACTTCCTTCTAAACCTGCTTCATCTGCTATAAGATGAACAGAAGACTCTCTACATTACAGGGCTGATGGGTATATTAGACTAGATGAGTATCTAAAATGCCTGATACGGACAAATACTGAATAAGTGGTATTTCCTTTCATCCTGTGCTAGCTGAGTTCTGAGAAGCAGAGAAAGCTTATTTTAAGTGGCATAAACCCAGAGGGTTTAAACTTTGGAAGGGAAGCTTCTGGATGTGAGAGGCAGCTGGCCTTGCAATTGTGGTTTCCTTTGGCCCCAGCTATTCCTTTGAGCTCGCTCCCTGTACTAGCTTTTCCTAAAGCCTACTAGCCCAAGCCTGGTCTCAGATCAACCCTGTGGCTCCCCAATGAAACTACTGGGAGGAGATAAGGTATGCAGGGAAGTTGACTAAATCTTAAGGGAAGGCAGAGAATGAACAAAGAGGGAGACACTCAGACTCAGTTTCTCCTCTCCTTTCAGTAAGGGATCCACACACCATTGGAGGCAGCCATCCATCCCAGCCCCTTCCCTGATATCTCACTTCCTAGCTTCTGGGTTGACTCCAAATAGATGGCACCAGCTCACCCAGGAGGTGCCTCATGATATTTCAGTACTGTCAAGGTTAAGCTTAGAGAACCCCATTCCTACAGGCAGCCCAGTGGCTCACAGATGCCAGCTCTGGTCTGAGAAGCAGCTCATCCCCAGGTACTTGGTGCCAAGAATGATGTCCTCTTTCAGGCAAGACTCACTCTTGACACACAGGATGTGGCCCTCCAGGACTGGATCATCCCAGTTTCTGTACCAGCACAGCAATGACATCTGCAGTCCTGGACAGTGTGGTCTTGCTATCTGCTCTTACCCAGGTTGCGGAAGATAGAGCTGATGATTAGGGATGGGGAGGGCAGTCTGAGGGAAGATGGGAAATCTTTAGGACTCTGTCTACTTGATCAGTCATTTACTATGCATTCCGGAGCCCCTATTATATATAAGGTCTCTGCTGGGCACTGGAAAGTGACAAATAAGATGCAATGGAGAAGTGCCCAGTCCATTGGGAAGGATAGCACAAAAATGGCCGTCTAGAAAAATATGTGCCATAAGCGCAGGTCAAATTTGGGAGTGCAGAGGAAGATAGGAAGGGCATTTGGCCTAGACCAGTTGGAGAGGATTTCACAAAGCAAGTGGTGTGTGAGCTGAGTCTTGGAGAATGGTCTGATTCTCCTGAGAGTAACAATTGCCCCTATTTGATTCTGTGGGGAAAAAATATTTTGAATCACTGTGGATTGGAGCTGCTTCCCTGAGATAAAATCCAAGGAGTCTGGCAAACGAGGAACAAACTTCTAAAAGGAGACCCAGGAATGTGAACCCCCAAACCTAATCCAAGATGTTAAGATCTTCTGGGAGAGATCTCTTGCACACAGCCTCGGGTAAAGCGGTGTCAGTAACTGAACCAGGACCTGCATCTATTTTTAAAATGATCTACACTTCTGGGAATAGTCCCAGAGGGAAATTGGTCATCGATTGCTAGGAAACCAGCAATCCCTGCTGGGCTTTCTGCCCCCTGCCACATTTGCACACATTTTTTTCTAGGTTCCTGCCTGCTCTCCTCTCAGCACACACACCCAAACTTACCAGCATATGTCCCCTATGCCTTCCTGAATAAAAACACCAGAGTGTGGGGGCATCTGGGTGGCTCAGTCGGTTAAGCGTCTGCCTTTGGCTCAGGTCATGATCCCAGGGTCCTGTGATCGAGTCCCTCATCGGGCTCCCTGCTCTGAAGGGAGCCTGCTTCTCCGTCTACCTCTGCGCTCCCCCTCTTCTCTGTCTCTCATGAATAAAGTCTTTAAAAAAACAAACAACAACAAAAAACCCATCAGAGCGTACAAGACAATGGATGATCTACAAATTACGGCACTCCAGATGATGCAGATGGTGGAAGAGTCCATGGGTTTCTACATTTTGTTTCTGTTTCCATGGCTGATCATTAATGCAAACTTCCTTGCTGAGGACTCCTAGCAAATGAAGAGTGGGCTGGCCTTGCTACAGGTGGAAAGAATCTTATAAAGGTTGCATTGCACCGTAAGGAACTAAGCTTAGTGGGCACCTTCAAGCGCTATCAGTCCTATGTTAGACCAAAGCTTCTTTTTAATTGGTTTTAAAACCCAGTGCGACCGCCGAGCACACATACACATCCATGGAGTTGTAATTGTTCCTTCAGGACCCATGGATACAGCCAGACTTTGGTCTTTGACTATGACATGTATACATTCATACATAAATTCTAAAGTTGATACTGAAGAGTAAGGGAATGGAAAAGATTCTTACCAGTAAAGGAATAGGACTAACATTCTCATTTCCGAAATGACACACACGCAATCATTGTGAACCTCCTTTTTGTCGGTGACACTGCATTCAATGCCCTATGACCCAGGAAGCAGAAAGACCTGAGTCCTGAAAACATAGACTGCCCACCAACATACTGCCTACCCCATAGAGACACAGCACACCAGGGAGACAATCAGGTGTTTGGAAAGGACCATGAGCTTTGGAATTAGACAAATCTAACTTGTCCAAATCACAGCTCTGCTGTATATTAGGTTTGTGACTTCAGACATTTTCACTTACCTAAGCCTCAGTTTCTTCGCTTTTAAAATGGAAATAATAGGACCTAACCTACAGGGTTATTATGAAGGTACCACAAGCTAACTTATGAAGGCCCTACGCAGTGTGCTCTCACCCCAAGGGCACGCAATGAATGTGGATTTCTGTTCTCTTCTTCAGACCTCCTAAGAGAGTACCCAAGCAGCCTCCCCCTTTCCTTCGTCATGGTCATTGGCTTTCTCACTTGGGAGTATTTGCTAGTGCACAGTTAAAACAACATCTTAGAGGACTTCCGATGCCCTTGAGTTCTTCCTTACAGCCTCAAGCCACAGGCTTATGTCTTTCTTTCCTCCGAACTTCTCTGAACTTCACCTCCTAAAATGTCTTAGGACATTTCTGCCCAAATCTTGTGTTTCCCTTTCCTGAATATCACAAATGACAATTTTCTGTATCTAAAATTTGCTATCAGATGTATTTCATCAACTCATGAGTACTCTGGGGCCTTACTGGCTTCCAGAGTACCAGTTCCCTTAGTCACTTCCTCTCCTGTCTGGGAAAGAACTTGGTCTCCAAGGTGATTCACTTGCTCTGATGTGGGCAGGACGTCAACATTTCACAAATGGTGTGCTCGCTATCGATCTGTTTTCTCTTCTTTTCAGGTTTCCATGAAAAACTGTTTGGGGTATTATTTTTAGCAAACTGATGATTCCTTTGGCCTGCTCACATGTCCATCTGTCTGTCTGCCTGTCTGTGAGCACAGCCATCCCAGGTCCAAGGAAAACTTTCCTTGCCTTGCTTAGACAGCCCTATCCAACCAAAGAACCTCATGCTGAGGACAAGGTTTAAGGTCTTGCATAATTGAAAAATGGCAATTTAATGCCTTGATCTTCAATTATCATATTTTCTATAAATGAAGCCATTGAGTCATTTGTAGTCAGCATCTTGTGTTGGGATTTTACTGAATAATTCAATAATCCCCATGCTGTCTTTTGCTTCCCTGTCTTTGCTTATGTGTTCTCTCTGCCAAAAATGTCATTTCTCATTCATTCATTCATTTACTAAAAAATATTTATTACATATCTAGCATAGGGTAGGCTCCATGCTGTGTGTTTGGATTCACTGCTGGGCAAAAACAGATCTTGTTCCTTAGATGTTATCTTAAGAGCAATAGGGAATCGTTGAACCATTTTAGGGAAGGCCCTGGGGATGATTAGATGTTTAAATGGAAAAGATCATTTCGGCTACAGAGTAGAGAAGAGGTGAAGGGGACAGGTGTGAACGTGGGGATTTCTGCATTTGCCCATGATAGGAAAACTGGCACTGGACTAACCCCAGGCCATAAACCACTGTATAAATGGATGGCATATATAAGCAACATGCTTTCTGGCATTTTTGTCAGTGGGTAACACAAGACCATGACCTATGAAAAAAAGAGAAAATCATGAAGTAAGTTCTCATTTTCTTCAGTTCTCTGTCTAGGGACAATTTTCTAAAGTGATGTAGGGAAGTGGAACCCAAATAGAGCATGGTATTGCCATTGGCCTGAGGATAAAGGGGTCAGAGGATACAGGGGATTACAGAAGGGACCAGAATCTGTGGGGCATACCATCAAAGAGGAAGAAAGCTGTGCAAGAGGGTATGTCCCCAGAACTCGACGTGGTAGGAGGGCAGGCTGCACATGCATGGGAAAAGTCTACACAAAGTTTACCAGGAGGGGCTGCTACAAGGTTGTGAATGGAATGGAAATACTTGAGATTGAGAAGTTCTAGGTGGTGGTGAAGCTCTGGCCCAGCCAGAGTGTAGAGACCTTTTTAACACCGGGGGATCTAGTTAAGACATCGGAAAGACCACGCCTTAGGAGTAAGGACCATGCCCTATAGCAGGGATCAGCAAGTTATGGCTCCTATAATATATAATTATATAATTTATAAACATGCTCACCTACGTGTGTAAATAAAGTTTTATTGGAATACACCCAAGCCCATTTGTTTATATTCAAGCCACAGTGACACAGCTGGTCATTTGCTTCAGAGATCATATGGCTCACACACTTAAAATGTTTACCACCTGGCCCTTAAGAAAGTTTTCTGACCTCAATCCTAGAGTAAGGACTTCTCTAGATCTGTTCTGCTAAAGCCTAAACACAAACCTCAACAAGATCCACAGGGGATTTTGCAATCTGAGTCCTATGAAGTTAGAGGAGTTGAAACAACACCTTGACCTTGGACAGAATGCCCCTTCATCCCCCACCAAAAAAAGCATTTTAAAAAGCTTGGCTTTCTACTTACTTGCCAAGAATTTAGATAAATGACTTAATGTTTATAAAATGGAGCCTGCCCCTCCCCCCCCAAAAGACCACTTTCTGGTGCCTGTCCCATTGAAGACGCTCAGTCTATGTTAGCTGATGTGATGATGTCGAGGAACAGACCGGTGCTGCCCCAGAAGCATTTGCACAGAACAGGAAGGCTTTCAGGAAGGTTTCAAGAAGGAAAGGCTCCCACCACCCTCTCCACCTGCACTCACATCCCTCACAGCCCAGGACATGTGCGATTGTCCAACAGACCTTGCTAAGTTGTGCTTATGGGAACAGCTTAGTGTAATGTGGGAACTGGGCATATGCTTAGGGGACCAATGGTGCTTTTCTGTGTAGGTCACTAACGGGAGGATAAAAACGAAAATGGGAGTCAGCTGATGTGTAAATACTAATACATGGACCTACAAATTCAGGACAGGCCTTCCCTCAAAGATGACTGTGACAGCTTCCTGGCTCCACAGGCCTCACTTCCTCCCAGATTTGGGCAGAAGTCTGGTGCGGCCATAAAACTTTGGGTTTGCAGAGGATATTCAGTTGTGCTTTGCAAATGTTTGGAATTTTGCTGAATTCTGCTTAATTTTCTGAATGTAAATGTATTTATGCTTAAGATAAATAATTATACATCCAATGGCCTCTATGTTTTGCAAGGCCATAGAGACTGGAAAGACACTGGCTTTCACATTGTTCCAGTTCCCAAGTCTTCCCACTGGCTCTCGGCTTCCAGCTGAGGTGGATGGAGAGGCAGCGGTGTCTGCACTCTGTTGGTGACCTTGAGCTCCAGAGCCTTCCTGCTTCATACCCTTTGCCCCTCCAGGAACTTCAGCTATTTAGCTCATTGTGCAACTTTCTCTTTAATGCTGCCCCCTCTCCCCGAGGTTTCTGGTGCAAGTGCAAGGCTGATTGACAGCCTAGAAGCAGTGACACCATGACTCACCCTCTGACCTTAACCTCTGGCTGTGGCCTTTTACCCTCAGTTACTAAGTGTATCTACCTCATGATGAAATGCTTGGGAAACCAGTGTTTCCTAGGGCTGAAGCATCTCATTGTAGGAATGGGCAGCTCTCATCCTCAAAATATCCAAACGGGTGTCTTTTCCATGAGGTGTCTTGATCTGTGACCAACAGAGGCCTCCTCTTAGCCTTCACAACAGGCCTGGACTCTAGGGCCCTGAAAACACAATGCTTTTATGTGAGCTGAATCTCGCTCTGCTCTGGAGAATGCTAGAAGCTCAGTTTGGTAGAACTCAAGTGCCTGTCTGATTTCTCTATCCCTTGGAGATGTAGGTGAGCCTGCTCACCCCCTCCCCACCTCCAGATCAAATCAAGATCTCTGGGAGTCCAGAGTTCTTCCCTGATCTCTGTGAATCCCTGACTACTGATACTCTTGTTGACTTCCTTATCTTTGTTCCTGATAGTCACACCTGAGGTCTGATTTCTGCCCCAGGGGAATGGAGCATAAGCTCAGGCCTTTTTGTAGGCTTACAACAGAGCCATTTGGGCTAAAAATTGTGTGGAGTTAGTCTGCTGAAGGTTTAAGCTGTCATGTCATGTACCTCTCAGCTTTTCACCATCTCTTTTCCCCTATGACCTCTCTTTTTTCCTCTTTTCATTCCTTCCCTATGATGGTTAACTTTATGTGTCAACTTGCCTGGGCTAAGGGATGCCCAGATGGCTGGTAAAGCAATATTTCTGGGTGTGTCTGTGTTTTCAGAAGAGATTAGTATTTGAACCGGTAGACTGAGGGTAGACTGAGTACAGAAGATCGCCCTTACCAGTGTGGGTGGGCATCATCCAATCTTTTGAAGACCCAAATAGGGCAAAAACAAATAAACAAACAAACAAAGGAAAGCAGATTTTCCCTCTTTCTTCTGGAGCTGGGACATCCATTTCCCCTGCTCTTGGGCATCAGTACTCCTGGTTCTTAGGCCTTTGGACCCCAGGACTTACACCAACACCCCCCACCCCCATCCCGCCAAATTCTCAGGCCTTTGACCTCAGACTGGTAGTTACAGCATTTGCTCTCCTGGTTGTCAGGCCTTCAGACTCAGCCGAATTCTACCACCAGCTCTCCCGGTTCTCTAGCTTGCTGATGGCAGATTGAGGGACTTCTCGGTCTCCATAACCATGTAAGCCACCGATTCCTATAATAAATCTCCTATCTATCTATCTATCTATCTATCTATCTATCTATCTTTCCCCTATAGTTTCTGTTTCTCTGGAAAACTCTGACTAATATACTCCTTATATAGAGTAACAAGCACATTTTCTCCTTGCCTCTCAAAGAACAGTTCCCTTTATACACATGTCCCTGGCTAGTTTTTTGGTTTTTTTCTTTTTTCCAGTCCTGCGAATATGTCCTGGTATATTCCAAACTAAGAGTTCCATTCCTAAAAGAGATTTTGGTGTCAGCTGTGAATATAATGACATATATTTTCCTTATCAGGATTTGGACTACTGTCTTCAGATTGGAAAATGGGTGTCTTCCAAGCGCCATCCACGTAATCAGTGGCAGACCTAAAGCATATGCAGATGTAGCTTGGAGAGAGCTCCAAGGGTAACTTGGAGCATTGTGGATTGGATAACCTCATTCTTTTACCCCACACCCACTTTAGACACAACCGGACTCAGTATGGAATGTTTGGAAAGAAGGGAAGAGGATCAGTATTTGAGCCATAGACACTGGGGCCAGACAGACCTGCATTTGATCTTCAGATCTGCCTCCTCCTGATAACCCGAGAAATGGAGATAATAATAGATAGCACACGGAGCCATTGAGAGGATTAAGATAAGAACATACGTGAAACACCCAGTTCCTACTTGACATGTAGTAGACTCTCTCCCTTTCATTCATGGCCCACAGCAGCTGCTAGTACATCTCAGATGTGCTTCAGGCTCAGAAGTCCCATCAGTAGATACATCTCAGCAAGGCAAGGCCTGACGTGTCACTCAGCCTTACTTCCCGCCCGCTCCATCCCTGGCCAGCCTCACACATGCAGTCCTCCCTGGTAAGGGGAATATATGTACCCTCTTGGTGGCCCTTCCTGTGTTCAACAGTTTGGTTGAACTTCTTCTCAGACCCCACCTCCATTGCCCATCAGCCCCTTCCACATGAAGCATAGAATTTAGAGGATCCATGAGCAGTGATCCCAGCTATACACACTAGAAGGATTCAGTGTCATTGGGTTGATAGACTTGAATTGGCCACCCCAGGCCATTTCACACCTTTCCATATGCTCTTCCTACTTGAAATGTTGTCTCTCCCCTTAGCCTCTTTTCTGCAAGGTGACATCTATTTATTTTAGTTTAGCCCAGGCTTCCATAGTTATGCCTTCAATCGGTCCCCACAACACACACACACACACACACACGCACACACACACACACACACACAGTTATGCTAAAATGGTTTAATTTCATGACTGCACCCCCCTTAAACCACAAACTCACTTACGATGGAAACTCTGTGTCATCTTTGTGTAGAATCAAACCCAACCGAGGAACACTGCCTCCAGCTAAAGTGACTTTCCCAACAGGACTACCTCACCCACAGGCAACTCTCCAAGGCAGTTTAAAGCATCAGCCTCCAATTTGTGAAGCGTTTCCTCAGGCACTGTCTCAACTGGGCCTTCGTGGCCACCCTAAAGAATTTATAATTCCCACCACCCCAGCCCTACTGCCTGTCAGCATTGCCACCCAATTTACCTGTTGTTGGGTAGCTCCTGTGCTTCTGGATGCTTGCACTGTGCTTGCAAAGCAAATTCAGCTGCAGGAAAAAAAGAAAGGGGGACTGGGGTTCATTCCCACCGGCTTCATGCAGAACAATGACAAGAAGCCTTTACTGGGTTCTTTTCCTCTGTAAGGTGTGTCCTATACTCGTTTAAGCCTCATAAGTATATTTGAGACAGGAGTATGAGTTATTTTATCTCTCTCAGTGTAAGGTTACTTGTCTATATCAAAATAATAATACCTACTACTTTATGATGTTGTTGTGACAGTTAATTGGGTTAAAGATATAAAACACATAGAACCATTCTTGGTACATGGAAAGAACTCAGTAAAGGTTAGCTGATACTAAAGGATCTTTCTTCCCAAGGGGTGCCTGGTGGCTCAGTCGGGTAAGCATCTAACTCTGGGCTTCGGCTCAGGTCATGATCTCGCCGCCGTGGGATCAAGCACTGCATTAGGCTCTGCACTCAGCATGGAGTCTGCTTCAGATTCTTTTCTCTCTCAAATAAATAAATACAATCTTTGAAAAAAAAATAAAGGATCTTTCTCCCCAAAAATCTCCTTTCTCAGGGGGAAGAGATTAAGTGCCACGAAGCAATTTTTCCCACTCCCTTTGTGAGTCTCACATGGCAGGCTTACGCCTCACTTTAAGTTGCGACATGGTTGTCTTGGGGCCTCGGAGGGCTCTGAGGGAGAGTCTCCTTGGTTATTTTTTCTGATCATTTATTATGCTAGAGCCCCAAATAACCACATAGTCAGTTACCACCTGCCCTTATGCACTTACTCTGTTCATCCTTTTAGCAGCCCCTCCATGGCCTCCCAAGAAACCCTTGCCCTGTGGGTCATACGCACCACTCTGCTGCAGTGATCGATTTCGTCTACCCCTGAGAGAATCCCATTTCCACCATGACCCCTGCCAGTCCAAGGTAGGAGTGGGGTTGCCAAAGCTCTAGGAGACCCTTTCTTCTGACAGCCCCAAGCCCCACAGAACAAGTGACTTGAATGTCCCTGGCTGCTCAGAGCCTGTCCCTTGGAGACACTGTCCAGTGGGCCCAGGACATGGGTCACAGAGACATCCGAGACACGCCACAAGTACATGTCCCCACCCAACTCTTGGGCAGTCCCAGGGGGCCCGTCAGCACCTCCTTGGGGAAGCATTTCTAAAGTCAACAACCATGCCTGTCTTACCACCGGGACACCTGATGCAGCATTCCACTGATCACCTAGCTTCCGACGTTGTCAAGGACTTCCTGGGTGAGCCTTGGCATGTGACTGCTCTACAATCATTACCTAACGAAAAAAAAAAAAGGAGCAGATCACACTGGCTGATCTTTGGCTAAATAATGTTCTAGGGATCCCTGATGGACAAGAGAGGACTAGAACCCAGTCTGCTGAAGCCTACATGCACCAGACACTCTGCACATATTGCCTCACTTCCGCTTACAGCAACCTTTGAGACAGGTGCAGTCCTTCCTTGTCCAGATAGGGAAAGCGCAGGTCAGGTGGCTGTTAAGAGGGAATAGGAGCTGGGACCAGGCCCAGGGCCGTGGGACAGCAAGCCCGTTGCCATTGCTCTCCCACCATGCTACCTCCCAGTTCGTGTTCAGAAAAGAAAATCAGGGCAAACCATGCGAGTTGGTGAAAAGCCTTTGTGGCATTGAGAGGAGATGGTGCTGACCCCCTCCCCTTGACCACCTTCCCTTCCCCCAGCAGCTGTCTGGCTGATCTCTAAGCTCCCCTTCACAGCTGGCCCGCCCCACTCAGCCTGGCAGGAGACCAATCTTCCCAATGCTCTGTAATAATAGGCTTTGGAAATTGGGTTACAAGGAAAATCATCTCTTTTTTCCTCTGGTAAAAGAAAAGCTATGCGATAGAGGCCTTTCTCTTTCAGGGCCCCTCCAGATTTGTTAACTCTCTGAAAACACTGCTTATAAAATAGCACTTGCAACAAGGCAGTTGAGGCCCTGGGAAGTGGTGGCTGATGGGATTTTAAAAAAAAAAGATTTTATTTACTTATTTCAGAGAGAGAGAGAGCGTGCACACGAGTGGAGGGGAGGGGCAGAGGGAGAAGCAGGCCCCGCGCTGAGCCGGGAGCCCAATGCGGGGGCTCCATCCCAGGACCCTGGGATCATGACCTGAGCCGAAGGCAGACGCTTAACTGA
This sequence comes from Callorhinus ursinus, assembly GCF_003265705.2. Classification (NCBI taxonomy): domain Eukaryota; kingdom Metazoa; phylum Chordata; class Mammalia; order Carnivora; family Otariidae; genus Callorhinus; species Callorhinus ursinus. The sequence goes on along the minus strand of NW_027397096.1, from coordinate 7,374,545 downwards.
CTGAGCCACCCAGGCGCCCCAGGTGATGGGATTTTAATGTGGTCCACGCTGTGATCTCATCCTGGCTGTCTGCGGAACTTTGTGCTCAAACCCTTAATTATCCGGTCTCTCCATCTTCCTCCAACACCCTCAGCACATTTCCTATCTCAGACCAGTCTCAGGCGCCTTCGCCATAACCTTCATTTTCTGCATGGAGCTTGGAAGCGGCAGACGCAACTGATGGTGGAGGGACTGTGACCGGGAAAGTGGCGGCTGTCTGCCCGGCAGCTGAGGTCAGAGAGACTAGTGGCATGTTGCCTGCCAAGTCAGGGAGGCCACTGTGAAGCTTCCTTGTGAGGACAGTATCTGACTTTTATGTCAAAGGGGTCCTGACGGCTGGGACGTCTCAGCCTGACAGTCTGCACATCTTCATGGAATTATGCAAGAGGCAGAATTGAGTTTTGGGGGAGACCTGGGGGTGCCAGGAGAGGAGATCTCAAGATGAAGAGCATCGTCCAGGGTAGAAGCCCAGTCTGTGTGTGTCTGATTAGGAAGTGGACCAGGGGCCCGGAGAAGAGATCTTATAGTCATTGACTTGGCTTTGACCTCACAAAAGTAGCAGTTTTCTCTCCTGGAGTGTTTCCGCCCAGGAGGGCACCTGTCCCTTTTTCCCTGGTCCCACTGGTCCTGTCCTGACCCAGGCCCTCTTCCTTTCTCCCCTGGACCAGAGCGAGACCTAACAGTATCTGACCTTGGGACACAGTCTCTGCCAAGCCTCTTGCCCACACTGGTCACCAGGATTTTTAGGAATGTGAGCCTGATTGTGATTCTTGCCTGCTCAAAAATGTGCCTCAGATGACATTTTTGCAAAGCTACACTAACATACCTCCTCACCAAAAAAGTCCCCAAAAGACATACGACCAGATGTGAACAGCAATTTTTTTTGTGCAGTGGGTTTACATGTGATTGCTTTTCCTTTGCACTCTTGGTATTCAAGTTTTCTGCATGGAGCCTAAGATAAATATTGTTTATTTTTCTAGGCATAAAAATATCACCTGGAAAATAAAAAAGAAAAATCCTTCTGCACAGAATAAGCCCGGATTCTTGAGCCTTGCATTAAGCTCATCCAGAGATTAGACCGGCCCTTTAATACCCCTGTTGTATTCCTGCTCCCAGGACAGCAACACAGAGGCTTCAGACATGTTGTTCCCTGCCCCAAATGTAGCCCCTTCCCCTTCCTCCTGCCATCATTTCCTCTCCTACCCACACCCATCCTCATCATAGCTTTGTGTTCCTACCGAACTCCTAGTCATCCTTTGGGGTCCACTTCAAATGTACCTCTTCTAGAAACCCTAATCCCCTCACTCAGAAGAGATTGTTTCCTCCACTTGGAGCTTACGGTGCTTGTTAATACTTCCCTCTTACCTCACCTCCACTAGGTTATGAGAGATGCAACTCACCCCATCTCCAGATGAGGAAATCAATGCTCAATAGGAGCTGGTGGGTGTTATAGCCAGGACCAAATCCAGGCTGCCTGGTTCTATATTCTTCGCCATGTAACCACTAAACAATAGAGTTTCAAGACAGATGCTACCTGTCCCAAAGCATAAATAAGAACTGTCTCCAAATGTGGTTAACCATGAGGTGCCCTTCACATCACTGCAGTTGTCCAGCATGATCAGTCCTGCCCCACCGATGGCACCCCGTGTGGAGGAGGTCCACATAGGGCAGGGAGGTGGTGGATCTCATTAGTCGCTGAGGTGGAGGAAGAAGATGTGATCCCACACCATGGGAGGGGAGAGGCTGAAGCGCTAGTAGGGAGGACTACTGCCTCCTTTGGGAAGAAGATTTAAAACCTGCTTTAACATCCACTGCATTTCACAGACTCTCCTGTAGGAGGGGAGGACAGAACTCTAGAGGCATAACCCAGGAAAGTACTATCCTAGTGCCAAGATCTGGACTCTTCATCTTACAAACAAGAGTGCCTACCTGTTAGCCACAGGCAGCATGCGTCAGCCATGATCCAGGCTAACGTGCAGAGTGAGTCCCAAACGAAGAGTCTCTGTCTTGCTAGCATCCAATGAAGCAGGTTGATGAAGCAGGTAATGAGTGATTAAGGGAGAAGATCGATTTTTTAAAGTAGTGCCCTCATGATTTTAACTTTGAAGATGGGAAGTGGACAGGAGTCACAGCGCCAATCGTAGAGGCTTTGCTCTAAAATTGCAGATCTGGATGGACCCCAAATCCACAAGCATTTCCTCAAAGACCATCATGGGCAAGGCTTTGCTGAGGGCTGGTAGGGAGGTTCAAAAAGGAGTTAAGGCATACTCTGTCTTTCACAGCCTTTGTGTCTCTCTTGGTTCTGCATAAGTTCGAAGCATCCTAAAATGTTGCAACTGAATGGGCCCTCAAAGATCTTTGTTCTCAACTCCCTTTAAGCTTTGTACTCGACTTTCCGTTCATTCAATCAGCAAATATTTGTCAAAGGCCTACTAATTTTCAGGCACTGTCCTAGGTGCTGGAAATGCAATGCACCAAGGAGACAGATTGGTTCAGCTTTCATAGCTTTTATAGTCAATAAAAACAAACAATAAAGAAGTGAACAAATAAATACCTAAGATATTTCCATAGTGCTACATCTGTGAATAAAAGATAATAGTGTGATGTGATAGAGAATCAAGGGGGCAACACTAGACTGGGTGATCAGGGAAGGCCTCTGAGGAGTTGTTTGAACTGAGATGTGAATGATGGGGAGAAACTCCATATGAAGATTCAGGGATAGAGATTCCAGGCTGAGGGAATGGCAAGTGCAAAGGTCCTGTGGTGATTACAAACTTGATTTGCTTGAGGTATACCAAGTAGGTCGGCATGAGTAGAATGGGCAAGGCAGAGAATCCTGGGAAGAGAGTCAAATGCCTGACCATAACCTATCAGACAGCAGGGATTTGGAATTCATGTAATGGTAAGAGGAACCATGAGGAGTTTTAAGCAGGGGAGATACATAGTGAATTGAGAGCACCCAGGTCTGTAGACTCCCAGTCTACCACCACACTGCACGCCCAATACACAGTGACACCTCTCCCTCACTCCCTCTGACTTCTGCTCCAGTTTCCTAGAATTGCAGAGTGATGAAATTTTCCCTTCCTTCTAGTTAAATGCTGAGCCAAATGAGCGGAGCAATATGCTTCTATATAGAGCAGTGTCTACTCCTGAGCATATCTTTATCCCTTAAAGGGGAATGAAACATGATAATTAGTAACCAATTAATGTGCATTTCAACAAACTATATTTTAATTTCTGTCATAGGTTGTCTGCCTGTGAAATATTCCATGTTAATTAAATTCTTTTAATAATCCAATGAAAGTACCTCTTCTCCTTGATGTGCTGGTTAAAAGGAAGGCTATGGCAGACTTACGGCTCATGTAATTTGAGTTAATGGCATGAATCCTGCTTTGAGCTTTCATATGCCTATTGAACTAGAGATCTCTTAATACTTGCTAGACTTCTTTTTATAAAATTATCACACAATTGTGCTGTTATGTCTGAGAGACTACGTTCTGACAAGACAGGGCTTCGGGAACTTGGCTAGAGAAATATTTGACTGTATCTTGTTCTAGCTTTGATCACTGACCAGTTAGACTGCGTACCCTGCCATCTGCCTTCTTTCACTCTGCAACAATGTCCTAATCTCTCCCTCAGAAAGATTGGTCACTATGGCTTTGATTTTAGGCATTAAGTACCTACTCTGTGCAAGGAGTTGTGCTGGGTACTGAGGAACTGGGTACAGAGTGGATGAGGCCTATTCTCACATTCTGTCCCCTGTTGCAAGGAAGCTGGGGGTTCCCAGATACAGGCGGGAGGATAAGTAGCTGTCCAGAGCAGCAATCAGGGGTAATTAGTTAGGACAGAGGGGATGAGTTGTTCCAGGCAGGGAGAGGCCAGAAGCCCTCATTACCAAGTCCAGGGTGTTAGAGGCAACTCTAGGCCTCTACAGGATGGAGTGACAGTCCATATATTAGGCAGCAGGGAGCAGGAGGACTTGCAGGGGATGGGGACTCTCAGACTCTGAGTGATGGCGGTTGCGATCAGATAGGATACTTGGAAAGGTGTGAGGGATGCCAAAGGTGGATCCAGAGAATTGGAAAAGGCAGCCAGCAGCCAAGCAGTGAGTCTGGGACCTGGGCCCTTGAGGAATTGGAATGGTGCTTTTAAGGATAGATTAACCTACTACAGAGTAGTACATGACTCACCAAAATCTATAAACTCTCAAACACAATAAAAGTTTATCTCTTGTTCATTTAATAGTCACAGGTGGTTGTCCCTGACTGACAGAGCTGCTCTGCCTGACTTCCAAGGCCACTTACGTACCCAGACTCTTTGCCTGTTGCATGCTCTGTCCTCTACCAGTACTTCTCAAAGCGTGGTCCCCATACAAACAGCATCAGCACCTCATTTGGGACCTTGTTGGAAATGCCCCTGCTCAGGCCCCTCTCCGGGCCTATTGGATCAGAAACACTAAGAGTGGGACCAGCAATCTATGTTTTAACAAACCTTCCAGGCGGTTCTGATGCACTCTCAAGTTTGAGAACCCCTGGTCTAGGGCCATGTTGCCATCTGCATCCAGCCAGCCAAAGCGGAAAAAAAAGCATGGAGGAGGCACCTGTAGATGGAAAGCCTTGATCTCAACGGCATTCCCATAGCTTAGGTAAGAGCTAGCCATATGGCCATGTTTAGCTGCCAGAAGGGCTGAGAATGAGCTCCCATGCTGGCCTGCGGCTTCCCAAATGTAAGTACATGATATGGAAGAGGAGAAAAGCCTTTTTTCTGCCACAGAACATGAAACAGGGGTCTGAGGGTAAAAGAAGGTGGCCAGAGTTGTCATACCCATGACACTTAGAAAAGCTCATGGCAGGTTTCCCAGCATTCTTCTCTGCTGGAAAAGGGGCTTCTATAAGGTACCTGGAGGCTCACATTGGCTCAGGACCATCAGAAAACTGAAGTCAGAGAGGCTCCACTGTGTGCCCAAGATTACAGAGAGAGTAAGTGAGTGAGCTGCAGCCTGACCCAGAACAGCCGGATGCCAAGTTCTAGGTCTGTTTTGTTACACTCAGATGCCTCCAGAATACTAGAACTCTCAGACTATTCTTAAACTACACCCAGGTAGCCCTTCTGTATCTATTTCACAGCAAAAGATAGTACAATTGAAGGTACAAGGAGGTGTTGAGAAAACACAGAAGATTTTGATCAAAGAGTAGAGAGTACAGGGCATAATAATAAAGAATGAATAGGTTGAATGCATGTATATGTATATATTTGTATATCTATGTCTATTTATTTGTGTATATGTATATATACATTATATACATATACATACATGATATTAATCCTCCATTATGGGCAACTCAAAAAGAGAAAACTTTACGCATAAATACGCCATGCTGATATGACCAAGTAAGCATTGTGCTTCACTTGTATGAATAGTCTTCAATAAGAGTAAGGAAGAGAAGGATTTTCTAGACAAAGCATATGCAAGATCCCAAAGGGGAAAAGTTCAAGGCATCTTTGGAGAACACCAAATAATCAGATGTGCCTGGAGTGGGATGTGGTAAGAATAATACTGGGATGATAACTAGGGCCCAGAATGTAGTTGAAATTGAATGCCAGGCTAAGGGGTTCATGCTTTATTCTTCAAATAATGGGGATCCAGGGAAGAGTTTTGAGAAGGAGAATGACATGTTCAGACTTGTGTAATAGGAAGATCACTAGGGGGGTAATGAATGGGAGTGACTAAAGGAGAAGAAATTGCTAGAAGGCAAGTAGATAAATGCAAGGTTTTTACAATAGCTTGAGGGAGAGAAAACAGAGTGTTGAATGAAAGTGACAGAAGTGGGTAAGAAGGGGAGAATCATTGTGATTGGAAGTGGCTGGGGAGGAAGGAGGTGTTGAAGATGAAGTAGCTGTTTCTATTGTCTGTGACAAGGATTTAGGGGGACATAAAAAACAGAGCATGGCAGACATCCAAGTGTTGGGTAAAATATGCTGTACTTTATCAATTTTTAGACGTTAACATCCTTAAAATCCGGCTGTCTCCCACACATGAAGGCATTTTTCAGTCACTGGCAGGCAGGAAATCATGAGAAAATCATCATAGCCCACACATGTGCGGATTCGATGCCATGATCCCTAATACTGTCAAAACCCCAGTTGGGTTCTACCCATTCCTCCACATATCAACCCAACAACTACTAAAGGGCAGGAGAAATTGTCGCATTGCTTAAAAAAAAAAAAAAAAGCATCAAATATCCATTGGCCAAAATTCTTTTTACTGTGTTTGAAAGGAAAATGTGTAACTTTGTGACACAACTGGGGGGGTGGGGCTCAAACGTGAACGTAGTCAAATAAGAGAGTTCACAGTGTTGAGATTTGCTCGAAAGAAAATCCTGGGGACAATAACAGAGCACTCTTTTTCAAAAAGAGTACGTCATCAAGAGGTGTACGGTGCAGAGTTGGAATCCTGTAGGGAAAAACACGGACACTGAACAGTCAAAAAAAGATTTAGGAAATTCTAACATTCTTTTATTTTTTTTTTAAGATTTTATTTACTTACTTGAGAGAAAGCAAGGGAGAACAAGCATGAGCAGGGGGGAGGGCAGAGGCAGAGGGAGAAGCAGACTCCCCGCTGAGCAGGAAGCCCCATGTGGGGCTCAATCCCAGGACGCTGGAATCATGACCTGAGCCAAAGGCAGACGCCCAACCGACTGAGCCCCCCAGGTGCCCCAAGATTCAGGGAATTCTAAAAGTGGATATGTTCTAGGAATATGCTAACCATTTGTTTTCCATTTTATGGAAGAGTGATGGATATACAGGCTGTTGTAATAAATGTAAAGTATTTTTCTGAATGATAAGAATGATAAGAATGATAAGAAATTGTGTCAGTTTGTCCGATCTTTTTTTCTTATTAGTATGTAAAATAATGGTACATCTTAAAATGGATGGCCCCCTAGATTCAATGAAATGTGACATTCATCATTCTCAACTCAGAGCAACTCAGAATGAGGTAGATGTTGAGCTTGGGATGTTTCAGCGTAGCTGAAAATATTTTCCACGCCATGCTGGTGAGAATTCAAAAAGGTACAGAAAGTGTGGAAAGTAGTGTGGCAGGTTCTTATGAAGTCGAACACACACTTACCCTGAGACTCAGGAACTCCCACTCACGGGTATTTGAGAAGTGGTGTAAGAGAAATGAGTGAACGTACGGTCACGCAGACACTTGTGCACAAATGTTTATCGCAGCTTGATTCGTAATAGCCACAAACTGGAAATAATCCAAGTGTCCATCAACTAGTGCACCAATCAACCAAGGGTGGTGCATTCACACCATGGACTGCTATTCAGCAATAAAAAGGAACAAACCAAAGCACGTGATGACAGGGATGAATCTCAGAAGCGTTGTGATAAATGAAAGAAGTCAGTACAAAAGACTCCAGACTGCATGATTCCATTTCTAATGTCATTCCAGAAAAGGTAAACCAATAGGCACAGAAAATAAATCCTGGGGTTGGGGTTAGGACTGGTAGGAGCAGGTTGCTGGCAAAGGGCCAAGAGGGAACTTCTGGAGTTGGAGAGCTGTCTATAGCTTGATTATATGGTGGTTATGCAACTGTATGCATTTGTCAAAACTCACTGAACTGTCTGCTCGAAAAGTATAAACTTTGTTTTATGTAAATCACACCTTGGGAAGCCTGGGGTTTTTGTTAAATGTGGCTGAAAGATTGAAAAAGACCCGAGCTCAAACCCCAGCTCCTCTTCTTACTTGCTGTGTGCCCTGGGCAGCTAATTTAACCTCTCTGAACTGACCCCAGGTTCCCCAGGCACAGGGTGGAGATAAAAGGCCCGCTCAGTAGGGCTTTGCTGTGAGAACTAAGTGGGATGATATATGTAAAGTACTTGGAGAACTTGACAAGGACTAAATGGTCAATAATGTAGCTTGCATGCTAGCTGGGACCCCAGGCAGTTTCATTACTGGGGGATTAATCAGTTGTTGGGATGACAGACTTGTACAGGCCAATCAATTGCTTGTGGTTGAAACCATCATTCTGATCAAAACGGTGTTGAAATCGGGGCTCCAGGGAGACCCAGCCTGAGCTATTTACGGTATGTGCATTCAAGACTTCACTGCCCCTGCTCATGCTATCCATCTCACTCTGGGAAACTTTACAGAAAGGGAGAGAGTATTGGGCGAAAGTTATTTTGAGCAGGGGTCCCAGAGACACCTGGGAGGCTGAGCACAGGCCCTGGCACACACAGCAAAGGTTGACTTGAATTGGCTTTTGCTTCCCGCTAATATTTGAGTCATCCACACACAGCAAAATGAATCAAGTATTCTGTATGTAACAGGGGTTATGTTAAGCATGTTGCACTTGGTGCTCTTACAGGGACCCGGTGAGGTAGAAACTACGATCATTTCCACGAAACTGATGAGGAAACAGACTCAGAGAGATAAAGGGACTTGTCCAAAGCCACAGCTAGTTGGGACCCAGATTCACCCCCTAAAATCCTGGTCCAGTGGGTCTTAATCATACATGAGCCCAAGTGAAGGACCCGGGAACCCAGTGCAAGGGCAGAATGTTTGGGAGCAGAGCACCTGGGGACCCGTGCCTGGACATGGAGTACCTGCAGCACGGTGAGCTGGAGAAAGGGCCGTCTCAGGAAAGAGCACTTGCACTAGAGTCCCTGAGGGTAGGTTAATGCCTGTGGATGTAGGGCCAAGGGTGTGCTATGCTTTGGGACCTAGCTACCTTTGAGTTCCTTTCTCCCCCAATAAGAGCGGCCCTGGGCAATCTTTGGAGGTTCCTCACTCTTTCAAACCACAATGCTGCTCAGGGGACCAGCAAGCCCCGAAATCCTGAGAAAGATGAAGCCTTGGCAATCCCGTCCTCACCTGAGTGCAGGTAACAACGCCTTTTGCAGCAAAGGCCTGAGCTTCCACTGAATATCTTCCTGGCCTGTTACCTGCTGGCTCTTGTCTAGGGAGTCCCCATTCCTCCCTGAGTCTCTCTCACCCTGTCTGTAAAATGGGTGGGCAGATCTAATTGTTCTTTGGGCTCCTTTCCAGTTGGATGCTGTAATGGAGCAAGTTGCATTTCCTTTTTGCATGTCATTGGATTTGTCAGCCATTCAGTGGTTCTATAGCAACAATGATGTAAAATGTATCAAGAGCACATATAAATCAAGAGGTGACCCTGCACTCAGCTGATACGAGAACCAAACTAAATTCGCTCAATTGATGAGCATTTTTTAGGCATGTCCCCTGGGCTGATCACTGTGCTGGGGGTCCTAGTGAATAATAAGACTTGGGTCCTGCCTTCAAAGAATTCACCATCGAGTGGGGAAACTTACAGCCACCCACCCACCTAGAAAGTGCTCTTGGGGAGCTGTATCAGGCCCCACCAACCCAAAAGAGCGACTAACTCTTTGTGAGGCCAACAAAGATGGATTCCTCTTTGCCCCTGTGGTACAAGGCAAAGTCTCCACCATGCTTTAAGAGCCCTCCCTGAGAGGCCCCTGTAGACACAGTTAACCTCATCTCCCGTTTCCATCCCCTCTTCAATCTCTACACCCCTTTCTGTCCTTTGAGCAGTGCTGTTATGAGTTCATTTATGTCCCCCCAAAAGATGTTGAAGTCCTAACCCCCAGTACCTGAATATGACCTAATGGAAATAGGGTCTTTGCAGAGGATCAAATGAAGATGAGGTCATGAAGGCGGGTCCCAATCCAGTATGATTATGTCCTTATTAAAAGGGGGACATATAGACACAGAGACAGACACACACCCAGGGAAGATGATATAAAGGCACAGGGAGAACGCCAACTACAAGTCAAGGCATGCCTGACATGACCAGAGACTAAAAGGGAGGTCTGAAATAGTTGCTCCCACAGAGCCCTCAGAAGGAACCAGCCCTACTAACACTTTGATTTTGGACTTCTAGCCTCCAGAACTATGAGACGGTACGTTTCTGTTGTTGAGGGCACCCAGTTGGTGGTTCTTTGGTATGCCAGCCCCAGGACACTAATACAAGGCAAAGATCTCACATGGCTATTCCTTCCTTCTTTGCCCACCCCTTCACCTGACTAACTCCTCCCCAGCCTGGATGTCACCTCCTCAAGTGAAGTCCCCTGTCACACACCACACGGGTCTCATGTTGTGCCATACACTCCCTCATGTAATTCCCGAGTACGTCCTGTCTCGCCATCTGGATGGTGAGGTCCTTAAGGACACAGCGCTCAGTAAACACCTGCTCCCATCCAGTGTGTTAAGTTGGGCTTCCTACGGGAATCAAGTAAGAGGCTGACTGTGAATGTGCTTTGCAAGCCAGAAAGCTCTGGGCACACAGACTGGGTTTGGTTATTTGTGTCCTAACCAAGGCTGGATTAGGTAAGCAACAGTTCTCACTGCTGCACTTCTGCAAGACACTGCATATTAAAGTTGTCTGTGTGTTTTCTTGGCAGACAGAAAAAAGAATTTGCATTTGGGCCCTCAGATGTTTATATTTGGAGCTGTGCTGCTTGTGTTTCCAGCTTTTCTCCCCTCTACTTTGGAATCCAGCCGGAGAGCCCTGAAGGGGGCTCAGGAGGAGTAAGTTGTTAGCATGGAAGGCGCTGAAACCATTCTAGGGCGAGGAAGGCAGGAGCCAGCAAGGAGGAGCAGCCTTGCCTGGCCCCAGAGAAAGTCCAGAAGGCCTCTCCATCTGGCTGTCCATTTAGAAACCTGACCTCTTTGCAAGTAATAAGCAGCCAGGGCCCATTAAAATGCAAGGCGCCTGCTGAGTATCTGAGAAGGAATCTGCTAGTCAGAAATGAGCTGCTTTGGGGGTGATTGTGGGCTCCATCTTCAGGTGGCAGGAGTGGGTACCACAATAACTAATAGTCACCTCCCTTCAGACTCCAGCTTAAGGCCACATGGCTCATCAGGGGTGGTCATTTCCCCTCAGTCTTCTCTCTGCAAATGAGGACAGTACTCTGCTGTGCTCACCCCACAGGCTGGTTTGTTGGGGAGATGAATGAAAACCTGGGTCTGAGCAGGCTCTGAAAACTGAAAAGTACTTTGTAGGTATAAGGGACTGTCATCTCTGTTTCAAGACGAGTTTCACAGCTGTAGTTTATGTACCCACCCGAGCCTCCCCAGGCCCTCCCTTTGGCCATATCCAGGTGGAGATTTTGATGCCCCCTGACCTCATTGCCCATCTCCACTCTGCCTATTGGGTGAGGCAAGGAGCCTCAGACACCCAGAGTTTTCATCACTAAGTCCCTTTGAGCTCTGATACCCTACAGTTCCTGGTTCTAAGTTCCAACTAAAGAATACAGGATATAAAAGGAGCATCATTCACAAGTAGCAAGGTGAGGGAAAAGTATGGAAATTAGCAGTTACTGAGCTTTAATTGAAAATTTACTGCATGCCACAGATTGTGCTGGAGGCTTTCATACATCTGTTCCTTTAGTGATCATACCAGCCATGGAGGATATCACAGATCCTTTTCTACAGGAGAAACCAAGGTTTAGAGAGGTTAAGTAACTTCCCCAAAGTCACACAGATAGAAAGTTATAGACAGGAACTGGTTCTGTCTGATGCCCTAACAAAGGGGCCTTAGATAAATCTACCCAGATTCTCTTCCAACTGCCCCTCCTTGACCCGCTGGCTCTGGTCCTTCATTGAGGGATGTTGACCTGAAACCCAGTTTTCACTCTTCTTCCAGGTACTCTTTAGAATTTTCTGTTTTATTTGGATTCTTCTGTTGGTTCCCCCATTGCCCCTTGATCTTTGGTCATAGTCAGCCCATTCAGCTCTCCTGCCAGACTCTGACTTCTGCTTCATAATCTGCTCTCCAGAAGGAGGAAAACCCTGATTCATAGCATTTGCCAATTCCTATGGTGCAAATAATCCCACCATGAACACAACGATTTGCCTCATGCTGCAAACACAGTGTCAACCGGCTTGCAATATCCCTGATAGTTTGAACCAGCTATGAGCCAGCTTCAGCATAGCATTGCTGATATTTTTAAGGTACAGCTTACAAGACTTTTTGATAGTTAAAGGATAGGAGGCAGGGGAAAGACAAATCCAGGATGAATGATAATCTGTCCAGTGGTGGTGCCATTGACTGAGATGAAAAGACTGAGAAAACTGTCAAGTCGTCATGAATGTCACTCCATTTTATTCTCCAGGTTTCACAGGGGGAAGTAATACCACCATGTCTTTGCTCTTTCATTTGGCAATACGGGGAACATTTCTACACTCTGCCTAAACTACTCGATCCTGGGGCCACTCTATGATGTAGCAGTTAAGAACATGCACCCTTGAAATGAGACTCTCTCTTTTTTTTTTTTTTTTTGCCTCTGTGTTAGTCAGGATAATGCTAGCTGCTGTAACAAATAACTCCCGATCTCAATGACTAAATCCAACTGAAGTTCAGGCTTCTCTTATGTAAAGTGCAGCCAGCAGTATGTGGGAGGCCGGAATGGAGGTGGGAACTCTGTTCACACGGTCAGTCAGGGATCCAGGCTGGTAGAGGCTCTCCCATCTCCAACATATAGCTTCTGAAGTTCGTCTAGGGATGAATTCCACTGGCAGGAGGAAAAAGAGAAAGAGAAGGCACGCCTGCTTTGTAACCACTTCTACCAAGAGGTGGCATCTTTATGTCCACATACTCATAGCTAAGAACTGATCAGCATGGCCTCATCTATTGTAGGAGAGGTGCCATTCTTGCCTGGGTAACCATTTCTTAGCAACAGCTTCACAGTTTGGAAGGGCGGCACAAAACCTTGGTGGACAACCATTCAGCTCTGTCTTGGTCCTCCATTCCTTGGTTGACCTTGGGCAAGTTACTTAACTACTACTCTAAGTCTCTGTTTCCTCGATCCTGGTGTTTATCTCCTAGGACTCCTGTACAGCTGAAAAGAAATGCTTACAAGGCACGTGGCCTGCCCTCTGCCACACTCAATAAGAGGAATATTTATGCTCACCTGTCTACCCTTAGTATTCTCCAGACAAGCCCTATATCACATCAATGTATGCCCCCCCCCCAACCCCAAGCTTTCATCTGCAATCCACAGAAAATGAGGCCAAATAACAAAAGCACTGTGAGAGAATTTTGACCCTTGGAGGTGCTACGTGGTGCACAGGGAGCCATAGACCAGATCTAACATAACACATTGGGTCCTTTGGCGAAGTTATTGGAATCCCCTAAGCCTCTCTTCCCTCCTTTGTAGAGGGAGGAGAACAATAAACATCCAGGCTCACTGGGAGGATGAGTAAGACATCATATATATATACACAAGAGCTTCACACACAGTGAGCCCTTACCTGTGAATGTTTGTCTTATTACCAGCATCAGAAGACACTTCGAAGGTTGCTTTGGAGGTAAGGAGATGAGACATGTCACTGCACAGACCCCTCCCTGACAGATTTGCCTAATTTTTTTTTTGATTTTTTTATTGTTGTTAATCACAATACATTACATCATTAGTTCTTGATGTAGTGTTCCATGATTCGTTGTTTGTGCATAACACCCAGTGCTCCACGCAGAACGTGTCCTCCTTAATACGCATCACCAGGCTAACCCATCCCCCCACCACCCTCCCCTCTAGAACCCTCAGTTTGTTTTTCAGCGTCCATCGTCTCTCATGGTTCGTCTCCCCCTCCGACTTACTCCCCTTCATTCTTCCCCTCCTGCTATCTTCTTCTTTTTCTTTTTTCCTAACATATCTTGCATTATTTGTTTCAGAAGTACAGATCTGTGATTCAACACTCTTGCAGAATTCACAGCGCTCACCATTGCACATACCCTCCCCAATGTCTATCACCCAGCCACCCTATCCCTCCCACCCCCCACCACTCAGCAACACTCAGTTTGTTTCCTGAGATTAAGAATTCCTCATATCAGCGAGGTCATATGATACATGTCTTTCTCTGATTGACTTATTTCACTCAGCATAACACCCTCCAGTTCCATCCGTGTCATTGCAAATGGCAAGATCTCATTCCTTTTGATGGCTGCATAATATTCCATTGTGTTTATATACCACATCTTCTTTATCCATTCATCTGTCGATGGACATCTTGGCTCTTTCCACACTTTGGCTATTGTGGACAGTGCTGCTATAAACATCGGAGTGCACATACCCCTTCGGGTCCCTACATTTGTAACTTTAGGGTAAATACCCAGTAGTGCAATTGCTGGATCGGATGGTAGCTCTATTTTCAACTGTTTCAGGAACCTCCATACCGTTTTCCAGAGTGGCTGCACCAGCTTGCATTCCCACCAACAGTGTAGGAGGGTTCCCCTTTCTCCACATCCCCGCCAGCATCTGTCGTTTCCTGACTTGTTAATTTTAGCCGTTCTGACTGGTGTGAGGTAGTATCTCATGGAGGTTTTGATTTGGATTTCCCTGATGCCGAGCGATGTTGAACACTTTTTCATGTGTCTGTTGGCCATTTGGATGTCTTCCTTGGAAAAATGTCTGTTCATGTCTTCTGCCCATTTCTTGATTGGATTCTTTGTTCTTTGGGTATTGAGTTTGGTAAGTTCTTTATAGATTTTGGATACTAGCCCTTTATCTGATATGTCATTTGCAACTATTTTGTCCCATTCTTTCAGATGTCTTTTGGTTTTGTGGACTGTTTCTTTTGCTGTGCAAAAGCTTTTTATCTTTATGAAATCCCAATAGTTCATTTTTGCCCTTGCTTCCCTTGCTTTTGGCGATGTTTCTAGGAAGAAGTTGCTGCGGCTGAGGTCGAAGAGGTTGCTGCCTGTGTTCTCCTTTAGGATTTTGATGGACTCCTGTCTCACGTTTAGGTCTTTCAACCATTTGGAGTCTATTTTTGTGTGTGCTGTAAGGAAATGGTCCAGTTTCATTCTTCTGCATGTGGCTGTCCAATTTTCCCAACACCATTTGTTGAAGAGACTGTCTTTTTGCCATTGGACATTCTTTCCTGCTTTGTCAAAGATGAGTTGACCATAGAGTTGAGGGTCCATTTCTGGGCTCTCGATTCTGTTCCATTGATCTATGTGTCTGTTTTTGTGCCAGTACCATACTGTCTTGATGATGACAGCTTTGTAATAGAGCTGGAAGTCTGGAATTGTGATGCCGCCAGCTTTGCTTTTCTTTTTCAAGATTCCTCTGTCTATTCGAGGTCTCTTCTGGTTCCATACAAATTTTAGGATTATTTGTTCCATTTCTTTGAAAAAGGTGGATGGTATTTTGATGGGGATTGCATTGAATGTGTAGATTGCTCTAGGTAGCATTGACATCTTCACAATGTTTGTTCTTCCAGTCCATGAGCATGGAACATTTTTCCATTTCTTTGTGTCTTCTTCAATTTCTTTCATGAGTATTTTATGGTTTTCTGAGTACAGATCCTTTGCCTCTTTGGTTAAATTTATTCCTAGGTATCTTATGGTTTTGGGTGCGATTGTAAATGGGATCGACTCCTTGATTTGTCTCTCTTCTGTCTTGTTCTTGGTGTATAGGAATGCCACTGATTTATGTGCATTGATTTTATATCCTGCTACTTTACTGAATTCCTGTATGAGTTCTAGCAGTTTTGGGGTGGAGTCTTTTGGGTTTTCCACATACAGTATCATACCATCTGCAAAGAGTGAGAGTTTGACTTCCTCTTTGCCGATTTGGATGCCTTTGATTTCTTTCTGTTGTCTGATTGCTGTGGCTAGGACTTCTAATACTATGTTGAACAGCAGTGGTGAGAGTGGACATCCCTGCCGCGTTCCTGACCTTAGGGGAAAAGCTCTCAGCTTTTCCCCATTGAGAATGATATTCGCTGTGGGTTTTTCATAGATGGCTTTTATGATTTGAGGTATGTACCCTCTATCCCTATACTCTGAAGAGTTTTGATCAAGAAAGGATGCTGGACTTTGCCAAATGCTTTTTCTGCATCTATTGAGAGGATCCTATGATTCTTGTTCTTTCTTTTGTTAATGTATTGTATCACGTTGATTGATTTGCGGATGTTGAACCAGCCTTGCAGCCCAGGGATAAATCCCACTTGGTCATGGTGAATAATCCTTTTAATGTACTGTTGGACCCTATTGGCTAGTATTTTGGTGAGAATTTTTGCATCCATGTTCATCAAGGATATTGGTCTGTAGTTCTCCTTTTTGATGGGGTCTTTGTCTGGTTTTGGGATCAAGGTAATGCTGGCCTCATAAAATGAGTTTGGAAGTTTTCCTTCTATTTCTATTTTTTGGAACAGTTTCAGGAGAATAGGTATTAATTCTTCTTTAAATGTCTGATAGAATTCCCCTGGGAAGCCATCTGGCCCCGGGCTTTTGTTTGTTGGGAGATTTCTGATGACTGCTTCAATTTCCTTAGTGGTTATAGGTCTGTTCAGGTTTTCTATTTCTTCCTGGTTCAGTTTTGGTAGTTGATACATCTCTAGGAATGCACCCATTTCTTCCAGGTTATCTAATTTGCTGGCATAGAGTTGCTTAAAATATGTTCTTATAATTGTTTGTATTTCTTTGGTGTTGGTTGTGATCTCTCCTCTTTCATTCGTGATTTTTGTTGATTTGGGTCATTTCTCTTTTCTTTCTGATAAGTATGGCCAGGGGTTTATCAATCTTGTTAATTCTTTCAAAGAACCAGCTCTTAGTTTCGTTGATCTCTTCTACTGTCCTTTTGGTTTTTAGTTCATTGATTTCTGCTCTGATCTTTATGATTTCTCTTCTCCTGCTGGGCTTAGGCTTTATTTGCTGTTCTTTCTCCAGCTCCTTTAGGTGTAGGGTTAGGTTGTGTATTGGAGACCTTTCTTGTTTCTTGAGAAAGGCTTGTATTGCTATATACTTCCCTCTCAGGACTGCCTTTGCTGTATCCCAATGATTTTGAACAGTTGTGTTTTCATTTTCATTGGTTTCCATGAATTTTTTTAATTCTTCTTTAATTTTCTGGTTGACCCATTCATTCTTTAGTAGGATGCTCTTTAGCCTCCATGCATTTCAGTTCTTTCCAACTTTCCTCTTGTGATTGAGTTCTAGTTTCAAAGCATTGTGGTCTGAAAATATGCAGGGAATAACCCCAATCTTTTGGTATCGGTTGAGACCTGATTTGTGACCTAGGATGTGATCAGTTCTGGAGAATGTTCCATGGGAACTAGAGAAGAATGTGTATTCCATTGCTTTGGGATGGAATATTGTGAATATGTCTGTGAAGTCCATTTGGTCCAGTGTGTCATTTAAAGTCTTTATTTCCTTGTTGATCTTTTGCTTAGATGATCTGTCCATTTCAGTTAGGGGGGTGTTAAAGTCCCTCACTATTATCGTATTGCTGTCAATGTGTTTCTTTGCTTTTGTTATTAATTGCCTTATATAATTGGCTGCTCCCATGTTCGGGGCATAGATACTTACAATTGTTAGATCTTCTTGTTGGATAGACCCTTTAAGTAGGATATAGTGTCCTTCCTCATCTCTTATTACAGTCTTTGTTTTAAAATCTAGTTTGTCTGATAATATAAGGATTGCCACCCCAGCTTTCTTTTGGTGTCCATTAGCATGGTAAATGGTTTTCCACCCCCTCACTTTCAATGTGGGGGTGTCTTTGGGTCTAAAATGAGTCTCTTGCAGACAGCATATGGATGGGTCTTGTTTTTTAATCCAATCTGATAGCCTGTGTCTTTTGATTGGGGCATTTAGCCCATTTACATTCAGGGTAACTATTGAAAGGTATGAATTTAGTGCCATTGTATTGCCTGTAAGGTGACTGTTACTGTATATTGTCTCTGTTCCTTTCTGATCTGTGCTGTTTTTAGTCTCTTTCTTTGCTTAGAGGACCCCTTTCAATATTTCTTGGAGGACGGGTTTCGTGTTTGCAAATTCCTTTAGTTTTTGTTTGTCCTGGAAGCTTTTTATATCTCCTTCTTTTTTCAATGACAGCCTAGCTGGATATAATATTCTTGGCTGCATATTTTTCTCGTTTATTGCTCTGAAGATATCATGCCAGTCCTTTCTGGCCTGCCAGGTCTCTGTGGATAGGTGTGTTGCCAATCTAATGTTTCTACCATTGTAGGTTACATATCTCTTCTCCCGAGCTGCTTTCAGGATTTTCTCTTTGTCTCTTAGACTCATCAGTTTTACTATTAGATGTCGGGGTGTTGTCCTATTTTTATTGATTTTGAGAGGGGTTCTCTGTGCCTCCTGGATTTTGATGCCTGTTTCCTTCCCCACATGAGGGAAGTTCTCTGCTATAATTTGCTCCAATTTCCTTCTGCCCCTCTCTCTCTTTCTTCTTCTTCTGGGATCCCCATTATTCTAATGTTGTTTCATCTTATCGTATCGCTTATCTCTCGAATTCTGCCCTCGTGATCCTGTAGTTGTTTCTCTCTCTTTTTCTCAGCCTCTTTATTTTCCATCATTTGGTCTTCTATATCGCTGATTCTCTCTTCTGCCTCATTTATCCTAGTAGTTAGTGCCCCCATTTTTTATTGCACCTCATTAATAGCCTTTTTGATTTCGACTTGGTTAGATTTTAGTTCTTTTATTTCTCCAGAAAGCGTTTCTCTAATAACTTCCACAGTTTTTTCAAGCCCAGCTAGTATCTTTAAAGTCATGATTCTGAACTCTAGGTCCGACATCGTACTAATGTCCGTATTGAGTAGGTCCCTGGCTGATGGTACTATCTCTTGTTCTTTTTGCTGAGGTGATTTTTTTCTTCTTGTCATTTTGTCCAGAGGAGAATAGACGAATGAGAGAACAAAATGCCAACAGGTTAAGAACGTCCCCAGCAAATATACTCTATACAAATCAGAAAAGACCTGAAACCAGGGGAAAAGAAAGGGAAAGAAAGAAAAAAGAAAGAGAAAAGAAAGAAAGAAAAAAAAACAAAAAGAAAAGATTAAAAACAAAAACAGAACAATACAAAAAACCCCGAATATGATCAAATGTGATCAGGCTAGTGCATAGATCAGTGCCACAGACTAGATTTTGGGCATATTTTTGTCTTTCAGAAAAAAGTGCTTCTAAAATTTTAAAGGAAGAAAGACTTATATATGTACAAAATAAGGGTTGATACAATGAAGGGATGGAAGATGACTATAAAGATGAAAATTATAAAAGATTTTATAAAAGGAAGTGATACGATAAGAAGTTTGAAAAAAGAAAGAAGAAGATTTAAAAAAAAAAGGGGGGGGAGATAATGTGAACAGGCAGGAGACTATAACAAAGCCATACACTAGTGATTTAGGGTATATTTTGATCTGTTAGAAGAAACTGTATCTCAAAATTTTAAAGAGAGAACAACTTATATATATATGCCAAAAATAAGGGTAACTACTATGAAGGGATAAAATATGACTCTAAAAATGAAAAATAATGTTTTTTTAAAGGAAAGGGATTGATAAGATATTGGTTGAAAAAGGGAAAAAGAGAAATTAAAAAAAAACAGTTAAAAAAATTAACTTTGAAAAACTAATGAATCATGGTAAAAAAAAAGCCATGAATTCTATGTGCAGTATTCCCCTAGCGCTGGAGTTCTCCCGTTCTCCTGGATTGGTAAACTTGGTCTTGGCTTGCTGGCTGTTCGTGCTGATCTTCTGGGGGAGGGGCCTGTTGCCATGGTTCCCAATTGTCTTTGCCGGAGGCGTATTGCCCCGCCCTTGTCGGTCCCAGCTAAGCAAGCTGCTCGGGTTTGCTCTCAGGAGCTTTTGTTCCTTGCAAACTTTCCGTACAGCTTTGGATGAGGACAGTGAAAATGGCGGCCTCCCAATCTCTGCCCCAGAGGAGGCAAGAACTCGGGGCTCTGCTCCTCAGTGCGCCCCCAGAGAAAAGCAGTCAGTCACTCCCGTGTCCCCGGTCTCCGGCCGCACTCCGTGCTCACCCGGCCTGTGACTGATCGTTTCTATGTCTGGCACCCGACCCCGTGTGAAGTCTCCAAACCCAGCAGATCCCTGCGGTGCGCTCCCGCGCCGCTCCTCCCGGGGGAGGAAGGGGAGTCTCCCCGGATCTGCCGCTTGTTGGGTCCCTGCTGGAGGAGCAGTGGCCCGACTGGGCCGCGGATCACGGTTTATGGCCACCCTGAGCTGAGAGCCCGCGCCTCGGCTCCGTCTCTGCAGCCGGCTTCCCTGCTCCGATACCTGGGAGCTCTGCCGCACTCTGGCACCGCTGGTCTTTCTGTGACCCCGAGGGTCCTGAGACCACACTGTCCTGCGAGGGTTCCACCCCCTGCTTAGCCACTGGAGCGACGTCCCTCCGCGGAGCCGGCTTCTAAAAGGTCCGATTTTGTGCTCCGCGGCTCTAGCACTTGCCAGAAGCGGCCGACGGAGGCCCCCTCCCCCGCTGTCTATCCTCCCGAATATCGCCTCGGATTCACTTCTCCGCATGTCCTACCTTCCAGAAAGTGGTCGCTTTTCTGTTCAGAGAGTTGTTGCTATTCTTTTCTTTGATCTCCTGTTGAGTTCGTAGGTGTTCAGAATGGTTTGATCCCTATTCAGCTGAATTCCTGAGACCAGAGGAAATCCAGGTCTCCTACTCCTCCGCCATCTTGCTCCGCCCCCAGATTTGCCTAATTTTAAAAATGATCCATTTGGAAACAGGACATACCACTGCTGCCTAGTGAGCAGAGGGTTCTCATCGGTAAGAAGTCAAAGCTGTTCATTTTCTAAGACATCTCCCTCTCCTTTTGATTGTGCACACTCAAGGTTGTCCGGGGTCCCAAGCAATCAAAAATGATTTGTGTCAAAGAGCGTATTACAAGAATCATTTGTCATTTCTAGTTCGTGTTTGAATTTGAAGAATGATGCTGGGGAGGGATGTGAAGGCGGGATGCAAAGCTTCATTATGATGAGTGGCAAAACCGTTATGCTCACCTTCTCAAGAATTAGCTCTGGGGTTTAAACACAGTGGGATGGATTGGGAAAGTATTAATAATGAGAATACCTTGTGTTTGGGTGACAATCTTTTCTTTAAAAAAAAAAGACTTGGGGCGCCTTGGTGGCTCAGTTGTTAAGCGTCTGCCTTCGGCTCGGGTCATGATCCCAGGGTCCTGGAATCGAGCCCCACATCGGGCTCCCTGCTCGGCGGGAGGCCTGCTTCTCCCTCTCCCGCTCCCCCTGCTTGTGTTTCCCCTCTCTCTGTCAAAAAATAAATAAAATCGTTAAAAAAAAATAAAAAATAGAAAGACTTATAATGGCACGGAGCGCATAGAATGACCTATGGAGAGCATCGGATTTAGCCTCGCCTTTTATAGAGAGGAGCATTTTGTGTACTCAGAGCCACAAAGCTAACTTTCCTGTTGATTGGACAGTGCCTTCATCTTGTACATGGGGTCAGAACAGTGACCCAGGAGTTTACACCCCGGGTTTTAGACCCAGCTGAGTCTCCAACTGGCTGTGTGACTTAAGGCAAGACACTCTCTTTCACTGCAACTCTGGCCGCCCCTCTGCAGGAGGACATTGATGATTGCCCAGGGTCCTACAGCCCCACACGGTGATTCTGTGCAACTCATGGGACAGGCTTTTTATTCTGATTTGGCAGATGAGAAAACTGGAATCTGGGTACCTAGAGAAGCTTCTCAAAGTGGATTTTGATCTGAATCTTGTAGATTTTCCTTAATAGACAGAGAAGGGAGAAGGACACCCCAAGCAGAGAGAACAGCGTGGCCAAAAAGCAAAGAGAAAAGGGCAGGGAAACTGTCAGGAAAGCGTGTATCCTTGATTGTGGCTATGTTTTAGGATGTGAGGAAAAAGACAAAGAAAGAGAGCACCAAAAGGCGGTTTAGAATCAGTTCATGGAGAACCTCGAATGTCAAGTTCAAGGACATAGCCAGTGTTTCTGAACCAGGAGTGATCTTGCCTCCCAGGGGACATTTGGCAATCTTTGCTCACAGTTTTGGTTGTCGCTGCTGACAGAGATGCTGCTAAATATCCGCAGTGTGCAGGACATCTCCCCAAAACAAAGAGTTGTCCAGCCCCAAACGTCACTAGCTCCCATGCTGAGAAGCTCTGCCGTAGGCAGGCAGGCTCTCTGCTGACCACTATAGAGGCTGCATTGTGGGGTCCGGGGGAGCAGGGGGCTGCTGCAGCCATCCAGAGAAAAGGTGATGAGGATCTCGGCTGAGACAGGGTGGAGGGGACCGACATCAGTGGTGTGCAAGAGATGGAATTGAGAGAATATGGTTTCCTCCTCCCCTGCACCAGCACCTTCAGGCTACAAGCCACTTTTTCATAGCATCTTCTCCGGTTCCCTCTGCTGCCCCAAGAGCCAGAGGTGAAGGGAGACCCAGGGCTGGATTTCACCTCCTACATCCTTCCCTGACCCATGCATGGCTACCTCACTGTTGTTCAGACTTGGTCCTGGAGGGACAGGGAAGGTCAGGAGCCAGCACATGAAGGCAGTCACAGCCCTTCCTGTGATTTGGATTTTATAATGATTTGTGTCGTTATTCCTTTACTACCATTTTCTGGCACAAGATTCCGAGTTCTGTGAGCAGGGACGATGTGGATCATTTTCTTTGCTGCATTCCCAGGGCCCAGCACAGTACCTAACACACTACTGCATTTTTGTTTTTGTTTTTGTTTTTAATTTTTAAAATGTGCTGAATGAATGACTGAGTGTCCCTTGACTCATGGATTAGCCTTGTTGGGCATCACATACTTGCTAGGGAAGTATGGATGCCCCATCTCGGTGAACTTGACCTCTCCACCGCACACTGAACGGAAGGATAAGCTGGGTGTGGCTCTGGCCTCCCTCAAGTCATTTCAGCAAGAAGGGAGCAGCGGTGAAATGGCGGACAGACAAGATAAGACTCAACAGAGCCCTGTATGATGCCTCAACCCTTCTCTATACACCCCTCTTGGGCATCCCTTTCACAGTGAAACCCTTGTCCCCTCCAGGTAGCCCACTGACACAGACATTGGGGCTGAGGAGAGGGTAAAGGGCTGGTCATCCCGTGCGACTGGGCCCATTTGTGGGACAGGCAGGGAAATGCCTCACCATGTCTAGCACCCTACTCTTAGCAACTTGAGAAAGGCTACCAGCAAGCACCCCCAGGCCACAGAAAAAGAAGCTGAGCTTGGGGGCGAAGCAGAGGATGGAGGAAAAAAGGACCCCCTTCAATGGCTGCAGGACAAGCCCACGGCCATGTGGCCAGACCCCGGGGAGGGTGCCGTGGTGGGGGGGCGGTACACATATGTATGTGCTCCCAAAGGTGCAAAGGGGAAGTTTTTTATGTCGGCTTCCCTGCAATTTGCAGAGTTTTGAGCAGCAACTCCAGGGACACACCAGCACCAGAGCTCAAAGAATCAGGTCAACCTGATTCTCAGAGACCTGGCAGCCATCTGGCCCTAACCCCAGATGGCGAGAGCCGACCTCTAAAAGGTCAAACATCGCTCTAGAGGCAAGGAGAAGTCTGGGACCCACGTGTTTGATGTCTGGGCTCTCTTTCTGCCAGAGTCCCTGTCTGCTCAAGATATGGGGTTGGCACAGAGAAGGCAGCTTGGATCTGCTGTGCCACCACCTGCTGTCCCCTGGCCGGCTTTATAGAGCCCAGCACTACCCAAAACAAAGCCTCCTCCTTCTCAGTGGCACCTGGTCCTGTTGGGATGTCCTCTCATCGTGTCCTAGGCTGTTCTGGAATGTTTGTCCTAAAGGGCCAGGAGACCACTGCTACAAACTCCTTCTAAAGGTCAAGGCATGATGCCGACAGTAGGTGTTTCAGACCCTGTCTTGCTGTGTGATTGGGGGCTATGACTTCACCTCTTTAAGTCTCTGTTCACCCACAGGTAAAAATGGGAAGATAGACCTTGACTCTGAGACTTCTTTTCTAATTAAATAAAATCAAATGGAACTCTGGACAGAAAAGCACTTGGTGTACTTAACACAGAATTGGGACTCAGAAAAGCTTTATTGAATGAGTGAATGAGTAATTTTAACAAAAATGAGTGGCTTCCAGAGACATCTAAGAGACTGCCTTCTAAAACACCTTGCTACCTCCTAGGTTGGTCCTGGTGTCCTGGAAGCTGGCCCATTTCTGGCTTCCTAGGGAGGACTGTGAGCTTTCTCTCAAGTTTTCAGCTATAATCCTCTCTCCCCTGGCTCTGATAGCAACACAGTCTTCCAGAAAAAAGCACTTGGTGGGAGCCCAGAGGCCTCAGGCTCCTGCCTGTGCCTCTGCCCTGAGCAAGTGTGACCCATACACTCGTCTCTGTTCACGCCAATTAAGTGGTATCATTAAAAGGCCTGGCACTGTCTGTATATAGCTCCAGAGTGACCACATTAGGAGGACATCACTGCCGTCTGCCAAGCCTCCCCCTCACTGGCCATGGGGTCTGACAGCAGAAGGGAACTGGACTGACCCTCATTTTTTTTTTTATATCCAGAGCATGCTGGGAATGAAGGAAGTCCAAAAATGATTCCAAATTTGGTTTTATTTTTCTAGAAGCTCCCAGGCTAATTAGGTCTGCAAAGCACTTAGTTTTGTGCATTGAAATTGATCCAACACACAGAATATCCCATGGCATATGACATGATTGTTAGTTGCCTCTCACTCATGGACACCAAAAGGATCGATCCCCTTCCTCTTTCTTCAGAGTCAGGTTCTTTCCAAGGGCCAAAAAATTGTTTGTCTAGAGAAATCAGAAACCCCAAGCACACTGACCACCTGGCCCTTTTACTCACCAGCCAAAGAACCCTCTGTGGCCTTCACATTTATTGAATACATATTTCCTGGATCTGCTTTGTAGTAGGCCCGGGAAGATGAGCTGAATAAGACCCAGTAGATATATACGATCCAGTGGGGTAGAGAGATTAATAAAAATAGCTGATTAAAATACAACACTCTGAGAGGCTGAAGAGACAGATGAGTAGAGAACCAGAGGAATGGAAAGGCTCCCTCTATTTATCTGCCTAGGGAATCTTTGAGGAAATAGTAATAGCTCCTATTTATTAAGCACCTGCTGTATGCAGGCAGCCTTCCAAATACCTTGCATGACTGATTTCATTTAATCCTCACTGAGAAGGGGAGGGAACCTGCATCTACCGAGCAGTTGCTGTGTGCTGGGCACTGTGTTAGTGCTTTGCAGAATGACCCCATCTCCTCCGCACAGCCCTGCCACAGAGTACCATTGTTGTCATTTCGGATTCCACTTCTGTAGGCCTGGGGTGGCGTCTGAGAGTCTGACAAGCCCCCAGGGGATAGCGATGGCTCTTGCTGGTCTGCAGAGCACACTTGGAGAAGAAAGGGGATCCACAGCACCTTTGGGACCAGTGTCTCAGCCCTCCCTGCACCACAGAACTGCCCAGGAAGCTTTTTAAAATGCATCAGTGTTTGGGTCTGAGATCAGAGTGATCTGACTGTACTTGGGTGAAGTTCAGAAATTACTATGTATCCAAACCTCCCCAGATGGTTCTCCTGGGCAGTCAGGGTTGAGAACAACCTTTCTACTTTTTACCATCTTCTTTAAACTGAATCTTGAAAGTTCAGCCCAATTCCCAGATGCCCCCCGCCATGTTCCCTCCCCTCTTGGGGAGCCCCCAGGGCCAATTCGACTCAACCAACCCAACCGTACAACCTGGATCTTCTGGCCAGAATCTCTCCCAATTCTCTTTTCTTCCCGGGCTGTCTCCCAGGTTGTGGGCACTGCTCTCCTCTCTCCCCCTCCAATATGTTAATCCCATTGATTTGGAGCCTGCCTCTCTCCTTTCTCCCTGTCCCTGGAGCAGCAGAAGGAGCACCAGACTTCCCCAGGGCAATCGATCCCCAAGGAACTACAAGGTAGCACTTTCTTCCTTAATTAAGACCTTCATGACGAGCCACTGGTATGGGACCAAATTAATCAGCTTTCTGAAAGCAAAGCAGGGAGGCAGAAATGAAAGGGGCGATTCAGCCGTGCTTGCTCATGGTGTCAGAGGTTGCGGCTTGGCCCAGTGTGGGTGGGAGCGAGGCCTGGAGGAGGGCAGCCAGCCTTGTCCTTTCTGCTTTTTTTCTTTTTTTTTTTCAGATGCACGATGACACATTCGAAAGGCAATCTTTATCTAGACATTACTGTCCCTACCCCCTCGGCCAGTCCTCCTTACCACTCACCATTATCTGTCATCAGAGACAAGACAACAGAAGATAATAGGAGTTTCCAATTCATGCTTTTTCTTCCTTCCATTCTCTAGGGAAATTATGTCGAACATCTTTTTTATTGACTTATTTATAAGTGTTGAAAATGAATTCCTTAAAGCTTTGTGTTGGAGCAACCCTGATGTTATCAGGGTCACGGATGCTCCCTCTTGGGCACCTCTGTGGCTGGATGGAAGGTTCCAGTGGCCCGGTGAGGTGTTAGTTAAATAAATTGGCCTCCCTTTCCCCATGGGAAGCCCAGGTGGTGGCCCAGAGCTTTGTTGGGATTTGAAACGGAAATGACACAGCAAGCCCAAGGGGCTGCTCCCTAGCTCCCCCATCCTGGAGGATCACGTTGGGAAATGACAGCCATGTGGGGTCAGCCAGGGTCCTGATCGCCAACCCCCCCCCCCCCCGCGCGCGCTCCCCCCGCCATCTGGGAGAGCTATAAGGGTGCTCGCTGCTTTGCCATTTTCTCACACTAGGCACGTTATTTCACTGTTTGAGTGTCGGCTCCTTGGTCTATGGAGTATAAAACCACTTTCCTCCTGGAGTCCCAAGATAGGATGTGAAATACACACCTGGTGCACAGTAGGCCTCCGGGAATGTCTGTCGTCCTTCTTTCTGTTCCTGTAGAAATTGTCAAAGCTGGAAGTGTCCTCGGAGATCACCTAGTCCAGTTCTTTCCTCTGGCCCTTGGGAGTCTTAGACCCGGGGAGGGACAGTGATTTACCAGCGGAGGAGGGGCAGAACCAGCTCCCTAACTCTGCACCTGGTTCTTTCCCCCTCCCCACAGAGCCGCCCTTTGCCCTGATTGACAGGTGCACATCATTCTGCACACGGTCCCTAAAGTAAGTGTGCAAATCCAACTCTAGTACCCATAGATATCAGGCACGTAGGAGGGGGTGTTCTTTGAAGAGGTATTCCTGATGAAGGCTGTCGTTCTCAGGACCCCCTTACTCAAGGGTGTTCTTTTTGTTTGGTTGTTGCAAATAAGATTTTCATAAAGTGGGAGGCCCAACACCCCACTCCTGGTCTGTTCTCACCCACTTGAACACCTATGCACCCTGGCCCTGGCTCCCAGCCCAGAGTTTATTGGGTGTCTGGTTCCGTAACTGATCCAGAGCCAGTCACGTTGGTTCTGGCTACTTCTGAGAGTCCAATCTGGATCTTAAAGGCTCTAGCAGTTTCTTGGCCCTTGGATGGGTTCAGGGCCCTGAATCTGGCCTTTCTCAAAGATGCAGGTGAGAAACTCTCTTTTTCTTGGATCTGCCCACCAGACAGCCCACCTCACTGCCCATCACCTCCTCCCTGGCACGCACAGCTGCTGAAAAACAGGATTCCTCCTTTCTTCTTTTTAGGCAAGGTGCCCACCTGCATTCTCCATGGATCAAATCCCAGGGCGAGGCAGGAAGGAGGCTGCCCAGGTCTCCTGCACAAGAGGTGGGTGGTGGCTTCTATCCACAACACCCTGAGCCAGCCTGAAAGAGTAAGTGACAAAGTGTCTAGCTGGAAAATGGAGATAATCTGTCTCAATTATGCACGAGGTCAACAAATTAGGACCCAGCATGAGAAACCTGCCTGTGTTTTGATTAGGGAACAGATGTGTCCACCATGAGGGATTCACACAGAAGCTTCCGTTCCGGCATGGACATCAGAACTGACCTTCCCAGCAGACACAGCCACAGAACGGACCACAGCAGGGAGGCGGGGCTTTATGGCGAGGGGCGGGGACGTGGACATGCCTGGGTCACTCGGAGATACTGTGCAAACAGGACCTCTCGGCCAGACCTCCGATACTGACCCATTTGCGGCTCCCCTGGGGCCCTCGCACAACCAGGACAGACCCGGCCCTGAGCAGAGGACAGCCTGGCCCCATTTTCCATTGAGTGCCTACTGTGTATCTGGCACAGGATCAGTCTAGAATGTACCAGAGAAACAAATGGAGAGAAAGCCCCAAACAAGAAGCGCCGGAGCCCGAATGTGTTGGAGTCCACCCCGGGGGACGCCAAGGTGGGTGAGTCAGAGTGAGGAGAACAAAGGGGCTGGAAGAAGGAGATGTCTCCGGGGTGGTCAGCAAGGACAGACCTCTCTGCAGAGGGGAGACTGGTGAAGTTTGCAGGGGATGAGGGGACGGCGGCGGGCCAGGCCAGCAACCGAGTGAGCTAGCAGCTAAGTGACAAGGTACGAGCTACACGTTCATCTCTGTCCCCCCCACGTCCCCCAGGAATCACTCTCGAGGCCACCTGGACCAGCAACGTGCAGGGGAGGGGGCACTGGGGCGTGCAGCTCAGCCTAGCCACCACACGTCCTCTTTATCTGCACATAACCGAGGACAGCCCTACATACATATGACTGGAGATGAGAAGATGCCCAAGCAGAGGGAAGGGCAAGAGGAAGGGCATGGAGGTGGGAACGAGACAGCCTTGGGGATGTGGGGAGAGCCGGAAAGGCCTGGGCCATTGCTGTCAGCTCAGTGAGGCTGGCTCAGAGGGGGCCTGTGGGACCTTCTGCCTTCCCTCGGTTCCTTTGGAACCAAGTTTCCAAAGGAGATTCAGGACTCTCCATGCACCCATCTGCACTCTCAGCCAGATTCGCTTCTGGCCAAAGCAAAAATGGGACAGGATGCTGAGTGGATGGAGGCAGAGGAAAGTAAGAGGCAGTAAAAAGGATCGCTACTCTCGTTTTGCATAAATTCACATCCCCATCAAACCCACGGGAAGAACGCGTTCCCTCATCCTGAATCAAGCAGAGCATCTTCACTCCTGCTTCCACTCTCTGTTGGCTTTCTGACCTTGGGCAAGTCACTCCATCTCCCTGAGCCTCCATTTCGTCATCCTTGCAATGGGAATGGTAATCCTCACCTGGAAGTTGTGCTGGGAGGGCAGGAAGGAGGACCCTATCCGAAGCGCCTGTAGAAAGGTGCCCAGTAACCATCTGTTGCAGGGCATTCCTGAGGATAGAGCCCTTGGAGGAAGGAGTTAGCCAGAGCTGGACAGAAACTCGGAGACTGAGCCGAGGGCAGGAAGAGAAACCCCTGAGCCCAGCCTGATGGCTCTGAGCCCACTGAGGCGCTGCGGGAGAACTCAGCAGTGGCCCTGGGGTATGAAGTTTGAGGCTGATCCATGCGAGGATTTGGTTGGCAGAGACGAAAAGGCTCAGGCATCACTGAACAGTTGATTTAGGGAAAGAAGGATTAAGTAAAACCCCCAAGACTGCCCCAGTAGGTCGGAATCCCCCACAGAGACAGAATTCACAGCATCACAGTAGGAACTTGGTCCCCATCGGACTGCACGGTAGTGAGCTCCCCATCCCTGGTGGCATGCCAGCACCGACCAGAGGACTGCTTGGCAAAGTTACCACGGAGAGGGCACTGGATGACTCCAGGAGTATTTAAAACAAGGAAGAAGTGTAATTCCACGATTCAGTGCTCCGTTGGGAAGGGGCACCCTCCGGGAGCCATGCCCTGTTGCCAGGGTTGTGTATGCATCCTGCTACTTTCCACCTCTAAACAACCCTCCGCGGGAAGTTCTACTTTTCATTCCCCACTTCAGAGGTAAAGAAACAAAAGCTCGGGGAGGCCTAGGACTTGCCCCCAGTCACAGATGCTGTAAGCCCAGAGCTGCAGTTTGACTCATAGCGAGCCTCCAAACTCCATTTTTTCCTTGAGAGGGAAAGACCCAGCTGGGAGGATGGGGTGTCCTGACACCTCCAGTCCTCTCGCTTGCGGTGTGGATCCCTCCTTGTCTCTGAGACCCGGTTTGGGGACCTTGATGTCTAAAGCTGGCCCTCTAGTGTGTCCGCTCTTGCTGGGATTCATAGCACCTCCAGGAAAAATAACACTTGGGTTTGTGTAACACTCCCTGATTTCCAGAGCACGACGCTCCAGCCTGCAGTTTCGTGGGGGCAGACGGGAACTCCTATTTCACAGATGAAAAAAAAAAACCAAACCAAAACTGAGGATCTGTGTGAAAGAAACGAATAGTTCCTGAGTCCTACAGCGGAAGCCTCGCTGTATCATCTCTCTTCATATCCAAGGCAATTCTGAGATGGGAATTACTGTTCCCATTTTCCAGATGAGGAAACGGGGGTTAGGGAGGGTCAGTATGTTGTTCAAAGTCAAAGAACTAGTAAAGGTTGAAACTCCTGCCAAACTGGTGGCTCTTCAAAGACACTGCAGGGTCTCTCCGCCGATGGGCCTCACCCCACAGGGAGAACGGATGGGCTTCCCCCCTCAAGTCACTCCTTTTGGGGTAAGACCTAGTTTCTGTAAATGTCGCCCTTTGGGACAGGAGGGAAATAATCCATTTACCCTTGAAGAGTGAGTGGCATATTAGCAGGACCCAGAATGGGGGAGAACAAAGGAAACAGACTGGAGCTTTCAGGGCCCGGAGGAGAGGCCCTGAGTGGGGGTCCCTAGAGAGTGCAGGGTGCCTGGCTGGGACCACAATGACAGGAAGGAGCCACGGGGACTATGAGACAGACAGCTCAGGGCACAGCTTTGCAATCACTGACCCTGCTTAAAAGAGCGCTCACCTGTACTTGTCACCAGGCGCCAGCCCAACCAGTGGGCTTTACTCAGGGACCTGTCCATTCCTTTCCCCTTCGCGGGGCCCAGGCCTCAGCCACCCAGCAGAGGGCCCCCTAGCCCTGGCCTAAAAGTATAGCCTGCGGTACCACTAAGCATCACTCTGGGCAAAGAGCCAGCTCACCAGAGAAGGGGCCTGCCTCCTGGGCCCACCCAGAGCAGTGGCCTGGGTACTTTCTGGCCAGGTATCTTCAGAGGCCGCACAGAGGGGTCTGAGGAGCTGGAATGAGACTCAGGTTTTGTGAGGTGTAGCAAGGAGGTGAAGGCCCTGGGGGCAGGAAAGCTGGGGTCCAATCTCAGTGGTGCCGTCAATAAATTGTGTGACAGGAGAGCTTCCTTCCCTCCCAGACTCAAGTTTCTCACCTGTGTTGTGAGGATATTAGGCTAGAATATTCTCGAAGACCCCATCCATCTCCGACAGTCTGGTCCAGCATCCTCACCCATCTCTGCCCCTCTCTTAGCAGGCTCTCACAGGAGTCCTCTCCTCATGGGAACCCCCGTGTATTCCACTTGGAGGGGCTGACTCACTGGGTGCATGGTCCCTTCGGTCTCCAGGGTGCCAGAGGTCAAGTGGGGCCATTGTCCCCTTAGCCACAGTAGAACTAGGCCTTCCTGCCCCTGCAGTCATCATGGCTACTATTCCGCCTCTGTCCCCAGGGACCACACTCAGGGATGAGTACCATCAGTGGATCTGGTTTGGAATGGCAGGGCTCATTAGCCAATGGCCTTCCTTACCCCCCACCTCCTCATGCAGGACCCAAGGAGTCATTCAATTCTCCCTAGTTTTTATCCTTTAAAAAATATTCCTTAGCAGACTGAGAGGCTGGGCCCTCCCCAAACCCCAGAGGCCTTTATTCTCTACTTCCTACCCAGAAGACAATGTCATATGGACTCAGCCAGGCCCGGGTCCCCAGACTCAACGGGCCACTTCGCCAAGAGACCATGTTGACCTCACTAAACCACAGGTCCCTCATCTGTGCAATGCCTGCCTGTTTGGTGGAACCTGACCCACAGGGAGCCTGTCACTGTAATCTGCTTTTATGATATTATTATTTATTATTGTTATTATTCAGACTCCTGGCTGACATAGCCAGTATGACAACTCAGCATCTTCTCTCTGACTCTCTGCTACTTCCAGATGAAGTTTCAGCTTTTTGAAAGAAGCCCACCATCATTCCAGCACCCACCTACCCAAAAGCATGGAGCAAGAATCTTCCACCCTCTTGGTTCCTTAGGCTTATGCCCAGGGCGTGCACATGAATTCTCAAAGACCCCTGTAATT
Organism: Callorhinus ursinus; assembly: GCF_003265705.2. NCBI lineage: Eukaryota > Metazoa > Chordata > Mammalia > Carnivora > Otariidae > Callorhinus > Callorhinus ursinus. Next base: position 7,342,590 of record NW_027397096.1, on the reverse strand, counting down.
TCTTCCTGGGAAAGGGGCTTAGAAGGGGCAGCTTCCTGAAAACAGAACTTTCTGCTGTCTCAGAATTCAGAAATAGGAATGTAAATGAGGCCCAAAGCACATTTATGTGACACAAATAAGCCCAAGCTTCGGGGTCCCTCACTTGCTCCCATACCTTATGGGGGCCCAGCGAGGCGCACCGCCCCTCACTCCCCCAGGGCCATCCATCCATGCAGGAGGGGATTAACCAGAATGTGGACTCCTTGCTTCTCTCTAGTGGCCAAGGACCAAACTGTCTTTCCAGGAGGATTGTGTGCTGAACACAGTTGGGTGCCCTCATTAACAGAACTGCCCTGGGGGAACCCCCAAGTCGCTGAAGGTGTCACTTCCTGAGAAATGCTAGAGCGTAATGTATCTATGATACAATAGCAGAGAAGAGTACATTCTCCTGGTCCACACACCGGGGCGAACCCAGGACTGATTTTAATGCCTCCCACTCTCCCTGTCATTCTGCCCGGTTTCCTTGACCATTCTTTTCTGCTTGGGCTGTGTTTCTTTTATGTAGAACAGCTATACTCATAAGTATGACATGATGGTTCTGTGACTAAAATGCCTTTATTAATGACCTTCCCCAAGATCTAACAACCAAGAAAGCCCCCAGGAGAGGCCGTAAGAAGCCAGATTTCCCATTGCAAAGATTCTCTCTGCAGTCAAGCTTGTAATCAGCACTTGGGTGGCAACAATCTTGAGGAATAACAATAATTAACACATGAATGTTGAACACCATTTGTTTCTCTGATTTCTGGGCACGCTGAACAGTAATGAAGATTGTTTTCTCTCTGAAGCATAAAAATGTTCTCAAGTCACCTGGTGTGCTCACAGATGTGCTGATTAATTGTGGCCTGGAATGTCACAATGACCAAGACCCGGGCTTTGCTCTTGGGCAGCTGAAGTTGCTTGCACCTGGGTTGCCACGAGCCAGCTCAGTGGCCTGAGGTGAGGTCAGGTTTGACAGACAGCCTAAGAGTGCCTGTGCATGGAGACCCAGTTAAGCATTAAGCAAGACCCCTGGCCGACCTATTAGATCTTGTTCTCCCCGCTTCTTTAGGAACGTGCTAACTCTAGGCCTTTCTAAGACAAATAGTTGTGATCAAGCTGCCCACCCTGGCTCATGATGCAGCAGTTCCTCGTCAGTGTGCCTGAGACCCCCTGGTGTGCTCATTAACGTGGAAATTCCTGGACTCCACTCAGAGATTTGGATCCCGTGGACATAGAAAGTGGCCTGGAAATCTGTATTTTAATAAGCATCATAGATGGCTGGGATGCAGGTGTTTGCAGGGCTCACTTGGAGAAATACGGTCAAAGCTCATCAAGTGTTAGAGCTGAAGGAAAAGTTGCATAGGTGCTAGGGGTCTGCAACTCCGCTTAGGGGGATGTTCACTGGCAGAAGAGCAAGAGGGAAGGGGCTCTTCCAATATCCTCCTTTACTTCTCCCAGAGCAATTATGCTTCTATTTGTTCAGCAGAGAACCAAGAGCAAGGCCCTGGGGCCTCCCCACATGAGTCCAAGCCACATACAAGCTGTGTGACCTTGGGCAGGTTATTTCACCTGTCTGGACTTCAGCTTTCCCCTCTGTAGAAAAGGGATGATGATGCGGGCGGGGGTTGCCTGGGTGGCTCAGTCGGTTAGGCATCTGCCTTCAGCTCAGGTCATGATCTCAGGGTCCTGGGCTCAAGCCCTGCATTGGGCTTCCTGCTCAGTGAGGAGTCCACTTCTCCCTCTGTCCCTCTGCGTTGCTCGTGCTCTCTCTCTCTCTCAAAGGAATAAATAAAATCTTTAAAGAAAAGGGATGATGATAAAAAAATAATAATTACCAATTCACAGGGTCACTGTGGGGATTAAATGAGTTAATGTGTACAAAGCATTTAAGAACCACATTAAGAATATACTAAGCATGAGTGCATGGTAGCTGTTACAGTATTATCTGTTTTATATTGTAATTAGGTAACAATATTGTATTCACCTCTTTGCTTATAAGATTTAGTTTGGAAAATGTAGGTACCACTTTAAAAAAAAAGTCTAAATAATATATCAGTTTAAACTACTCATTTTATAGATGGGGAAACTAAGGCCCCAGGAAAAGAATAACTACTGGAGGACATGTAGGTGAAAAGCAGAAATGGAACAGATCCAGATCTGACTGAGCTTGGCATTCATTCCTCCCTCCCCCTCCCCCAGCACACCTGCTGCCTTCCTGGCTGTGGGGGGCGGGGAGGGGATATCGGCTCTGGTTGCTCACATAGTCAGCCTTGACTTCTGTTCCACCATGTGTTAGGGGCAGCCCGGGGGGGGGGCCTCCACCAACCCACCCTCTTCTTTTTCAGAGCCTCTGTCTCTCCTTTACTCCCATGCCTATTGTCTTCATATAGCGTGGCCATAAACAAGTTCTCACTCCAGAAATGTTTGAAACTTCTGGTTTACTCCTGGGTCTCAATTTACAAGTTTATGACTACAGAAAGTTCAGGTGTTATTAAGGAGCTCGGGATTGATAGCCAGGGGAGGATTATTTTGTTAGTTCTTCTCCAAAAAGATCCAAAAGAGGCCAGGGTGCTCATTCGCCTCTTGCACCATCCCCACACGTAAGCATCAATATATGTTTGTAGTTCAAGAGGATGATCTCAAAAGGCTGGGACAGGCACAGGGTACCCTCTTTGGAATCTCAGACCAGCTTTCCAAAAGCATGACAACTGTGGTAGTCATCCTTGAAAATGACTGCTGGGATCCCCTCCTCCTTATACGCTTCTACCCACATGGCACCAGGGTTATTCTGGGCAGCCTAGGGAGGAAGCAATGCTATGAATTTAAAAAGACTGGCTTCTAGCCTGGTTGGTCTCCCACCTGCTTGCATCCTTTGTCCCATGGATCAATTGCTCTTGGGAAGGCCATGTCATGAGCAGTCTAATGGAGAGGCAGTAGCTTCCTACTAACAGCCACATGAGGAACTTGGAGTAGAGTTTCCAGCCCCACTCAGTCAAGTCTTCTCATACCGCAGCCCCGGCTCATGTCCTGGCGGCAGCCTCACAGAAGACTCTGAGCAAGAACCACCCAGCTAAGGGGCTCCCGATTCCTGACCTGCCGAGACCATGTGCAATAATAATTTGTTGTTTTAAGTTGTGAAATGGTGGGGTAATCTGTTACACAGCAAGAGATGACTAATGCAGGGGCTATGAGGCTTGAGAGCCATTTCCAGAGGCAGAGGGACAACATTTAGAGGGAAGGAGGGCCTTCATTAACAATCAGGAAGACAAGAAGGGATAAGATGTCCCTAGATCCATGTGGTACTAGATACATCCCGATATGTGAAAGCTTTGTCAGAGGATCCAAAGATGAAAATCTGGGTCCTGCCCTAAGGCAGGCCACCCATTATCTTTTGAGAGCAGTAGGCGAGTAAACAGGAAATCAAACAGAGTGTAATAAGAGAGATGCACAACCCCTGATCCAGGCAGGAAGGAGGGGGTTGGTCAGGCAAAGTGCCCCAGAGAGGTGACTCCTAACCAATTGATGTATACTCAGTACTAACCCAGGCATCTCAGAGGGGGCAGAAATGGATAAAACTGTGTCCCTGACTCCTGGAAGCCCACATCAGTCCTTCTTGACACCAGCTGGACCTAGAGGTATTGTTTAAAAGTCCCAATGCCCAGGGTCTGTTCCAGACAAAATAAATCAGAGTCTCTGGGGATGGGCCTTGATACCAGCATTTTAAATAGTCTTTCTAAGAGATTTGAATAAGTAGTCAGGTTGAGAACCCCTGGTCTAGCCGAAAAAACAACAGTCACAACCACAGCAACACACACACACACACACACACACACACACACACACACACACGCTTGCACTATGATGAGTAACTTTCGTGATTAACATGTGGGTGACATAAATTTCAAGTGCTGGGCATGTGTAGAGAAGACAGGCATGGCTGGGCCTGGGGTGGTCTCAGGAGGCATCGCCAGACCCAGCTGAAAACTCACTCTGCATTGTTCAGAACAGGGTAGAGTTCAGAACAAGATAAGCAAGTCAGGCTCAGAGTGGGGAGTCCAAGGCTGTGTAAGCCTCCAGGTTGGTTCTGGGAGCCATGGGCAGAGCTAAGCCTGCAGGGCTAAGACCTAGCAACTCCAGGGGTGGGCGGAAAGAAGCAGAAGCTGAGGGTCAGGCGAAGCCTGAAACCAGAGACCTTTCTCTGCAAAGAGATGGTGGAACGGAAGAGAAAAGTTTATGGGCACTGGAGACTGCTAACACGTTATATTCCTTGTCTTGAGTTATTCCTACTGAAACCCATGTGTATTCTTATTTCCATTTCAAGGATGAGGAAAGGGAGTTGAAAGAGGTTAAACCACAGGGTCTGAAATTGTCTGTGAGTCATGGAGTAAGGTGGCTGCCAGAGGTGTTGTGTTCAACAAACCAGGTTGTAAGCATCCATGGCTGCCTTGGGGTCTGCTGCTGAGGCCTGAGACAACCTGCAGCTCTCAAGAGAAAGGCCCAGAACCAGCCAAGGCTAACTGGAAGAGACTAGACAGGGCTGGGGCATATGGGTCCTGTGAACCTGGACGAGTCTCGGACATGATGTGCTCTCCCCTCCCATCCCTGACCACCCCCCCCCTCAAGCTACAGGAACAGCCCCAGAGCAATTTCTCTGCCCTATTTGCTTCCCTTCTTGCCCTCTTCCACCAAGGGTCAATTCAACAGCTATAATCCCTTGATCCTTTTGCTCATTCGTTTGTCAGCACCTTTATTCAGTAAATACTTATGGCATGCTGGACACACATCCACTAACCCAGTGGAAAAGAAAGCATGACTCCTAGGTGGTGGTGCTGGGGGTGGGGGCAGAGGTTTAAGGAAGTGAGGAAGAAGTCCGGGAAGAAGGATCAAGGACTGGCTCTGAGATGGAGCAAAGAGTAAGACTCCAGGAGGGTAAGTGGCTTCCCCACAGCCACCCTGTCACAACTCTAGGTGGGTGAGAGTCAGCAAATAGGGGAAGGAGTGAAGCAGTAAGTCAAGGAAGAGGAGGGAGCAGCCCACAAGGTAAGGAAAAGTCAAGGCTGCCTCTTCAAGACCACATGACCGTTCTTGGCTTTAAAATCCCAGTTCCCAGCAGCATGGTCATAAAAGTCCTTAAATGATCTATTGTAACAATATGGGATCCCATTCGAAAAAAAGATCCATGATTTTTGGCCATTGGGTAAATGCCCTAGAAAGATCTATACAGGCAGTACAAAGGTCCAAGGGGGTGGCCAGGAAATGCTCAGCTTGGAAGAGTCAGCTCTTCTTATAAGCTTCCTGTCCCAAAACAGCTTTTCCTCTACAATCCCCTACCCCTCTGCCTGACCCTAATTCCCACCACATTCCCCCACACTTCCCATTTTTCCAAGTTAGGAATGCAAGATACCTGGTTCTGGAGCCAAGTCCACCATTGTGTCCTTGGCTACGTTACTTCCCTTCTCTGGTCCTCAGGTTTCCCACGTGTACAGGTAGAGGCTGGGGCTACCTGTTGGCACTGATAATTGTCAACTGAGTCCCACTCACAGCTAACACTCTTCAGGAGAAAGAGGTCGCCCTCCCATTGGTAAATGTTGATGGAGTCTTTTCTGAATGGTGATGGCAGTTACGTAATAGTAGCTGTCTCTGTAGGCTGCATCACACAAGGTTGGCCTGAGAGGGGGTCAGGTTGGAAGGATAAACCCAGACCCTGAACATGGCCTGGAACATCTTAGAACATAGGCTTGGGCTGGGATGAACAGGGAGAGTAGAATGTGTCAGGACCTTGGGCTCTTTTAGAATCTGCTGGATTCCCTTCACTTCCTCCTGGACTCTATCTTTTCTTCTTGTATTTTTCTAAATTCTCATCTATCTTAACGTGATTAATTCTCCAGGCCCAGTAGCAGTGGGGGCAGGGAAGAGGTATTCTAATCCTCAGTCTTAAGGCTCTCAGGTCAGGGGCAACCAGTCAAGGGTCCGGCTGTCCACAGTGATGACCAGCTTGTCTTGGAATCTGGTACACAGGGAGGCATCTATCTCTGCTGTCAAGTCAAAATAATGATACACTCACATTTTGCCTATTTCTAGAGGTTCTACCTCTGGAGGTGACTTGTAAGGAGCTTTCCATAACCAAAGGGCCCTTCTCTTTCAGCACAGAGAGTAGCTATAAGTTTTCACACTGATTTGGGTCAGGCGGAGCTCCTAGGGCCCTAGGTGAGCTTGTCTAATGGGGCCTCCTGAAAACTATGTTTGGGCTGCTTCAGCTCCACTAGTGGCTGCCCGGGAGCTTCAGTTCATTTCTCTTGGAAAGCGTGAGTCTTTCAAGAAGGGAGGCTCCTCCATGCCTATTGCATTCAGAGAGCGCCCACATCCTGCAGAGACATATAGACCTTCTTAGAGGCTTGGGGCTTTATTCCAAAATCTATCAAGAGTCCTGAAAATGTTCCGGCTGTGTTGAGATTTGGGTTTTTCCAAGACTACTCCGTGTGTAGATGGGACTAGACTGGAGCGTAGTAGCGTGGATCAGGGGAGACCAAATTAGGAGGCTGTGCAGGAGTCTAGGCAAGAGACAATCATGGCTTCACCTTGGATATGGGCAATGACACTAAAAATAAGTGACACAATCAGGGGGTGGGGTCTCTAGGGCTTGGGTTTCATGGTCTAGGGAATGTGAGGGACAGAGAGACCTTGAGACAACTCCCTGTCTTCAGACTTGGGCAACTGGGAGGTGCCGTTTGTTGAAATAGGGACAGCAAAGGAGCAAGGACAGAGGCAGAGAAAAGAGTATGGGTTTAGTTGGGACATGCTGAGTTTGAGGTGGCAGCTATTTATCCAAAGGAGCTGTCAGAGAAGAACGTGGATATGTGTCTGAAGCTATAGAAAGAAGACCGAGCTGGAGATAGAAATAAAGACAGCTTTCAGTAAAGGAAATACCCAGTCTTGGAGAGTCATAGCTTGCAATTATGGCTTCTCCTCCCCCTACTTTTCATGGAGATTCAAGTCTCTGGATATAGCTGATAAACCAAAGAAGTAGGGTGACCACCACAGTCTCAGGGTGATGGCTCTGCAAGGGAATGGGTAAGGTGGGGACCGGTCATGGGAAGGTTCATGTCCCCTAGGGCAGCGTCTCCCAGAGGGTGACCCTTTTGGAAAAGCATATTCACCATGCTAATGCAAATTTATGTGTGAAAAACTGAAATAATTCTTATGTGTTTGAATATGGTCATCTAAGCAGACAAAACTCTGGCCTTATGGGGGGAAGGGTGCACGGCCCCCAAGAGGGCTGAGCATCAGCTTCAGAAAGCAGAATGGCAGGTCTGTGCCTGTGGTCAGGGAAATGTGAGTTAACAGGCCGTCCAGGGTTGCACACTCAGATGCTTCCAGAGGCAGGTGACATGAATGAGTCTAGCAGGTAGTGCGCTGGGTGGGGGCCATTGCTGCCCACTTCCAGTGTGTGCTTCCAGTAGGAATGAGGCCCAGGGTGGCTAAACCTTCTGCTTTTCCAGGAGAACTTAAGAATCCAGGACTGGATGTGAAATCTCCCAGTATTTAAATGTTGGCTCATTAAAGGGATGGATGAGAATTAGAAAGAGAGTGCTCTGTCCAGAAACCAAAGAAGTCTCATCCGCAAGTCAAATGTAACCCATGGTTCATCAGTTAGAGATCGCTGCTCTGGTCCTACCCACCTGAAACACAGGTGCAAAAACTCAGGTGCAGAGACAGGACTGGAGAAGCCCAGGTCACACAGCCAGTTACGGGAAAAGCCCAGACTCAAACGCAGACTCTCTACTACTGTCTTTACTATGCCCCAGGCACCCCCTCCCGCTGGAGGTCTGTTTAAAGAGAAAAGATCTGAATTTTTCCATAACCTCATTATAACACTGCCTACTACTATTCTGAATTTCCCCAAACTCCTCGTTTTACACAGAAGGAGACTGAAACCAAGAAATAAAAACAAGATGTGCTTTCCCCCAGTGCGGTGGCGAGGCTGGGTGCAGAACCCACGCCTCAGGCTCCTGGGCTAGCCTTGTTTTCACCAAGAACTTAAAGCTCTCCCTGGACGAGGACCATATTCAGTGAATTGGTGAAATATTCTGTTCCTAAGCATAGTCGACAATCCAAATTACAGTACCCGGGACCAGCCTATAGGCCACATCACCTTAAATCTTCCCTCTGCGGGGGTCTGACTCACCAGCCGGGCACATCACTTCTCTCCTCTGATGAACGATAAACATGAATGCAGCGGACTCAAAGCCTGGAGCCTCGCCAGCCACTTCTGATTTATCTGCTAATTGGATCCGGAGCAAGGCTGGCATGATGCCGTCTGTCAGTTGGTTAGCGAGTGGTGTGGGAAGGCAAGAGAACAGAACTTCGAGTGCAGGAGATCAGGCTCAGGTCTGCCGCTCAAGCCAGTTGACCTTGAAGAAGACGTCGTTTCTGTGAACTGGGAATCCTCAAACCTGCCCCTTAGATGTTGCCCATGTCCATAGTCAGAAAGGAGATTAGAGCCTAAGGCAGACCGAATCTGATGCCCTGACTTAAAATCTTTAAAGGATCCCCATTGCCTATGTATTGAAGTCCAAAGTCAGTTCAAGACAAGTGTGATCTGGCACCAGCACCCTCTACTGTCATCCCTCAGTACCACCTTCCTCCTTTCTCTTGGTAAGAACAGCTGACATTTATTGATCACGAACTCTGTGCCAGGCATTTGACGTTCACCAGCTCACATATTTCTCCCAGCATTCTTCTAAAAGAGGCACTGTCTGTTGTCTCTAACTTCACAAATCAAAAAGAGCAAGCTTAGGGTGCTTCAAGAACTGGCCCCGAGGCCCCGCAAGTGAGTGAGAGAATTGAGATTTGGACCAATCCTGACTCCAGAGATTGTGGTCTTACCTACTGCATCATCCCATCTCCAATAATGTTCTTGACTCAACCTGACTTCTTATGAATTCTTCTCTGCAAACAAGTCACTTACTTTCCTGCCTTCACCTCTTTGCTTAAATGCTTTGTAAATGTTGTGTGGGAGGAAGAAGGTGGGGGTGGGAGGGAGTAATGGGAGGAACATGGAAGAAGGACAGAGGAGGGAGGGAGAGTATGATAGGAAGGGAAGAGATGGAAAGGGGAAAAGGAGAGAGGGAGGGAACCAAAGGCAAGAGGGATGGCGAAATACATTTATGAAAGCATTTATTTACTGAATGGTGTGAGGCAGGGGTCAGCAAACTATGGCCCTCTACTTTGGGGCCATATTCAGAGCCTGTTTCTGTATAACCTGAAGCTAGGAATGGGTTGATTTTTTTTTTAACATTTTTAAAGGGTTGCAAAAAAAATGATAAAGAATATGTGACAGACCATAGGCATCCTAAAGTCTAAAATATTTACTATCTGGCCTTTTATAGAAAAAGTTTGCTGATCCCTGGTGTAAGTGGATGCCATAATGAACATAATGAAAAATGAATGTAAGGGGATGTTCATTCTTCCAAGAGAGTGAACTTCAGAATTGGGGTAGGAAATCAGAAAATATCAACCTTTGAAACTTACACCAATGAGATGAGATCAGTCACTTCCTCAGGATACGGACCATCAGAGTGATGTTTTGCTGGGGTGTTGCAGATAAAGATGGGCTGGGGCCCTTGCTCTTTCAGCATAGTGGCCCTAGATTTCAAAAGCAGGTAACGGAAATCTTAGAAGCCCCCACTTGCCTGTCAGGAGACAATGTTGTAAAGACAGCCGATTCTGGGGACTGACATCAGCACTATAGGCAGAGCAGAAATGAAGAGTCGGTATGGGGAGTGAGACCCCAGTGCTGCAGAGGAAGAGCAGGTCCTGAGCGGCTTGCCCAAGTGTTCCAAGCTGCCTAACTAGCTGTCCCAGTGAAGACTTCAGGATGAGGCTTTAATGGGTCTGGCTATTTAGATCCTGTCTCCTCCTCTGCTCCAATCTACTAAAGGGCCATTTGATGACAATTGGACTCCTACAGAGAAGATGATGTCCTGTCCAGCTGGTGTGTTGACTTACATTTGCTCAGCATAACAACCAGGATAACCAAGTGCATGCTATTTATTGAGTACCTGCAGCATACCAGGCACTGACTGGGTGCGGTGATTTTTAACTTACGTTATCGAGCCAGCCATCGCTATCCTCATGTTACATATGAGAAAACTGAGTCTCAGAGAGATCAATGAACTTATCCAAAGAAGCATAGCTATAAAGTAGCAGTCACAGTAACCCCTGGTTTGTTGCCTCCAAAACATGATACTCTTTATAATCTCTCTCTCTCTCTCTCTCTCTCTCTCTCTCACACACACACACTAATTAATGTCTTTGTTCTTTGTCTCAACACCGTCTTATATTCCTAGACTCCAATATTCTGGAACCCTGTCTTATCCCCCCAAATAAGTACATGTATGGAAACCTTAATATTGATTTCAATTTCATCAGAAGCCTATTGGTCACATTTTATATGCAGAGATAAACAAAATTCAATCCCTTTTTCAAGAAACTTATGATCTAGTGAAGGAGGTAGACAGATAAACTGTCTGATAAAATGTCATGAGCCTGAGAGCTACTACCTCTGTTGCTAGGGTAGCCCAGACTTTGGACCTTTGGCTCTAAGAGGGCTTCCATGAGTAGGGTACATCAGGTTGAAAGAGTTCACAGATGGGGGAAAGAAGGGTTAGTGGGCAATCCAGCCAGACGGATCAGGATGCACTAAGTCTGGAAGGCTAGCAAGATTTGATATCTAACAATCATTTGGGATGGATGGGGCTTAAGCTGAATCTGAGGAAGTAACAAAAGCCAGATACAGAGGGTCTTTGCAATGTGCTAAGGAGTTTGTACTTTGTACTAATGCCAATGGGGGGCCATTAAAGGGTTTAACTAGGAAATGATGTGGCCTGACTTGTAAGCTTGAAAGATCCTAAAGCATCATATGGAGGATGCAATGAGATGAGTTAGCAACAGCAAATAGAAAGTTTAAATTGGAGAAGAAGCAGAGGCATAGGAAGAAGACCAACTGCAGAGAGTTGGATGGTAGAATCAATAGGTCTTTGTGGCTTGTTGGATGTGAGAGGAAGGAGGGAGAACAGTCTAAGTTAACACCGTGCCTGGCCCCTGGCAGCGCTCCTTCTCCTCCAGAGCCCTGGACTCTTGCCTGTCCTCTCCCAGTTTCTGATTGGGTCTCACTCTTAGTGCCCCCAACCTCTGGAATTACACCTTCCTAGGACTGTGGCTGATGTGCCCCACCCACCATATTGAACCACCTTCCAAGCAATCACCAAACCCAAATTTACTCACACATGATAAGATGTCTTCCACTGAACTTCTCTCCACATCCTATCCCAGCCCAGAACCAGGCCTGTTTCCTGAACCCCACCTTTCCGGTCCCCACCTTCTCCAGCGAGCTGAGCCGGGCCTTGCTGCAGCAACCAGCCTTCCAAACTCTGACCCAGCCCACTCCTCCCTCTGGCCCCCATACCACCACACAAAGCTGGGAAAGGAAGCTAATATGGTAGATTCAAATTCTCTTGACAGCTAGGAACAATGGACCGGAACCAACAAGATGAAATTTAGCAGAGATGAATGTCAGGTTCTACAATACTGAGCCCAGGATTCAGTCACCAGGACAGCTTGGGAAGAGCTGATCTGCAGTAATGATAAAGGAAACATCCAGGGGAGGGGCCGATTAGCTGGCCAGAAGCAAAGCACTCACCAAGAGTGCGAGGCAGCAGCTGCATAAAACATGTGCAACCACAGGCTGAAGCTAAATCCATAGAAGTAGAGTGTCCAGGTTAGGAAAGGCAGCAGTCTGGTCTGACAGTCAAGACCGCTTAGACCCCAACTAGAATACAGTGTTCCACTCTGGGAACTGCTATATCAGTATGTCCAGAAGAAGAGTAGAAGTGAGGTGGTGAATATCTAGAAACAAATTCTGGAAACAGAGAGAAGGAGTGGGAAAGATGGCTGTCAGAACCTGGTGCTCAATTAAAGCTAACTGCTGTCATTGTTATTTTCCCTTTCCCCAGTTGCCCAGTTCTTAGGGGATTTTTCTGAGTCTGAGGGTCTGCCCCTTGGGAAGCACAAACAGCTCCTTCCTAGCTCCACCTGCGTCTCCTTAAATGCCCCCTATCCCGTTCTCCTGATGGGGTTGGGGGCTGGAGGCTGTTGCTGGTGTGTCTGATGTGTAGCCCGCTTGTCTCAAGCTCCCTGAGCTGCAGGGCCAGTGTGATGCATGTGGTATGGTTTATCTCCTCATTTCTCATATCACCCTGGAACGGGGAGCTGGTTGTGTCCTTAGGGCTGACCTCTGTTTTACAGATGACGAAACTGTAACTTCCTCAAGGTCCCTGAGTTCGCTCGTTGGCAGCAGAACTAGGAGTAGAACAGGGGTCTGTCCAGGGCCCTTTCCAAACTGTCTGCTGGTGCTTTTCCTCCGACCCCAACCACTCATTGACCTCCAAGGGGTTTTAATTTAAAATTTAAAAAGGCAGGATGTATAGGCTCTGGGGGCCAGCCACAGAGCACAAGAGATCAAGAGAAGACTGGACCCAAAGGTTCTGTCTTTTATCAACAGTGTTGCCTTTATTACTGGAGCGAAGTGAGTCAATGTCTCGGCGGATTTTCTTGCAGAGCACCGGTTCCTAGAAAAAACCTTGCTCGAGCCCCTCACTGCTGCCTGCAGAATGAGATAGGACCCATCGGAGATGTGCAGAAGCCGAACCCTCCCCACCTCCCTTAGGGGTATTGCCCCTTTGATTTCCAGCAGCAGTGGCCCCAAGTATTCAATAGAGGAAGCAGACAACTGCCTCCAGTGACCCTACTTGCTTCCTCATCACAACTTTTAACCTCAAGAATCCAGCAACTTTACTGTCACGATCATCACCATTTTCTCCTGAGTGCACAGCACGCTACAGAGTGTGTGCTTGATACGCGACTCGCCTATCCGATTGACGCTCCCAGTTACCTGGTGAGATTGCCCACGGGGACAGCGATGCCCAGGGAGGCTTCTGGTCCGGCTGATCACAAAGTATTCTGGCTTTGCCTCCTCAGGAAAGCTGTATTTCTTAAATGTGCCTCCCCTGAGTTATAAAATAAGTTCATGACAGAACTGCAATTTCCCATTTTTACAGTTCTAGGATGACTCCCCTTAAATCTACGCAGAAACGAGGGAGAATGATGTGTGGAACCCAGAACACAAGCAGACAGGTCAACCCACAGGCCCTCTACTTGTGTGGCCAGAGAATTAAAAAGTCATGGAAGGAAATAAAGACATAATTGAGGCCAACTCACTGTAAAGGCATCAACAGCGGGACCCAGATTCAAAGGACTTGATGCCAAGGGGCACAGAATGGTTTCATGGCATGGCTGGAATTGTAACTTGGGTCACTGGGGTTCCTACCGCTCCATGAGCCTGGAAACTGGTCCATTCCAGCCACGGACACTGAATATTCAGGAAACTGTGGGCTAGAATCTGCCATTCACTCGGAAGTGCTAAAGGACTGGCGAACTGTCTTTGCCCTCTGTCTGGAGTTTGGACACCACTGTTGCTCCAGACTAGCAGACAGCTCTCCTGGGCCTTCAGTTTTCTATGCGGCGCACCCAGGAGGTCCACAGAAAAGTTGGGCACATACTAATTGCCACATACCTCCCCAGATCTCCGGCGTGCCTGGGATATGTCTGTGTCCCCCACTGACCTCAGGACAGAGAAGAAACACCTGCCTAATGTCCCCAGTGCCTTCTAGGATGACATTCTACTTTATTCTTGCCACCCCGCCATTTCCCAAATGTTAGGTGCTATTTCTCTATTCTAACACACCCTTTTTATAGAGTCTTTGTGTCCACGTGATGCCACCTCCCTGACCCTTGGATTCACAGCTCTATTTTGCCAATGCCTTCTGGATGCCTCTGCCCCCACCCCTAGATCTTGACAATAGGCCTGGAATTCCCTGGACTGGCAAAACCCGCCCCCCACTGGGACTGAGTCTTTGCTGTCAGTCTTCTCCCTCAGGTCTCCTCCTCTGGCCCCACTTTCTCCAGTCAGCCGGCAAACAGGGAAAGCCTTGAGTCCGGAGATACTCCCACCCGGTCTTCCCTGGCACTGATGTTCTCATCGCTGGCCCTTGAAGTCTCGGACCCACTCCCTGCTCCCTGCCTGCCTGTCCCACCACCCTGCCCAGTGCCTTAAGGACACAGACAAACCCAAAGACCAGCCTCAAAATAGAAGCTCTGACGAACTAATTCTTTAGTATGGCCTTTTACGAAAAGGGGAAGTGAAGTTCCCTGGTCAGACGAATTTGGAAAACACTGGGTGAAAGAGAAGTTCAACAGGATTCTTTATTCTGGAATTTCAGTGTACTCTCCAAACAAATAATACTGAATACAATATCTGTGTTCCCGTTACATATCTGAAAGATCAGTGTTCTCTAGAAACACATTTTAGGAAACTCTTATTTAACTCCTTCCCGGATACTAACACTGACAAGTCTTGACACCGACGCCTGTTTGCTGTGGAGCTTCAGGCGGGTCACTTTCCCTCTCTGGGCCTCAGTGTCTCCATCTGTAAAAAACAAACAAATAAAAGCAAGGTAGGCATTGAGCAAAATGGTCACTGGGGTCCCCTCTGGTGTCGGCATTTTCCAGTCGCCTCATCTGTATTTCCTGGCACGTCTGCATGCTGGTACCAAGGGCTAGAGAAATGCTGGAGATTGAGGATAGCACAGCTGACAAGACCTGAGCACAACAAGACACAAGGGGTGGCTTTGAGACTGACTGGGATGCTTTTTAAATGTTGAAAGTCATTTCTGTTTTGCTGGCATCACGTGGCCATTAACAGCACTCGGAATCCCCAGGGACTGAGAAGAGCCTGTAACTCGGTAGCCGACAAGCTCCCCTGGGACTGTGAGGTTAAGGGACCTCCGCTGGGTTTTCAGGTGCCACCAGCCATCCGTGCAGATCAGGGGGCCTTGCAGAAGCTCTGAGGCATCAGCGACCATGCTTGGCTGGGTCATCACGGGGCTCCGAGGCACCACATGGACACTGAAATGGCTAATCAGGGCCAGATGTGGTAACATCAGGGAGAGTTGTGGGGGCAGCTCTCAAACACATCCCTGTACCTCATGGACTATTGAGGGGCCAGGTAAATGTGGGGGCCCCTTCCAACACTGAGCTTCTGGGATTCATCTGAATGCCTTGCATAGGCAATATACTACTCTAGACACAGACGATGACACAAAAATGAAGAAAACACGGCCCTTACTGTTATGGGATATAGTATTTCTCAAATTATGTCATACGGAAAACTGGTCCTTTAGATACTCCGAGATAATGATGTTTTCTCATCAGATAGGTTTCATAAGTATAACACCCTACCCCCTGCCCTGGACTTTCTCATCCTACATCAGCATGTTAAAGGCTCTGAGAAGTCCTGCAGAAACCTCCCTAACTCCTTCATCCAAGTTTTCCCAAAGTTATTTGACCACAGAACTCTTTTGTCTGAACATTTTTTAAGAGCCCAGAGAACTATTGTATCCCACAAGAGGAATCATAGCACGTCAGACCCAGAAATGACGCGAAAGGAGCTTTTAATCCAAGTCCCAAGGTTTGTACTTAAAGAGGAGCCATGCTGCAGGCCTTTGCAGTGATCTGGAGCGGGCCAACCAAAACGCTTCCCTGGCATTTTTTAACTGTCTGGGTTTTCGCCCGGGACTCTGAAGATGTGATCCCAGAGTTGGTAGGTGCCACGTTGGTCATGTCATATCTTTTCTGCATGAAAAGTCTCCGCACTGCCATGTTGCTGTCACAAGAGGAAGCCCCAGAAAACAGATGAGAAAAATACAGCAGGGGCATGCCTAACACAGCTCCCAAGATTTCTGGAGCTGCCATTCTTCTAACTCTTCCTTCCATTTATTTGCAGGCAATCTCAGCCTCATTCCAGGAAGCTCTTTTCCTCTCCTTTTCTTTTTTTAAAATTAAACTGTATAAGTCAAAGCTCTTTCTGCCACAAGTTGAAGAAAACTTGACTCAACTGGCTTAAGCCCAAAGTGAATTTGTTGGCTCATGTAATTTAATAGTCGAGAAGGAGGGACAGCCTCGGACGTGGCTAGACGCAGGTCCACAAACACCTCACCAGGGCCTAGCTTCTTCCCCCCACCCCCACCATCTCTCTGCAAAGCCGCCTCTCCATGGCTTCCCCTCATAGGAAGTTTTTCCCTTGGGATGACAAGAAGGGCAGCAGCTGCCCCAGCCTCAAGTGCCATCCAACAGAAAGTGACCACATGTGTGTAGGTGGCATGTGCAAAAGTTAAATGTCATCCTGGTGACACCAGCTCAGGTCTTGTGCCCAGCCCAGAACCAGTGTTACCGGGTGTGTTTATGTCCTAGGACTGTGGTAACAAAGTACCCCAGATGGTGTTTGAGACAACAGAAATGTACTATTTCACAGTCTGGAAGCTGGAAACCCCAAATCAAGATGGCAGATCCTTCTGAGGTCTGTGAGGAAGAGTCTGTTCTGTGCCTCTTCCTTGGCTTGTGGACACATCACCCCAGTCTCTGCCATTGTGTTTACATGGGGTTCTCCCCATGCAGGGCTCTCTCTGCACAATAAGGACACCAGTTAAATTGGATTCAGAGCCCACCTGACCCCAGCATGCCCTCATCTTAACTAATTACATCTGCAACAACCCTATTTCCTAATGAGGTCGCATTCTGAGGTCCTGGGGGGCTAGGACTTCAACAGATGAATTCAACCCATAACATCAGGGGAATATGTTTAGCCAATTGGCATAGGCCCAGATCCTGTTCTTCAACCTGGAGCTTCCCCACCTAGGCCACAGGGACTGAGTGTAGAGAAGGGTGGATGCCTCTGACCTTCCCCTCCAAAAGCCAAACTGGGCTGTGGCTGCAGAAAGGGGGGATGGATGCTGGAGAGGCACACCACACATGCCCACCAGGCTGTTTTGACATGGGTTTCCAGCACTTGCAGGCAAGAAGCCCTAAGCAGTGTACTTTCCTTTCCATCCTCACCCTGACTCCTAGTCTTCCAAGCAATTTTATAAGCCAGGAACCAGTAAAACCATGCGCTTGCTTTACTCATCATGTATCTTCCACCAGGAATGCCTGGGCCCCTACTTCCCTAACTTAATAACTCTCTGCACATCCTCTAAATCCTGTCCAACTGTGCCTGGAGCAGAAGAAGGGCTCCATGCAGACAAGCCTGGCCCTCCCTTCTCCCCCCCTGGACCTGCCTCTTTCTGCACAAATACTTGCTCAGTCCTGGCTTCCCTGCTCTTCCTTCTCCCAAGGCGGTGCCTCTGAGCAGGCTTAACTATCTGATGAAAAGTCATGCATCTCCGGGCATTAATATGTCACTCACCCAAGAGCCTCCCAGATCTCCCCACTCCTCACTGCCCTCCCATGGCAGCCACACTCTGCACATTGCATTCCTCCCCGTCCTGTTCCAAACTGTTCTGATGTTTGGCTCTTTGGGCACAACATCGCTGCAAAGCTCACACTGTCTCAGGATCACAACCAGCTCTGCATTCTTGTTCAACAATTTCCCAGGGAACACTCCAGCCCCAGAAGGCAGGGACCCCAGATTACATGAGCTCGATAGAGGGGCACAGACCCTGGCTTTAGGGCAAAAAGCACAGGGTTCAAGCCCTGAATCTGATGCATTAGTTAAATCACTGTGAGTATATTACTTAAGTCTCTGTGCCTCAGTTTTCTCATCTGAAAGATGGGGTGGTTCTGTCAGCACCTTAAATCCCTGGAAGCGCTTTGTGGACTGAAAGGCACTAAGCACACATCATTCTTTATCTCCCTTCGTATTATGCTACTGGTTGGATAAGAATTGCTTTCTGAGCCTGGCCTCCTCTAAGGAACTCTCTTTGGCAATAACCAACTCACTGTGATCACTCCATTATTCCAGTTGGATGGTGTATCATGATCCTTTTGTTCAGAGCTTATGGAGGCTCCCGTGGGGAAGAAGAGAGGCTATAGCCTTTTTTATAACCAGCTGGGTGACCTTGAGCAAGTGACTTAACCTCTCTGTTTCTCTTTTCTCTTATCTGCAAAAGGGAGTTGAAAATCTGTCCCTGCAGGGCTGTCTGGAGGCTCTGTGGAATGCAGTTTATAAAATATAAGCCTTGCACAATGGCTCCTTCCAGCCCCGCTCTCTTCACTCGGCCAGCCTGGGGACAGGCTCCTCAGATGAAGGGGAGCAGAATGTATTTTAGTTAAGAATCAGGATTCTCAGTGATGTTTCTATTATTTCAGGGTAGTCATGAATTGGCATTGTTTTCCCTGATTAATTTCCCAGGCTGATCCTTAGAGGTCTATCAGGCTTCCCCTCCGGCCCTTCCTCTGGCCTCTTATTCTTGTAAAAATGAGAAAAGCAAGTTGCATCAGGAAAATCCTTGTTATTTATATGTCCCAAGTTGACCCCTACATGGACTAAGACAAAGGGGCCGCTGATTGGAGATATCCTTTTGAGCCTTTCCTCCAAGTACCCATCTGGGGATCCATGGGGAAGAGGGTCTTCTTGGATTCCTGGCCAAGAACCAGGAAGGTCTACCCCAGAGCAAGACACCACGTTAGGGAAGGTTGGGGGAATTCCATTCATTCATTCACTGAATATCTACTCAACATATACAATGGGCCATGCAGGTTGCTGTCTGTGGGGCACCATGCCGAGCAAGCTGACATGGTCATGCTCTCCTCAGGAAGCTTAGAGTCTGCCAGGACACACAACATTAAAACAATCCACAGTACCTATATCTTGATCGGCAACTACCTCCTGCCTCCTAAACCCTTCCTAAACCAGAAGCTTCCTCTAAGGGCGAACACTTGACTTTTCAGGTGACAACTGGGAATTATTAGCCACGTCAAGTCTCTGAACTATCCCCCTGCCAGGTATTCATGAGCTGTGGACTGAGCACTGCCACACCCCAGGCACCAGCTGTAAGAGTTTACAAACACAACATCGTTCCCATCCTCCAGCAGTCCACAGCTGACTGAGGGACAAGGAGGCAGAAGGAGAGGGGCTCTGACTTGTGGGCACAAGGGACTGTGGGGCCAGAGAGAAGAATATGCAGCCACCTCAGTCTTGAGAGGAGTGGGGGAGAAGCTTCTCGGAGAAATTGGCTCTGAGCAGGCTTTTTCCAGCCTTCCAACTTCACATCTATGTTGGGCAGTTGGGTCCGAGGCATCGTGTTCTCCTTCCAAGACTATGCCCCTATCTTTCCATCCTTCCAATCAATAGAACCACCAGCCCCAAGTTCTCTGAGTCTTGACCAGTGCTTTAGGAAAAGACCACGAGGTTCCCATGTTCCCGGCCTGTTCCACCTGTGTGGTTCCATTTATGGTCTCACTCTTGCCCCTTCTCTGCCCTCAGCAAATCATGTTCAGCTCCTTTCCTCCCCGCTTAGGGCCTTTGTACTCGCTGCTCTTCGTACTGGGAATGTTCTTTCCTCCCTTCTAGTCCAATGAGCTCATCCTTAGACCTCTGTTCAGTGTCAGGGTCCCAGGAATGGCTTTGCTCTCTGATCCCTGAGATGGTTGGCTTCGCCTCACCCTCCCCTCCCCGCCCCTCCCCTCCCCTGGTTCCCTGTGCATGGCTGTCACAGCGTTCACCACGGTTTTCAGGGGTGTGCTCAGCGGCACAACCCCCTGTCAGTTCTGTGAGCACAGGGACCAGGTCCGTGTCACCACCAGCCCCAGGGCTGAGCAGAGAGCCTAGCACCCAGGAAAATGCTCCGTACATATTTCGTGAAGGGAATAAAGAGTGCTAGAGCACTGCCATCCCCACCCCCACCCCCACCCTGGGGGTTTTCTAAGGACAACAGGAAACAGGGACACAAGGGCAACATGAGCTCCCAGAGAGCTATACTTCCACCTGCAGTAAGGGGGCTTAACTGGGTTTAGTGACTGAGAAAAACAATGTCAAAGAGGAAAAGCCTCCAGATTGGGGTTATTTTTCCCTCTTCCTTTCCCAGGAAACGAGAATATTGATGGAGATGGCCATAGTACTGGGAGAAGCAGAGAAGCTTCTATACACAGAACCAGGACCAAAGATGCATGCAGTCTGAGCTGCTCAGATCAGGGGTCACAGAAGGCAACAGTCTGGGGTCCACCCGGGTGCCCACCATAATCTATGGCAAGGTTCTGAAAGCTTATATCTCAAGCCAAGGCCATAACAAGGGGAAGGTGCAGTGCCTGCACTTGCATGCCCCTGAGAGCCAGTGCTTCCTTAAATTCTGTGCCCTGGACACTCTGCTTGCCTCCCCTAGCCCCAGAGCCTTCTGGAGACCGCCGCCTCACTCTCCAGGAGCCTTTAATTCAGTCCTTCTTTGCAGGTGGTTCTGATGTACAGACAGGCTTGGGAACTGCTTGGCTAGAAACTCCTGAGAAGACAAGAGTGCAGAGAGGCTCAGGTGCACAGCAGGTCAGAGGCCCCTGCGCCTGTCGGGGATTTCCTGTGAGTGATCAGGGTGACCGCCTACACCCGGGACATCACCCGGTTTCTGTCTCCACAGCTAAGCTGCAGAGCTAAGGTGAGCTAATAATGAGCTAGAGGGGGAAATTCAGTCAAAAGAAAACTGTTCAGAATGCTCAGAAGTGGGCAGTCTGGGCTCCCGGATACACTATATTTTCATAGGTCTGAGTTCTTCAGAGGGTCCATCCCAGTTCTGCTGTAAGCCCCTCTCCCATTACTCCTACCTGGCTGCGGTCTGGCAGGTCCAAACAATGGCTTTCCCAATGCCAGAACTGTGTGTGTGGCACAGCATGCTTCTTCTCAGACCCTGAAGACTTTCCGAATGATGTCAACTGCTATTCTTTGTGCACTTCTTGTGACAACAAGGAGCTGAACCCAAACGCACTTATTTCGTTGATACATCACCATATTTGTGTGAATAAGGTCCTGTTGGCCTCCTTTTTCAGAGAAGGAAAATGAGACTTGGAGCTAAAATGCCTCACCCAAAACCACACAGTCTGGATATGTCCCAGGATTATAAGGTCCAAACACTGAGGTGTTAGGCACTGTGGCACTGTTCATGTCCATGACAGAGGAGTCGATGATTAGTAGCCCCATATCAGAAGTCACAGTGTCTCCAGGGATCCAAGGGAACCTGCGCATGAGAAAGGGCCAGGGCCTTCCTACTGATCTCCAAACACAGCAGGTGCTCTGAAGGCTGGTGTTGTCATTTCTCAGGTCTCAGAAGGCTTAGGCTCCACTCTCTGTACCGACTGGGGGAAAAAACAGCTGGCTGTCTGCTGGGTGACAGGAGTCCTGGCTAAGGAATGAGAACGCTCGTTCCTGGCCCCAGACCCCCACTGCCTGGCCCTGGGACCCATGAAGACCTTTCCTTTCAGAGTCTCTGCTGACCAAACTACAAGACCTGTGAAGGGAGAGGTCATCCAAGGGAAAATCGAATCAGGTAGCCTGCAAGAATGGTCCTGCCCGTACGTTGAGTCTTGAGTATAGTCAGTCCTACAGTGGACAGTCAGTGGGTGATGGAGGGGCCATTTGGGTCAATGCTATCAGTCCTAATTAGATGAGTAAACCCCATGCTGGGAGCCTTCCGCGCTCCTTGAGTTTAGTGGCTTCTGAATACGGATGGCCTGGAATCATTTCTCCATCTAAGACCCCGCCCCAGGGTGGAGGGTGGGAGAACGCTCTCGGGGAGGGAAGATGGCGGCCCCCAGCAAGGTGAGGCTGGGCCCGCGCTAGGCCCTCCCCAGGGACAGAGCTAGAATGGGAGCACTCTCACCTTGTGTAAAGGACCACAAAAGAGAGGAGAAAATGGAAGAAGGGAGCTGGTGGGAGAAAGCCGAAAGACCAAAAGGGGCAAGGGAGCATGAGAGAAAGAAAGGAAAAGGAAGGTAGGGGAGAGAAGAGACACTACGGAGGCTGCTGAGGGCCAAAAAGTGTCAGGGACCAAGGGCAGGTGCTGGAACATTACACTGTGGTTGTGCACGATGGGAGGACACCCTGGGAGGGGGCCTGGGAGAGGGGCACACGGGGCCTCTTGCCATTGTTTCTGACAACTGCCTGTGAATCTGCACTTACCTCAAAATAAGATGTTTAAGATAAAATGTGTCAGGGAACCATACCTATAGATACATGACAAGAAGGACAAGACATCCAAAGGAGATTGTGGTGCCCTTTGGGAACATCCAGCCCAGATCAAAGGGGAAGATAAAGTCCAGCCACGGTGTGGCCCAGCCCAGCAGGTGCC
Organism: Callorhinus ursinus; assembly: GCF_003265705.2. NCBI lineage: Eukaryota > Metazoa > Chordata > Mammalia > Carnivora > Otariidae > Callorhinus > Callorhinus ursinus. The sequence continues at coordinate 7,320,349 of NW_027397096.1, read as the reverse complement.
CCGGCCCACAAGAAGCCAGAACTGCACTTCCCTTGCTGCGCCCAGTGATACACGTGTTTGCCAAAACGCTCCTCTCTGTACTTAAGCCTCAGAAGTGTTTGTTTGGAGAAGTCAGTAGCTACTAAATTAGCAGCTTGTTTTGTATTTCTAGAACTGCTCCTTTGGAAAACTGGCTCTGACATTAAAAAAAAAAAAAAAAAAAAACAAGTTGAGGTACTGGAGAGAATTCAGCTGCCTTCGGTTGGAAACCCCTGCTCAGAGGACCGAACCCTCCTCCCCCAGGCCACATGTCGGGGAGAGAAGCGCATAGAACAGTTATCCAGGTGGCCTTCCCACCATCCACAGACCAGCCAGCCTCCCCTAAAAGAGCTGGCAATTGTGGCAAAGGGGTTGGGCGGGCTGTTCACTGTCACACGTGTCAAATGGATTACAGACAATGCAGATGTGCATGGGAGAACCCCTGCCCCCCCACCCCCACCTCACCAGCGCCAATGTTAGAAGCAAGCCCAAGTCCCAGGCCACCTTCCCCAGGATTTTCACTCAGTGTAGCATTGGCCTTCAATTAGGACCAAGAGCTGGAATGGGACACAGAGAGGACAGGTGTGTTCACTTCACAAAGGGAGCATGATTTGGGCAAGAGGAGATGCAGTGTCTGATTTTCTGAGCTTCTACACGGGAAGGGTACTGACAGACGGAAGGGCTGTCCTTTACAAGAAAGGACCCGGGAAAACCTCACACTGACCTTGTCCATGCTGTGTGCACACTTCTCCTAGAACCCTCACCACCTCTAGGACATCGGGCTCATCATCCCCATTTTATAGATGAAGAAAATGAAGCTAACTCACTGGATGAATGTGCCCAAACTAGAAAGCAACAGTGCCAGGATGCAACTCTGGGGATTTTATTCCTAGCTCAGCTCAGTCTCTGCAAACGGAACCAATAATGGCACTTGCCTCGTAGAATCAGCGTGAAGATTAAACGCGGTACAGGCTGTAAAGCACTTCAGACCCGCTGCATGATTCATCCTTAATACGTGCTGGCTACGTTATTATTACACTATTGGTATTGCAACTTCTAGCAAGGCCCTATGTTGGCAATGGATCTAGAACCAACGACAAATGAAAAGTAGTTAAAGGAACTGGAAATACTTATGCTGGAAGGAAAAGGTTATAAGGAGATAGGATTTTAATCCTTACCAATCCAAAAATCTGCTACAAAAAAAGATCAGACTGGCTCAGCTCTTTCCAGAGGGCAAATATAGGGCAAATAAGACAAAAGTATAGGGGATGAGATTTAAGCTCTCTCATAAGGAAGACACTCAAAATGAATGAACTCCCTAAAGTGGGTTCGTATCCCCACCTCCCTTCTGTCTTAAGCGGAACAGTGTGGTCGTAGGCAGAGGTGCTCTTAGGGGAGCGAAGCATCACACGGGGACTCTAGATTCAGGCCAGGCTGCCAAGAGAGGAGCTTGCCTGTCAGTCACTGGGGGAGGTTGAGATCTGTTGGCCAGTGGCTCCAAACCACCAGGACCTGGACTCTCGGAGTGACTAGGCTTCCTCCAGGGTCCAAATTACTATGTCAGATCAGCTCAATGAAAGTAATTGCATATGTTCCTAATGCTGCAATTAAAGAAACTCATTGGCAAGTAGTGTTCAGCAAAAATCCATTTTTAGAGTTTTTCCTTTTTTATTAGCTGCTCTCTCATAGAAATAGTCTATGCATGCAGTAAATCAGAAGCCAGTATGTGGAAAGTTTCCGAGGAGCCGGAGGATACAGAAAATGGCGAGATGAATTGCAAGCAGAGACAACAGCAAGGCTGAAGGCGGAGATCCGTAAATTGTCTTGGCAAGCAGCTCTTGGGCCCGGGTGCCCAGCATCGTGTTGGACCTGAGGGGAGGAATCCAATGATGGATTGTCCCTTGCCCGTGATCGGCATGGGCGCTCCAGCCCCTGCCCCTCTTTGTGCTTCACCAGGAGATTCGGTCTGGATGCCTGTGCCTCTGAAGGTGTGGGAATTGCAAATGGGAGATGAGAGGAATGAGTTGGAAGAAATGACAAGGGGCGCTATTGTGTACGGGGGGCTTGGCGGGGAGGAGGGCTGGAGAGATGGAGATGGGAGACGAAGAGTGAGGGCGTGCCCGGCTGGTCAGGGCCAGTGCTAAGGAACAGCTCCTCATAAACTAAGCAGGTGGGTCCCTGAGAACAGAAATTCAGTAAGAGATTCTGCAGCCAGCGGAGGTGGTCCATTGGTCAAGGGTCAGGAGAGTCCTAAAACAAACACAGCAGGGACGGAACTCCAGCCACCCCTGGTGATAATGCCAGGTGATTTGACGTAAGAATCCATGTGGGTGTTTTGCCTAAGGAAATCAGTCAGCACACCCTCATTGCAGAGGATCCAGCACTTGAGAAGGGCTGAGTTAAAAATCACAGGCCACCCAGTGAAGTGTCATGGAGCCATTAATTATTACAACCAGCAAGATTGTCCAATAATATAAGAACTTGTTATAAGACTCTAAATCAAAAATTGGCAGGGTTTTTTTTTTTTTTCCTTCTGTAAAGGGCCAGATGGTAGTATTTTCGCTTTGCAGACCTTACAGTCTTTGTTGCAACTACCAACCCTGCCATAGTGTGAAAGCAGCCACCCACGGTATATAAAGGAATGGGAGTGACTGTAACCAATAAAACTTTATTTATAAAAAGAGGTAGTGGGCCACGTTTGGCCCCAGGGTTGTTTTAAATGACAAACACACAACAAAGTTGTATATATTCATTATTCATTATGATTACATTACAATTCATTATGATTACAACTATATAAAATATGAGTTTGAATGATCTAGAAGGAAATATGCAAACCTGGAATGGGTAGTTGAGTTAGGAGAGTGGAATTAGTGTGGGTTTTCTTTCTTATTTGGGTGGGGGGAAGGCCGGCCTCTCTGGTCACTTGAATACTCAGGACTCACATATATCCTCCAAGGACTGGGCATGGAGGGACCTAAATCCCCATTTCCCAAACATGATACCATCCTGGGGTTTCTCAATGAATGCTTGATGAGCCAGTGAACACCCAGAAGGCCGGGCTTCACAGTGCTCTGCCCTCAACCAGGGAGCCCATTTTTGTCTACAGGTGGAGTCAGATCTGAGACTTTGTCCAGTTCAGCTGAGGAGGTTGCCCTAGACTGGGATCTGATGTCCCAGAGATGGAGTGGTGGGCACCCGAGGCAGTCCCAGTGTCCGGGGCCCATGAGCTGACTCTGGTAGAAGCTGGGGGTAAAAACCACAGGTGTAGGGTCATAGGTTTCAATAGATGTTCTAGGAGATGATGGGGGTGGGCAGGCTGAAGGGGGGGCCCTTTCTTTCTGGTTTAAAGCACTGGCTTTGGAGTCAGACAGAATTGATCAGCTATGTGTCTTTGGACATGTCTTGTCACTTCTTTGGGCCTTTGTTTCCACATTTGTATCATGGGGATAGTAATACCCAGCCTGCAGGGTGTGGCAAGCCTTAAATGAGATCATGCACAGGTGACTGGCTCAGAAGAAGCCGTCAGTAATAGCGGCTCTTAGCCAAGGGGGTCAGGGGCTGGACTGGGCCATGCCCAATGGATAGACTTGTCCAAGAGTCAGGTGGGGCCAGCCATGGTATCTTCACAGTGTCCCAGCTCTGGACTTCTGGACCATCAGAAAAGTATGTGGCCTTTTCGCTGGAGAGGCCAGAAGGCAGAGGACAGAGTGGCCAAGGGCATCATCTCATTAGGCAGGGATTGAAGTTGTGACCCATGCATCTAGGTCAGACCAGAGGGAGGAGTCCCCAGACCAACCGGAAGTGAGAAGCCTCACAAGGGGCTCAGTGTCAGATCCAAGAAAGAACCCATGAGAGGCCAGGTGTGCCAAGGTCACCTCATCTAGGAACTGAAAGACACCCCATTCTTCACTCTGAAGTGGGCTGGGGTACCCAGATATTTTCACAAGGGACTGACTGTGGGGGGATAGGGCTGGCCCGACCTAAAGGCTTTGGGTGGGCTTGGGTGTGAGTTTTAGGGATGTGGGGGGATTGTGGAAGAATTCTTTACAGGAGAATCTTTTATTGTACATTTTTAAATGGTCGAGATGATAAGTTTTGTGTTATGTATATTTTACCACAATTAAAAATAAAAATCAAACACATTCACCAAATGTAGCAAAAGAACACAAGTATAAAAATAAACACATGTTAGGGCTTGAAAAGAAAATGCATTAAATTAAATACTTATCTAGCCTTCAAAAAAAAAAAGTGTTTACCAAATCTGACAGATGTGGCCCTGATGATAAGGCCAGTAATGAAGGTTATGCACATTGTACTCTGCAAAGTGTTTGTGTGTGTGCTGATGAAAAGAAAAGAAACAGGTTTCCCAAGACCAGGTGGTGATGGCCCGTGGATAGGTGTGGAGGTAACAACGTACCAATCTCTCTGGAATGGAGGTGTCTTAGGGAGGTTCGATGGCCTCTCGAGAGACCAACAGGTGGGCGATTAGCAACCAAGTTGCCCCCCCCCCCCCGTTTCCAGTATTGGCCCTGCCTCCTACTCTGTAAATTGATACCTAACCTTCTAACTGACAGCTAAGCTCCACAGAGAAACGTCTGGGTGCCCGGCATGGTAGCAAGCACTTAATGTACACGTTCTCATTTACTGCTCACAACAACCTTATGGGAGAAGAGGCTGTTACTGTCCTCATTTTGCAAACGAGGAGGCTACAGCATGAAGAGGTTGTCACTTGCACCGGGTCACATGGCTTGTAAAGAGACAAGCTAGGATTGGAACTTAGTCCCTCGGACGCTCTGCTTAGTTGTCCATGCTCTTAGCTGTATGATCTTGAGCAGATTTCTTGACCTCTCTGGGCCTTGGCCTTATTAGTATCAAGGGGGGGGGGCCCTCTCCCAGCTCTGGCCTTGCAGGGTGGAAGAGGAGGTGATGAGGGAGAGGTACCTGCTGGAGGACTTGGCTTGCCCGGCGGAAGGCTCTGAAGCCTCATCAGCAGAAGAAAACCACCGCAGGTCCTGCTATTTCATTTTTTAAACTTTCCTCCTGGCCACAGGCAAAAATGAATTCCTCTTTACGAGAAAGAAAGCCTCGCACAATCACATCAGATGCTTTGTGTAAAACTCTCATAGGAAATGAAAAGAACCCCTTTTACTAGTGAGGGATGGTTTCAAAAGCCAGTCTTTCGGCACCTGCTTCTCTCTCTCCCACCGCACCCCTGCCTACAGCCAGGCCATGACTGGGGCTACCCCACCTCCTTCCTGACAGCCAGCGAGGGAGAGAAAACAAAATTCAGCTGGGCTTTAGCCCTCTTCCTTCAGTGCGTACCCCTCCCGGCTCCCGAGCAGTGTGCCAACAGCTCTCTGGGTGGAGACCCGGCAGGTGGAGAGCGGGAGGAATGGCGACAGCTCCCCCACTTCTGGGCCACCGCTCAGGACGCTGAGGCATTAGCATCCAAGAGGCACACAGGTCGACCAGGGAGCCCATCAGGCTGTTTGTCCTCTCCTTGGGCCCCGTGGCCTATCAAGACATTGTTTGGCCATCACCTTAGGGGGACAGGTATCCCCACCCTCATCCTGCCCCTTCAGATTAATTCCCAACGGAGATCCATGAAGCCTCTTGACCCTTGGAGCAAAGTCATAAAAGAACTCTTCCATTCTTTCCCTCCACCATCTTCTGTGGACGTCAAACCATATGTCAGGCACCGGACCAGGTTCCAAGAATGTGCGCCAAAGTCAGTTGAGGCCGCGAGTGAGTCTGGCTGAAGTCGGGCGGCCCTGCTTCAAAGCTGACTCTCCCACAACAGCTGGGTGAGCTCTCAAAAGTGGCTTGACATCTCTGTAACTCAGCGACATCTGTAGTAGGGATGCTACGAGTCCCCACGACGTCGAGTCAGTACAGGCAAAGCCATCGGAATACGAGCGAGCACCCCTAAGCACTAGTCAGCTGTCAGCCATCGCCTGTGTTGTGCCCAGGGCTTCCTGGATTGGGGTGAGGGGGAGAGAGGATGAGAGAGGTTCTGGGGGCCGATGGCTAGGGGGACAGCCTGAGTCGGCGGAGCAGCAGCACGCTTGGAAGGGGAAGGGAAGAGGAGCTCGGAGCTGGCAGATAAAGCAGGAGTCGCGGGCACTGCTCAGAGTCAGGGGCAGGGCAGCAGCAGAGAGGGGGAGGGGAGGCAGGCCTGGACGCAGCAGAGCAGACTGGGCTGAGCCCGCTCTGGAGCATGACCTCGGAAGGCTCTGATCAGCTCACCTCCGCCGTTCATCAGCAACCGCGCGCTAGTAGGTTCCCTTAGGACAGGGCGCCCACTCTGGGGCATGCATTTCATGCTGAATATTTAAGCTCCAAAATATCCCCCAAGTTCCTGAATTCTGTTGTTCCTAGTCTGTCACCCAGAGGACACTTGAAGCAAACTCCTTGACACAGTGAGGACCCTTGAGAGTAGCAACAAGGAGGAGCGTACAGAGCCGACTGGACCCTGCTGCGCCGAGGTTTGGGGACTGGTGGGGGCTCACATACCTTGCTGGCTCTAAAGAAAGAGGAAATGACCTAAATAAAGCATTGTGTAAATATCCAGTCATTATAAGATCATTTAAGTTTAGGTACTTAAGGAATATTGAAGGGTGCAGGGCATACTAACTGTATACATCAATAAGTGGATAAAAGCAAGTTACAGAACAGTGTACCCAGTTGGAGCTTAACTATTCTGCCCAGCCTCACTCTCCCCTTCCTGTCCTGGCCAGGAAGGCAGCATCCTTGGATTCTAACCCTGCTTTTCCCCAGCTGCTGGCTTGACCATAGGTGACTATTCGTAATCATGTCTCCAGTACATGCTATGAAGGTCTGTCATGGCGAGCACCTTCCCAACGCCCATTGTCCACCCAGGGTCAGTTAGAAAGAGTCTGATGAACTGATCTGCTCTTAGGAGTTGACATTCTTATCCTTTTAGAACTGCACAGATTGGACCCAAGCACAAATCAGAGCCCCGCGTGGCTGGTCCACACTGAGGTATGCTATAAATGTAAAATACACACTCAATTCCAAAGATGTAGTACAAAAAAAAAAAAAAAAAAAAAAAAAGTAAAATGTCTCAGTAGAATGTTTTATATTGATTAGGGTTGAAAAAATAATATTCGCATATATTGGGTTGAAAATAATATATTATTAAAATAAATGTCACCTGCTTCTAGTCACTTTAGTGAGGCGACTAGAAAATTTTTAATTACCTCTATGGCTTGTGTGATATTTCTATGACCCGCACTGCTGTTAAGGGGAGTGCATTTCAGGGGGATGTCACCACCTTGGCCCAAAGCAATGTCTCTTGTGGAGCGTCCCTCAGAGGGTGGCCTCCCTGCGTGCCTTGATAATCTTGCTCTTTTTGCCGACGAATGATTAGTCCTGTTGTATCGGTTCCGTGTTGCTGCTGTAACACATTACCAGAAATAGTGGCTTAAGCAACACTAATTCATTCTCTTCCAGTTCTGGAGATCAGAAGTCAGACCTCAGATCTGCTGGGCCAATGTCAAGATGCTGGCAGGGCTGGTCCTTTCTGGAAGCTCTGAGAGGACAATCTGACTCCTTGCCTTTTCCAGCTTCTAGTGGCCACCTGTGTTCTTTGGCTTGTGGCCTCTTCCTCCTCCTAACGAGATCACATTACTCCGATATCTATTTTTGTTGTCACACCACATTTTCCTCTCTGTCCCCTGCCTCCCTTTTATAAGAAGCCTTTATGATTACACTGGACTACCTGGATAATCCAGGATACTCTCAGAATACTTAAATTCGTCATTCTTGCAAAGCTTCTTCTGTCCTATAAAGCAGTACTCACAGGTTCTGGGGATTAGGATGTGGACATCTCAGTCTTCATGCAGATGATACAACAAAGGCCCAGAGAGGTTTAGTGACTTGGATGAGCTTGCCCAGCTGAGAAGAGCCCACACTGGGAGAAGCTTCATCTGCCTTGCTAGCAGAGAACCCCACTGGGTCAGAAGAGGCAGCCCTGCCCGCTCCCTCCCATGTAAACCCTTCAATACTCTGTGACTTTGTCTGATCTTGTGCACTTGCAGACCATCTTCAGGTTAATGGCTCTCCAGCCCCTTTGGAAACCGCCCAGATGTGTGGCTGTATCAGGGGACCCATAGTGACAAGACTCCGGCAAAACTGCAGTCAAAGGGGCAGCTGAAAACCAGTTCACAGCAGATGGTGGGCCACACCACACCACCGTGCTGCCGACGCAATGGCCAGTGACACGGGTTTTAGTAATCAGGGACAGAAGGAATCAGCTCAGCCTCCAGGCTGCTGGAAGCCATGAGGATCTGTGTGGCACAGGAACACAGGAGGCCCCACTCGGCAGTGGTTTTTCTTCTCTGACAGGTCTTCCTTCAGCCTAAAGCCTTCTTGCCCACTCCCACCTCTGTGCAGGCTCCCCACAGACTCCCACCCCATTCATCTCAGTACTTCCTTGTCACTTATTTTTTGTCATGTAGGCAGATGATGCACTGCTCACTGGGGAAATGGAGTTAAGGAAAGGAAAACATCTCAGCCTCAGGAACAAGAGGTTCTGTGCTGTTCCCAACCATCTGCTCACTCTCAGTTCCCATGGCCAGGCCCATCCTGGCTGGGGCTCTGGAACAGGTGAAGCTGTACTGGGGTGGGAGATCAGTGCCCTTGGCTGGGCCTGGAGACTGGGTTGCTGCCCTGTAAGGTCAGGACTGGATGTAGGGAGGGAGTGTGGAAACGAGATAGAGAACAAGCACACAGCCGGGATGAGGCATCATGAAACGTGGGTACAAGTTCTAGACCCAAGGTCACTGTGACTCCCTGGCCCCTGACTCCTTGTCTGTGGAATGGATGTAACAGTGGACATTCCCACCTCTCTGGGCGATTGAGAGCATCAGATGAGAATATGGATGTGTCTGTACGTTGCAAACTGTAAAGTACACTTCAAAAATGAAGGCTATTATGAAGAGCCAGAACAAGATTGTGAATGTAAACCTGGGGCCAAGTTTAAGGCCAGGCCTGGACAGCAGAAGGTCCGAAACACTGAGGGTTGAGTTAAGGCTGTGATCCCCAAACCAAGCAAGCTGCTGGGGAAAATGATAGAGGGTCAGATAACCAGGAGGGCCAGAGTGGGCAAAGGGCCGGAGGCCTCTAACAGACTGGCACCTGCATGCCACAGGTGAGGCTCCAGAAGGAACGTGGAGAGGTAGAGCAGGCTGAGTCTGACAACCACCTGGAAGGAACGTGGACGTCATCCAGAGGACAGCAGAGCAATAACAAAGGTTCAAGCGAAGTGCCAGGACCTGATCTGCATTAGAGAGAACTGGCTGGCTGGAGCATGGATTGGTTCGGAGGCAGGAAAGGCCAGGGAGGGCAGACCTGAGCATGGTCACGGATATGGGGAGACAGAGTGTTTCCAAAGAAAGGAGAGGGCAGCAAAACCAACCACTGCCAGAGATCAGGTACTCTGAGACATGAGAAGCATGCAAATGAGGTGATCAGAGGGCAGCAATTTCCTTGGGAGGGTGAATCCAGGTAGTGGGAACGGAGGGGGGAATGGAAGGAGGTGGAGCGGGACAGGGGCTCAGGCACATTGGTCAAGTGTGTGCTCAGTGAGGGAGGCAAGAGCCAGAGCTGTAGCCAGGGAAAGAAGTGCACAAGGTCAAGAGTCCTTTGTTGTGGTTTGGGTTTGTTTTTGTTTTTGTTTTTTAATGGAGAATAAACCTTAAGCAGGTTTAAAGGCTGGTGCAATGAATCAATAGAGAGACAGAGGTTGAAGGCAGAGAAGAGAGAAATCATTCAACAAATATTTCTCAGGCACCAGTTATGTGCCCGGTAGTGTTTCAGGCACAGGGGACACAGCAAGGACAAAGATTTATGGACTCTTCCTTCTTATGAATGGATAATCAATGGAGCAGCCTCTTCATGCAGGGAGAAAACTTTGGGATTTAGAGCACAGGTTTAGGATCAGCCACTGACAAAAGAAAAGGTGGAAAAGAGCACAAATACAGGTTAATTGGTAGGTGTTCTGCCAAGCAGTTGAGGGAATTCTTGTCTGATGGCTTCTATTTTTGCTTCAAAGTAGGAAGCAAGGTCCTCTGTTGAGAGGACAGGAAGACGAAGTTTGGGGGAGGAATGAAAATTTGAAATAACCACTATGAAGAGTGAGCAAATGTGGGAGAAAGGGACAGTCAGGGGGCTCAGAACAGGCAGCACCCCAGGCCTCATAGGCATGAGAACACATGAATTCACGAAGGGACATACTTGCGGCAGTTGCCTTCAACAGCCCAGGCATAAGAGGACAGGAAAAGAGTTTGATTTATGCACAACTGGAATTTTGCAGAACAGGCACAGGAGGTGAAGACATGGCAAGGAAAGGTTGATGGTTGATGGGGTGGACTAGTGAAGACCAGGCTAGAGAGGAGGAATGAAAAAGTGGTTGATGGAGGATGGTTGAGAAGTCAAGGACTGGGTGTCTTGAAGAGGTCGAAGAGCAACCTTGGAAGGAGAGCCAAGTGAGGGACCAGGAGGGGAAGGAAGGAGGCCGAAATGGGAGAGAAGGAGGTGTGGGTATGAGATTCTATAGGTGGAAACTGTCCTGGTGATGGCCAGGTCCAAGAGTGGCCTTGGGGATGGGTGGGGGGTTGCTGAAAGGGGGCATGGAGGGACGTCTTTGGGGTTGAGGGCTCCTACAGTTGTTCATGAGGATGGTTGGGTTTGGGATGGAGAGCCAGGCTGAATCAGATGCCTAGACTCTCCCTGCAGCATGACCAGAAGACATGTATAGGAAGGAAGGAAGGAAGGAAGGAAGGAAGGAAGGAAGGAAGGAAGGAAGGAGGGAGGGAGGGAGGAAGGAAGGAAGGAAGGACGGTAGGAAGGAAGGAGACAGTGGTCACTCCTTCCTATTGCCCTTAGGAGAAGCCCAGCTCCTTACTAGTCTTAGAAGGCATGCCCTGCGTCCAGCCTCCTTCCCCAGTCTCATCTCTTGCTTTCTTGCTCATCTATTGCTGTGCTTCACCCCCTCAAGGACTTTTTTCAGTTCCATGTGTATGAAGCCCTTTCTCCTTCAAGCTTCCAGATATTCCCCCTCCACAGGCTCCACCAGCTCTCTTCATGTGTGGTTCCTTCCTAGCTTTCAGGTCCCAATTGGAATTTTCACTTCCTTGGGGAAGACCTAGCCCCACCCACTTTAACTCAGTCCAGCATGTTATTATCGCTCATAGCACCCTGTTCGTTTCCTCAATACTTAATTCTCTGTGTACTTAATGTCTGTGTCCCCCAAATAGACAGAAACCTCCACCTGGGCAGGCTATGACATTTTTGTTCATCTTATATCCCCAGCTCCTAGCAGAGCGGCTAGCATAAAATGGCAACCAGTAAATAGTGTGGAATGAATTTAAAAATGGAATAGGAAGATGGCAGCCACACCCCAATGGAACAGTCAATCTGTATTACTTAACATCTTCAAATATCCCAAGCCACCTCTAGCTTCCATGCTTTTTTCTGTCTGGAATGGCCTTCCTTGGACTTTGCCTGGCTGATGCCAACTCATCCCTAACACAAAGCGTAACTTCCAACATGAAGTCCTTTTGACCATCCTGGGATGCCATGGCCAGAGCGTCATCATTTGCTTGTCTGTCTCCTCCGTTCAAGTGTGAGGTGCTTGAGGACAAGGATATGGTCATGTCTCTATGGGTACCCAGTGTCTAGGATACAGTAGGGCATGGTGAGGCTCTGATGAAACAAGTCAATGCGAATGCGTGAGGGCTCCCTTTACTCTTAAGTCATCCATTATTTAAAGCACAGATTGCAAAAGGTTAAAGCTGGAAGGAACTAAAGAGACATTTAGTCTTGCCCTCAATTTATAAATGAGGACGATGGGGCCTAGATAAAGGGGAGAGCAAGAACCAGAATCTCTTCATATTGACCCATAATTCAGGACTGTTTCTACCGCACTATGGGGCCTCCCAATATATTTGTACTGCCCTGAAATTTGAATTTAGAAATTTTGAAAAATGAAGTTCTAATAAGAACTCTCAGATGTTACCAGTATGAATGTGAATGGACACATCCATTTGGGGGAGAAATTTGGCAATATTTTGGATTGATAAAAAGAGAACACATACCATGGGATCCAGCGATTATACTTCTGAATATATACATATCCTGCAGAACATTTTTTAACATGAGTTCAAGGTTTTCTTTGTATTGCAGCATTGTTGGTAATAGCAAAAGATTGAAAAGTTGAAATGTCCCTCTACAGGAAAATGGAGAAATAAGTTGTGATATGTTCATTCGATGGAATCGGATTTTAGCAACTAAAATAAATGAAGTAGATCTATATATGTCATCCTAGAGGTAGCTCGAAAGCATAATGTTGATTATAAATGTGGTGATGGTGGTGGTGGTGCTGAAGTATTCTTAAGGTCCCTGGGATTGCTAACAGAAGAAGTCTTCCTGCCCTGATATTCCATAGGTCCCTCTGGGTAGGTCCTTGTTGGAATGGTCTCTGTGGCACCAGCACAGTTTCCTGAGCCACATACAATCAAAGCTCCAGGACTGGGCGATGTTGGACCATGGATCCATGTTTTTCCTTGTTGTGTGAACAGAGCTACCAAATAGCTGCTTCCCAGCTTTCTACCTCTCATTGGGAGGTAGTGTCCACAGAAGTCTGGACAGTTTGTTAAGTGTCATAATGATGCTAGACATGGGAAAGAGATCAAACTGCAAGAGAACAGGTAGTGTTTATGGGCAGTTGCTGAAAACGGATGGCCAGATGGCCACATGGAAAAGTGGGAGGAGCCCTGCCAGGGGAGTTGCAGCCAGCAGCAACAACCACCTTTCTCCCTTCTTTCTAACAAGGTTGCTCTCCCTCCCAACATCATTGCCAGATGCGAACAGCCGCACTGTTACAGTGGGAAGGTGAGGAGTTGCAAGGAGACTTGGAAGTCACTGTAATTTTTAATGCTTATGAAATCTCTGTTAAAGCCACTCTTTTTAAGCCAGCCATCATTGCTTGACCCTCATCATTTGAGGGAAGACACCCGCCAATAAACTCTCTTAAGACAATGTCCAATCAACAAAGCCACAACAAAACACCCACAGAATGTTGAGTGAAGAAAGCAAATTATAAAAGATGTCTATAATACAATAGTAATTATATACATTTTTTTAAGCAGAGCTATCTAACAGTCACGTAAAAGCATGGATGGATGGGATACTCATTCACTTCAAAATGGTGTTACAGTAAGGGAAGAAGTACAAAAGATGCTCCCATTGTATCTACAGTGTTTTCTTGCTGAAAAAAGATCTGAAGCAAACGTGGCAAAACTTTCACATTTATTAAGTACAGGCAGTGGGTACCTGGGTGTCTGATTTTTATTCTCTATACCTTTCCAAATGTTTAAGTAGGTCATGATTTCTTAAGGTCAGCAAAGAGTTAGCCAGGCAAAGAGAAAGGGGAAAGAATATCTCAGGGGTCCAGGTGGAGGTGAGAAAGGCAGGGCTATGGACCAAATCAAGGAGTTCATTGCCCTTGAGTTTCTGATCATGTCAGCTAATGGGGAGCATTAGAGGAGTTCTGAGGGAGGCAGGAGCCGTGGGGTTCCCTTCCTGGGAGGTTACCTTGGGCTGCTGGTGTCCCTGGACAGAAGGCCACTGCTCCTCGCGAGGTGGCCTGCCACTCTCTCCTGCTGGGTTCTGAGATTGGTTCCTTTCCTTCCCCTTGGCCCTGGGAGTGGTGACAGCCTTGCTACTGGGGACTCCACCCATGTCTTTATATTTAATCCTCTTGTGAATAAACTCTCCTTGGATTATCTGAGTGTGCCATCTTTTCCTTGTTGGGACCTTATCTGTTACAATGCAGCTGTCCTCCATTAACCTCTGAACAAATCAAGGGCAGGCGAGAGGTCTGATTATTTCTTGTATGCGGATCCCAGGTTAGGATCTGGCACATTTTGGGTGACTGAAACGTAACTGACAAGGAATGGAAAAATAGTGTGAATGAAGGAGTGGGTGGATGGAGTGCACTCCTGGGTTTGTGAATGTGGCTTGCACAGGTCTTGGGCTCTTGCGAGCAAAGAAAGAGGCGATTCCAGGAGAAAGGAAAAATATGAAAGGAGTAGGGACCTAATCGTTCTGGAGCTCTGACAGCTCTGCAGGAACAATGCCGGGTTCTTCATTTATTTCGTGCCCAAAGCGACATGGTGCTCCCCTGACAGACGTGAACCAGAGGTTCAGAGAGGTTGTGTGACTTGCCCAGACAGCGTTCTTTCCATTTCATGTCCTGGGCAAAACTGATCTACTTCCAGAAGCCCCATGTGGCATTCATCCCCGCCTGCCGCAGCCCCCAGCACCGCCCCCCACCCCAGAGGCTGGCATTTCTTGGCACAGGGGGTGCCTTGTCTGGGCTGTCAATCATGGCAGGGTACCTGGGGTCTGATCACCGTTCATCCTGCATCCTTCATCTCAGGCAGAAATGTCACTGGTGTTATTACAGCGGTGGGCTGATGGGATATTTATCTACCCTGTGCTTTTCAAAGCAATTAGGTGGATTTAGTGCTTGGATGAAGGCTCTTGAAACCAGCGTTCTGGCCTGAATAAAGAACCAAATAGACGGATATTATGCCAGAGTCCCCCATGCCGGTCTGTGCCCCGGGGCCTCCCTATTGGAACCAGATCCTTCCTGCTTAAAGAAATGAACCTCTTTTTCTCCATAGCCTGATCAGAGCCAGGAGGAGCCGAGGTAAACAGGGCAACAAGGAGGTTTTTACTGATCATTTTGCCTGCCCATGGGCCAGATTCTGTGCTCCAGACTGGCTCATTTATTCTTCTCCAGAATCCTACAAGAGAGGCATTAGCATTCCCATTCTACAGTTGAGAAAACTGGGGCTCAGAAAGGTAAAGTAACTAGACCAAAGTCACCCCACAGCCCCGGGCTACCTGCAGCCCACCTCACCAACACAACCTGTCATTCTCCTGGCTGGCCCCTGTGAATGCATGTTTCCTTGTTTCTTTCCTTCTCTGGGCAATTATTCGTGCCATTTGCACCTCCGGCCCTAAGCAGATGTGGAGCAATCATTCCATTACAAAAGTGCACAGCTCTCCGCAGACAGGCTGTCTGGAACACCCAGGTTTACTGCCACCCCTCTGGGTTAAGACACTGAAGGATCCAATGAAGGAACAAGAATCTGGCAAAGTCAAAAGAAGATGGGCTTGGAAGTTCAGACAGACCTGGTTTATAACTGGAGTCCTTCTATTTAACAACTGTATAAATGTGCAAAACTCACCTCTCGGCACATTCCTTGGTAAAATGGTGTTGTGACACCTACTTTATAGGATTGTTTTAAAGATGAAAAACATGACTTATGCACAGGGTGTTCAACAAGTAATACCAGCTAACAGTCGCTAGTTTCAATTCCTGGGCTCCCATTCCAGCACTGTAAGGCCTTGAGCAATTTACCTCATCTCTCCAAACCAGAGTATACTCATCTGTAAAATAGAGACATACCATCGGTTCATAGGCTGTTGGGAGGATTTCATTAAATAGGTGATGCATATAAATTACTTAACAAAGTATTTGGCACATAGAAAATATTCGAAAGACATTTGTTGTTACTATCATTAGTACTAGCAGGATGCTCATTGTGGTTATCTAAGAGATGAGCTAACATCTGCATCCACCTAAGGACCATGTATTTCCTGTTATATTCAGACATAGTTATCCTCTCAAAGCCAGACCATTCCTGACTTTTCCATAAAGAAAAGGCAGTATCTCTTTCCATAAAGTTTCTTGGTTTCCTTTAGCCAAAAATGAACACCCCCTTCTGTATCTTCACCACACGCGGTGCCTCTCTAACAACATGTAGTATTGTCGGGGTGACTATTTGTGGTGTGTGTCTCCTCTACCACGTGATTCGAGTACAGGTGATC
The DNA here is from genome assembly GCF_003265705.2 of Callorhinus ursinus. Lineage (NCBI taxonomy): Eukaryota > Metazoa > Chordata > Mammalia > Carnivora > Otariidae > Callorhinus > Callorhinus ursinus. Next base: position 7,304,404 of record NW_027397096.1, on the reverse strand, counting down.
AAATCTAATCTACTTCTTCATTTCCACATCTCATCTAGTACTGTTCCCAGCACAAAAGACTATTTTTTTTTTTAAGATTTTATTTATTGGGGCGCCTGAGTGGCACAGTCATTAAGAGTCTGCCTTCGGCTCAGGTCATGATCCCAGGGTCCGCATCAGGCTCCCTGCTCCACGGGAAGCCTGCTTCTCCCTCCCCCTCTGCCTGCCACTCCCTTTGCTTGTACTTGCTCTCTGTCAAATAAATAAATAAAATCTTAAAAAAAAAAAAAGATTTTATTTAAGGCCTGTTTTGCCAAGTTTCTAAAAGGCAGGTGTCATCTGTCAACAGCTAACTCATTCAAATGACCAAATCCCAGGGTCGGTCAGCTAGCTCAATGATCCCGTCCAGGTAATTTCTCCTAACACAGAAAGGAAGCTTGGAAGAGTTCTCTCACTCTAATGACCACAAATTGCTCCCGTGAGCTATATTTTTCAAAAATGAAGCTGATCAAAAACATGGAAAGGACAAATGTGACCCAAAGTCATCATACCAATCTTCCCAGAGCTAGTGTCAGAGAGAAGTGCAGAACACGCTCCATCCTCAGATGTTCTCCGAGCCAACCAGTCTGGTGGGACCAAACCATCTCCTTGCTGAGCATCAGGTGGGCTGGCCAGGGGTTGGACTCCAAGGGGAAGAGAAAAAGATCTAGCACATATTTCTGAAATTGCTGGGCAGGGGCAGGATGCACAAGATCCAGGAGAGTTATACAGAGCAGGTGTAGAAGCAGGAACAAAACTGAGAAGCTGGGGCCAGAGGGAAACTAGAGTCAGGGGAGAGAGCAGGTACAGAGGTCATGGCTAGTGCTGGGAATCCTTCTGGGGTGTCTGTCCTTTTATTACCTGTCTGCCACAGCTGGTTTCAAGGTGATTGGGAATGTGTAACTTCTTAAAGGTCCAGGATGGAGAAACACGAATTTGCTTTCAAATGAAGGGGACCTCTTAATGCTGCAAGAAGCGAGGGACCAACCGATGGTTTAGAGCCCTGCTACTCAACGTGTGGTCCGCAGACACATAGCATCAGCATCACCTGAGTCTATTAGAAATGCAGAATGTCCGGTCTCATCTCTACCCACTGAATCAGAATCTTTGAAAAAAGGGCAAGGAATATGTATTTTTAACAAGATCTCCAGGAGATGGTTAAGCCTGCTAAAGCTTGGCACTGGTTTAGGACACTGGCTCTTAACTAAAGATACTCATCAGAATCACCTTGTATAGGGGGTTTCTTCAATATGCCAATACCCTTGGCCCCACCCCCAGGGCTCCTGAAACAGGTAGTCTGAAAGGGATCTGGTCATTTGCAAATTATCTTAAAGATCCCTGGGTGCTTCAAGAGTATAATCTTGGTTTTGAAGCATCAGTTTAGAACCTTAAAAGTTGATGTAGGACCGAGACCCATGGTTGATGATTTCCCTGCTGGATTCTGCTATTACCCTCAATTATAGCTCTCTTGCATGATCTTGTTCTGACACCAGGTGCTCCATGAGCTCCTTCCTGACACTCCCCTCCCCAGCTAAAATGAATCATTCCTGGCTCTGAGTTTCTGTGGCCACTCCATGCATATACCCCCTTTCAGCTCTTACTTCATTTGCTTTCCATTGTGTATTACTACTGGTTGCGCATTTGCTGTTTGACTAGATGTTAGTTCCTTGTGCTGGCCCCCAAAGTCCAAGATTTTCGTCATCCTTGTTTTCCTGTGACACTTAGCTCAGTGCCTGGCACATTGCAGATATATAATACCTCAGATGCTGCATTGAAAATACTGAAAAATTCTAATTCTCCACTGTCCATCCTCAAAGTTAGGTCGACAACAGGAAGCTGACCATATTTCCCTACTTCAAAGAAAAGACTTTTGTATACTTTTATTTATGGTAGCAGGTCAGATGCTTCAACTAACCCTGGAAGGAAGGATGGGTGCTATTATTATCACTGCATTGCTCAGTGAGATCATGCATTTAGTTCAAGGCCACAGCTAACAAGTGAGAATCTAGAGTCCACCACAACTGTGACTCTTCACCACCCCAACTCCAGACAACACACATGGTGTCTCCTGCTGTCCAAGAGGGGCCCCTCAGAAATGACCAGTGGCGTGGTTTCTGCTGCAGTTCTCACTTGTACCTCCTGCAGCTCTCACTTGTACCTCCTGCAGCTCTGGAGATCCCTGGAAGCTCAGAGCATGGGGCTGGGAAGAATGCCATGAGGCTCTGTGTCCAGAAGCTGGGTATGCTGGGGAATCTGCAGGGCTTTCACCCAGCTGCAAAGGGCAGGCTGGCCCTCTCCTTTGCCCCGGTTCCTGGTGGTCTCTGCACTTTTGCATGGCCTGGCTCCCTGCCCTGAACCCCACCTTGCCCGGCCTAGGTGCATACACTGTGTCTTGTTTACCCCAATCTGCAACCCCTGGGGCTGGACCCAGTTTCCGGCTGGGGTCTGGCTCCAAGCCACTCAGGCCAACCATAAGCACCTGTTTCAGCATCATCCCCGCCAAGAGCCTCCTTCTGCCAGGTCCTGCTTACTCCTCAGGCCCTCCTGGGTTAGCAGTGCCAGAAGGCATCCAGCCAACTTTTCACACCCATTTGGGCACTGACATTGATGGTTGGCAGCCTCCCTTCTCTGGGGTCCAGGCCTCCAACCAGGCTCTTTCCTCTCACTACCTTGACCTCCTTCCCTTATTTACCAACTTGTTGCTTAGGCCCAGCATGCTATTTTCTTCAGTCTGCAGTGCCCACATTTCTAACAGATTCCTGATCCTGCCATTGGCCCTGAGAGGGAGTCAAGACCACTTAATCTCTCAGCACAAGCAGTGGATTTGCAAGATAAGGATTTGAGACCAGACTTTGCCTCTCACCGGGTATGTAACCTTGAAAAAATGACTTTTTATTTTGTTTCATCGTGTTTTTCTATGTAAATGAGGAGAACATATATATGTACATAAATACACAAATGTACATGTACATAATTTAATTTATAAAGTTGTGAGGATTAAATGAGATCATTTGGTAAAGTTACACCATAATTATAAAGCATCCTAGAAAAATGGTTTCACTAGCTTATTAAGTCCTGAAACAGAAAAAGATGATGTTTCTGTTTAGTAAGCCCCAGGTTAGAACTATGTAATATGGTTAAGGTGTTTTCAAATCAAGAGAACCAAAACCAAATGTCTTTATGCTTAAAGGAGCTGACTTTAGTACCTGGAAAATTAATCCATTCAGAAACTTCATTCCTGGGTGAATGAGTTGTGAATGTATTGTGAATATATTTTGCCATCTGGGATATAGAATGGAGAGCACGAGGTGGTCTTTGCTTTCCCAAACAGTACACCATCTCTATCTTCAACTGTTCTTGGATCAACTGATTTATTCACTGATTTGTCCAACAGGATTCTGAAAGCTCAGACTCCATGCTGGCTGGGGAGAGGGGAGAAAGGTATAGAATGGAGCCCGTAGCTGCTTATGAGCTCCTCTGGTTCTCAGTGACACAGCTGCTTTATTCCTAGCCAAAAAGAAAGGCCGTACTCTTGAGCTGTCTGCCCCTAAAACCGAGGAAGAGCTGTCTGATAGATCTAGAAGGCCACAATCTGAAAATCCTGAATGAGACCTGCTCAGCTCTCTCATCCAGTTTCCCTATCATTTGGAGTATTTAACCTGCCTGAGACGGTTCATGGTTTTCTCATCTTTAAGGACTTTGGGGGGAAAATGTCCCTCATGTTACCTATTCTCCATCTCTTTCATCAGCAGATAATCCTTTGATAATCCTTTCCAAATTCACCCTTATTTTTAAACATCCTTTAAAAAGTGTGATCCAGTTAGTGCAAAGAATCCATGTCCTATGGAAGTCTTCCGTCCAAAATCCCCATGCTTTGATTCTCAGGAAGTTTTCCCATAAATCTGACTACATTCTTCCTGGCATCAGCCTAAGGAGACTTTCTTTGGCTGGTCCTTACAGGCTTTAAGGCTTAAATCCAACAACAAGAAGAATACTCTGGTGTAGAACCCTCTTACACATCCCCACATTCAGTCAAGCACAAGAGAAGGGGCACAGCTCAAGACCAGAGTCAAGAGTCCACATTCTGGTCCTGCCTCTGTCACCAATTTCTGTGTGGCTGGACATTCATCTCTTCCCTGCTCTGGGTCCCAGATCATGCATATTTCAAGTACAGGGTTTGACCCTTTCAACTCTGGGACTTAAAGCTTACTTTTGTCATCAAAGCTCACCCTCAAAGATACCCCCCCCCACTTACTACCTTTCTTGAGGTGACTTAAGAATTTACATTTTCAGCCCAAAGAACAATTTTCCTGTTGAACAATTATGAAAATTCAGCATTTGGGAGAAAGCACTATAAACCGGCCTGGTGTATTACTGCTCTAACAGTCCCCTGTGCTCCTAATAAAAACAGCCAGGGGAGGCTGAAGCCAGCATGAAATATGGCCCACTTGTTTTCTTAACAGCCTGCTTCCCTAGGTTATCCAGGAACTGTCAGCACCAAGTGGAGGGCTGAATAAAGAATAGGGCAGTTTCCTGTCTTTTGTCCTGGTGTCTCATGCCCCAGCCATTATTTTAATGGTATTCCATTGCACTTTTGTATTCAAATGGACTTGAAGGCAAACAACATTTAAAGGGAGAAGTTTCTTCTAAGCAGAAAAAGTGCCTTGCTGGCACTTGTGAACTGTGGAAAGTCCTGAGTCAGGGAATCAGGTGATTCAGGGGGATCTAGGGATGCTACCTTGAGCTCAATTCAAATGCTTGGGGGGCGTGGGGGAGGTTGGTGTGAGGGATCAGTGTGAAGGTCCAGGTAATGAACTCAATAGGAGAGTTCATTTCCAGGCACTTACCTGCTAATATAAAACATTATATTTAAATGTTATAAAAACATTTAAAAAGGAAAAAATAATAATAATAAAGGAAGAAAAGGCACAGGTAGAAGAATTAAGGAGTCTGGAATCAAGGATGAGGGTCTCTCAATTGAAATTTTCTATTTGGGTATCTTCCCCAAATGTCAGTAACAAGTAGCCCCCCATTTGGGTTCAAATAGTGTATCATCCATATCCCTGCCCAACATCCCAAAGGAGCCTGGGGCTAGTCAGAGGCTTCATAGGATCTGGCCAGAAATGCGAAGTGCCTCCCCTGAGATTCCAGAAGCCATTGAGCAAGAAGAATTAAGAACTACCAAAATCTAGAGACCTGTCAAAATGCAAAGGATGCAGAGAGGGAAACCCAGTCTCACTGCCTGGAAAGCAGGCTTCAGAGCCAGGGCCTTCAGGACTGGGGAAATAAACAACAACAACAACAGGTAAAGGGCATTTGGTGATACACAGTGGGGTGTGGCGTGTGAAGGCCAGGCAGGAATGGAATGCCAGATGGATTCAGAATCTCAGAACTGGGCTGTTTTGTGCTTTGGCGTTCGGATGCCTCTCAAGAGAATCTGTAACTGGTATGTCAGCTGTGCTTTCTGAGGATTCGTTTATCTTATAAACCCTTCCCATGTGCCAGGTGTTGTGCTGATTTCTGGACACATGAACACTTACGATTCACCTTGAAGGGGAGAGGGGCACATCCAAAGTCATGACTTCGGTGTGTGCAACAGTACCATAGAGACATACACCAGGGCTGGGAGAACACAGAGGAGCAAGAGAGAAACCAGCTGGGCTGGGGGCTCCCAGTCATCCAGAACTTGGAGAGCAGATATCTGGGCAGACTCGTCATTTCACAGACAATTTCCCGTGAATCCTGCAGTTGTCCCTTTCTGGGTCCATAAGCCCTGACGCTCATATAGACAGATTTCATGGAATAGAGAACTTCCTGTAAACAGTGTCCTACCTGCCCAACTGCTTGTAGACATATTCTGAGAGAGGCAGCGGGCTACCCTCTAGTTCACTGACTGAAAGCAAATGGGAAATATTGGAAGATAGTAAAAGCATTTCTTTGCCCTTGGCATTCTTCATCTGCTAGTATTTAGTCTGAAGAGTAGCTTTGAGAGGTAGTCTTGGTCATGTGGCTAGGTAGAACTAAGATGAAGATCATGATGTATGAAGACAGTCCTGTAGCTCCAGCTATAAAGCATACCAGACACTCCCTTTGGGGGACAATGGCAACAGGGCACTGAGCAGGACCAATGCAGGTAGATAGATACTGGGTCAAACTAACCCAGCCCCATAAGTTGGGTTAATTTGAACAGGAGACCTGGGAGTGATACTACAGACTGAGTCCAATGACAGGTTCTTAAAATATGAACCAAATGCACGCACAATTAAGAAAGACCCAGGATCTGTGTTTTTCATTCAAGAGGACTGAGTGGAATACAACTTCAAGACTAAGGTGTCTTAGGAAATCTCGGAAATAAGAACAGGACTCTATCTTTGAATTGGAGAAGTTCAAGATGAAGAACAAAGGCAGTGGCAGGCCCAAGGGGATGAGTGTGGCAGGAAGTAGGTGGGAAGCAGAGGCAGCCCAAAGCACAGGCTAAGAAGCAGAGCAAGGCTCCTGTCACCGGTGTCCCATCCCTTTAAAACACTCCACCTCCAAGTACCCAACAGAGAAGAGACCTAGTCGAAAGACTGGTAGGGAATGTTGGCTGTACATGATGGGGGTGTTCATTGTGGCTATAGATCAATACTCTCAGCAGAATCCAGGGTTTTATTCTTCCCCAGATCCTCCAGAAATATCAAAGCATGTTGACCACCAACTATTTATAGATCATACTTATCCAAGAGGGAGGGGACATTTTAATATCTAATCGGGCTGAATTTCTTGTGCAGAGCTAAGCCTGTAGGTGGTTGGTTATTTTGTAAAGGTGGGAAAGCTGTTATTTTCAAAGGAGTGCCAGATACAGTAGCTGTAGTGAGAGATAGGTGGGAGGTCCAGGGCTGATGGGTGCCTCTGCTCCTTCTGTTTTACGGCTCTGTCATCCACCAGGATATTGGGTCACTTCCCCCTTATCCACATTCCAACCCAAGGAGAGTGGGAAAGAGGAAGCAGAGGGCAAGTTAACATTTTAAATGTGGCAACCAAAGTATACACCGCTCTTCCATTCGTAGCCTATTGGCTAGAATTTAGTCCCATGGCTACATTAAGATGTAAGAGAAGCTGGAAATGAGTCTTTAGCCATTAATCCCATCCAAAACCCAGTAAGTTCTATTACCAGAAGGAAGAGAGGGCAGATACTGGAAAGTGATTAGCAGGATCTACCACCGGGATTCCTAGCTATTATTCCCAGCTGTCACCTTTGTTAGGAAGCCCTTTCTGACTCCCAAATCCTGGCCCTTCTTCTGGGCTCCCATAACAGTGATTAATGCTGTTAAAATGCTTACCTAAATGTACTAAAATATTCTATTTATTTGTCTCTCTTCTACTAAAGTGTGAGCTCCAAGGGCAGAAAATATGTATTGTTCATCTCTGTATCCTCAATGCCTTACACAGTGGCACATGTCAATGTTCAATAAGGTTTTGTTAAATGAATGGGTAGATGGGCAGATCAATACATTCTTCACCTGATGAGTGAATGGAGCTAGGGTATAACTGGTTCAATCAGTGATCTGAAAGTTTCCTTATGTGATTTATAAAAGTCACCCTCTAATGTATAATCCTATGTATGTGTGTATTCAGTCAAGCTAATGATTGCTTGATATGGATGGGATAGATAAGAGACAGGATGGCTGGGGCATGTGAGATATATAGATATAGATAGATAGATAGATAGATAGATACACACACACAGGAGATATATATGTGTGTGATATGTATATATACATGTGAGATATATTTATACATTTATATATATCATAATAGCATACCCTCCTGGTGTGCTTGGCAATAGATTCTAGAGTATCGGGGAGCATTTGGAAAACCTGGGCATTAGTCAACTCTCAGAAGTGTGGTGCTATGGACAGTTTCCCCACCTTTGGCAACATGTGCCCTTTTTCATGACTCTGTTAATGCCCTTGATCATGCCACACAGAATCTATCTGGATTCCTTTTCTCTGCATTGCATAAAGTGGTGGGTCATAGCGCAGAGTTTGGGCAGCACCAAGAAGCAGCACCCTGGGGAATATCAAAGTGTGGCAAGACTGGATGTGAGCATGCGAAAGGCTCCCTGACTGGGGAATTGGGAGAAGGATTATTTATATGGCTGAGGTTGTTCCTGGAGGATGGAATTGGCAGAGAGTAGAAAGGAGCAATAAGACAACATTCCATAACTCCCCATCCCCACTCCCCCCAGGACCTAAGCAAGACCAGCATGTCAGCAACTCAACAAGATTTCAGAGTCTGGATCTAAACCTGGAGGAGTGTTATGGGTTCTGCTCGTTCCCAAGGAATCTAGTCCCATGGAGGGCTTCCTTGGGTTGTCAAATTTGCATCTGGGACTATTCTGGTAAAGCAAGAGCTGAAGGGCAAGTGGAAGTGGGTTGGTTACATTCTAATATAGTGCTACGGAGAAGTGTGTTACAGAAACCAGAGTGTCAGACTTGGAGGAGGAGGCAGATGATTTAAGGATGCAACCAGCAATTATCATTTGGGCAAAGGAGATGGAATTGAGAAAAGCCGAGAAAGCTCTAGGAGATGAAATTGTCTGGATGGTAGATAGTTCCCAAGGGGAAGAGTCATTGGCTCTGCTTCTGGAAACTGTAGAGTCATAGAATCTTAGAGTTGTGAGGATGTAAGAAGTCTGATGTCTTTCAGACTAAATCATGGCTCTGTTGCTTCTGATTCTGTGACCTTAAGCAAATTTCTTAACCTCTGTGTATCTCTGTTTCTTCATCTGTACAATGGAGTCAATAACTGTACACCCCTCACTGGGTCATTTGAGGGTTTAAAACAGTCATGGCATGTAAGTCAACATCTAGCACATATTTTCCATATGCGCTGGAGAATCTTAGAGGATTTGCAATGTTGAAATAGAAGGGAATCAACTTGGTTGATGAGACCCCAATATGGTGTCTTCAGTCATGGGTTTTCCCCATTTCTGTAGTTGAGAGAACCATCTATCCCAACACTTACCTTTGCAACTCAAAGGAAAATTGGCCCAAAACAAAATAATTGGCTTACATAACTGAAGAATCCAGAAGTGGTTCTGGCTTCACTTGTGGTTTCTTCCAGAGATTCACATGGTCATCAGGGAACCAGCCCTGATTTTCTCCATTCTAGCCTCCTTTGCATGCCAACAACAACAAAACTATGTAAGCCATTAGCTGGTCTCTCAACTACAGAAATCTGGGTATATACTGCGTATACTGAGTAAATCTGTATATACTGAAAAACCTGGGATTTTTTTAAAATCATTTCATAGTCCCCAGAAGATTTTTGGGTCATGAAAAATGTAACCACAAACCAAGGACTAAATGAACTTGGTGCCACCTAATATCCCTACCACTCTAATGAAGACTAACCAAGAGAGAATCACTTCCCAGCTATCAGGCCACCCTGTGGTGACAGGCCACAGGCAAGCATTCCTTCCACAGGCTGGAAGGAACAAAAGGAAAGCCTAGACAGACCAAGCTGGTAGGCCAGCTGCTGCCCCTGAGACCAGCAGGGACGGTGACCTCATCCTCACGGGTACAGCCAGCCCTGCCTGACATTCTCCCCCTGCACTGATGAAGGGACGCTCTGGTCCTCACAGAACAGCTTATTATGTAGAAATATGGATTCAGCACCACTCACTTCCTGCAAGGAGGGATTGCTTGGAGCCAATCTCCTTTTATTTCTCTGCCTGGATGCTTTCAGCTTCTCACCCGGGCTCTGACAATGAGCCTGTCAATATGCAGAATTCCTTACATTTCCCTTCAGAAACTAAAAGTAAGACAAAGGAAGGAAACCTGTTTAGCTCTAATGATGTGCGTGGTTTCATTTTTCTGTTTGAATCTATTGCTGTTTAATGAGCTAGATATCCACTGGATGAATTAGATACACTGATCCTGTGTGCGTCTCCCGGGAGACACCCTCTCCATGGCAGGATGTGCCTCAGACATGGGAGCCACACCGCCTGCCTGACAAACACACCGCATACCGAAGGAGAGCACAGGCCATGGGGATGTGGTTAAGTAGCAGGGGATGAGTCTCTCGCAGCTGACCTCGCAGCCAGCCTAGCAGGCAAGAGACTTAGCAAAGGCAAAACTGTGTCTTGATCAAAATGCTTGAATAATGGTAGGACTCCTGGGTCATAAAAACAAACAAACAAAAAAAAACTGATGAACAAGCTAAGGTAATGAGGTTTCTAGAATTGACAGGTTGTTTCAATTGTCTAACCAGAAGAGGCCTTTTGTAGCTTTCCATTGATGACGTGGAGGCTGACCAATGATGAGGCCATTTGTCTTGCTAATATTGTCAGCTCTGAGAAGGCTCAGTTAGACAGGACTCTTGTGCTGCACACATAGATCTGTGCTCCTGAATTAGGCTAGTTCTTCATTTTTATCAGAAAAGGAAATATCTAAAGTTGTTTTGTTCTTAATCTTCTTCACCAAAGGAGCCATTTGGAATGAATCCATTCTAGATGGGGAGGGGCCACAGAAGTAATATTTGGTCCCTTCATTAACTGATAAGGATTTTGAGGCTCAGATAGAGAAAGTCGTGTGGCCAGTTGGTAGTTGACCCATGGCCAATAATACTAATGCTGTTATAGGAGTGCTCGTTTTGTAACAAGGCACTGTTCTAAATGCTTTCTCTATATTAATCTGTCCAAGTCTGTCAACAAACTCATTTTGTGGAGGAGAATACTGAGGCTCTGGAGGGTTAACTAACACCCCCAAAGTCATGTAGCCAGGAAGTGATGGAGATGGGATCCAAACCAAGGGGACCTCAGAGCCTATTATGTTTTTGGCTTTTCAATAAAACCCAATTCTCCTGGCTCCCAGGTCAGACATGTGAAGAAGCTCCAAAAATCAAAATGAAAAAATATCTTTCCCTGTGGATCCTGAAAGAATTTACTTAAGCTGACAAAATAAAACAAGTAACATGAAGCCTCCTAGCCTTTGTGCTGTCTCTCCCAAACTCAACCTCCAAAGACCCCCAGGCTACACCCACCTGGGCTTTACTTGAAAGCTCTCCCCAAGAACTCCCCCTTCTACCATACCACCTGCTTCTTGTTTCCCAACCATACCCGGAGTTCAGAGGCCCCTTTGTATTGGTCAGGCTCTTCCTTCCATCTGGAACCCCTTTTCCTCCATCCCCTACCATCAATCTCCTGCTTATCCCTTATGACCCAGCCCCAAAGACGCCTCAGCTATGACGACTTCAGCCAACACCCCAGTCACACTCAGGATTCTCCACTCCTCTCCTCCAGCACACTTTGCCCTCCACCACATTCACGTAACTATTTCCTCCATTGTCATTGGTCCATTATAATGAAGGGCACACTCAGTGGATGGGTGCAAGGTCTTTGACACTAGCCAGACTTGAGTTTGAGATTTAACAGCGCTACTTAGAAGCTGTGTGGCATTGGGCAAATTACAAATTCTCTGAGCTTCCTTTTCTTCACCCATAAAAGAATAAGTTTACTTTTCTCAAAAGGTTCTTATGAGAACTAAATGAGATAATTCGTGCAAAGCCAGTGACTGTCGTATCTATTATAGCTATTATTATTCTTGATGTGTTCCCACCATCATCACCATCATCATCATACCATCACCATCATCACCATCATCATCATCACATGATCGTCATATCATCACCATCATCCTACCATCACCATCATCATCATCATCATCACCATCACCATCATCACCATCACCATCACCATCACCCTCACCATCATCATCACCATCACCATCACCATCACCATCACCATCACCATCACCATCATCATCACCATCACCATCATCGTCATATCATCATCATCATCATCATCATCACCATCACCATCATCGTCATATCATCACCATCACCGTCATCACCATCATCATCATACCATCACCATCACCACCATCATCATCATCACCATCACCATCATCACCATCATCATCATCACCATCACCATCATCGTCGTATCATCACCCTCACCATCAAACCATCACCATCATCATCATCGGCATATTATTAATACCACCACAGACTGTAAGCTCCTGGAGGTCTTGCTTATCTTTATGCATGGCCTTTAGTAAGTGCTTAATAAATGGATGTAGAATTGAATTGTTGAAGTAGCTGTTCAATTTGCAATGGATTGTTTTGCCTCTGGTGATAAATTGTCTTCAAATCATTTGTCTAACGGCTTGCCACTCAGTTAGGTTTTGAGCTCCATGGAGTTTGCTATTTCTCCCTACAGAGTATACACTCAGTAAATATCCATATATGTAAAAGTATTTAATGGATGTTTAACTCACAAACTTCTCAAAGTTCATAGGATGCTCAAGATGTGCACCCACTTGTTTATTTTTAAAGGCTGGGGGCTAAATTTACAAGGGAATTTATTGAATGCTTAAAATGGCATTTATTGAATGCTTAAAAATGGCAAACATTTATTGAGCACTTACTTCACGCCAGGCACTATGTTGAGTACTTTACATACTCTTGTGTACCAATCCTCACAATCAGTTTATTTGGTAGGCACTCATTCTCCCCACATCACAGTTAAGTAAAGGGAAGCTGTAAGTGATTCATGAACTTGCCCAGGAGTAACCGCTCCTGTGCAGGGAATCCAGGTGGGAAACCATCGCTTTCTGACTTCAGTAGAAAGAAAGGCTCTGGGCTAAGCAATTGAGGCCCCTTGCCACATTTAGTACTCCCTTCAGAACCGACAGTGGCTGACAATTATCCCCATTTTACAGATGAGGAAATTCAGGCTTGCCAGAGCTGGGCTTTGAAAGGAGGTTCGTTCTGACCCTGCCCTTTTTTTCCTTTCTTTCTGATTCTCCAGGGCCTGCTACTAGAACCTTGGTGTCTGGAATGATGCTCAGTTCAGCTCTCTTTCTAGCTGCACACACAACCCCAAAGCCATCCATACTGTAGCAGCCATTACCTGCAAGCACCAGGCAGACACCCCACCCACCATACAGTTAAGAGAGAAGGGGTCATCCCAGATAGATGCATCTCCACATAGTAAAAACCCAGCGGAGAAAAGAAATGCCATCAGAAAGATGTATCTGTAGTCGCTACCCAGTGGCTGGTGCAGCCTTGAATTCTCAGTGAACGATGAGCTCCGAGGGTTGTCATTATGAGCAGGCTTCGCAAGCTGGGAATAGACCGAAGGGGGTGGGGAGAGTGCATGATGGGAAATAGCAGCATCCCAGGGGCCGCGAGGGAGAGGGTAGATGGGGTTAAGGGGTCTTGGGGGCCTGGCCTGTTTTATAGGCCCCAGGAAGACAATCTAGTAGGGAGGGAACAGAACAGTAATGAAAGCCAGAGACCCTGGGGTAGGAAGTGCCACCAACCTCAGCAAAGCCTGGGAAATCAGTCTGCAAAATAAAAGAGGTAGAGAGGAGCACCAAAAATAACCTTGAAGGTAACGGATAAGGCAGAGGAGAAAAATCAATTCAAGGAAAACATATTAAGCGCAGAAAAACTAAATAAGAACTGGGGATTGGGGGAGTCGGGATGGAGAGAGCAGGGGACCGGGGGCCTGGAGGCTGGGTTCCTAGTGCAGCCCAGCTGCTAACAAGCTCTGTGACTCTGGGTAGGACGCCTCACCTCTCTGAGTTGCTGCAGGCTCCTCTTGAAAATGACACAGTTGGACAACGTGGCCTGCAAAGCTTCCTGCAATTCTGACAGTCTGTGATAAAGGATTGCACAAAGCTAGCATACTTTCAGGGAGACAGCCCTGAGCAACTAGATGAAAGTGAGCACATTTAGTGAGTCCTCCAGAAATTTCCGCGTATCTGGGTGCTTGTGAGATGTAAATGAAACCAAACCAGCCTGAGTTTCACTGTTCCTTAGCCTTCTGGGGGGGGGAGTGTAGGTCCTCAGATAAGGAAGGAAACTCATGGCATAAGTTAGCAACCATCAAAGAGGCTACTTGCAAAGAGTGCTGAGGATACAGTTAAATGTTAGCATCACAAGAAATATGGTAATTATGTGCCAGGATGGAGATGTTAACTAAACTTGCTGTTGTAATCATTTTGCCGTATATATGTGTACCAAATCATCTTATTGTATAGCTTAAACTTACATATGTTGCCTGTCAGTAATATCTCAATAAAGCTAGAAAAAGAAAAACGGAAAGGAGGCCCAATGCTCACCCTGTATGACATTATTTACCTACAAACCCCAGTTATCAAGAAAACAACCCAGGACCTGCAAGCAAAGCAAACAAGAAAGCAAATACAGCAGAAGGGAATTTGCTTGTCAGGTGCCTACAATGGGTTTGGTATCTTTTATTCTCAAGTGTCAAGCTGTCTCCAGCAACATGTCTACCCAAAGATATAGGGGCTTTGCCGCACAGCTGTGTCTGAGTCAAGTCCTTGCAGTAGTGGGCTCTCTCTAGGCTACCTTCGGTTCTACTATAGGCCACTGTTTAACACGCTGCTGGTCACCACACAGAACCCAGCACTGTGGATGGTGAGCATGGGGCAAGCTACCCTGCCCCTTCCTGTCCCCTTATTTCCCAGAATACCACCATGGAAGGCTGGCTGGTTGTGTCAGGCTTTGCAGAGGTTGGAGACAACTAAAAGAAATGTCACCACAAGAGGAGAGAAAGGTGTTAAGACTGGGTATTTTGGCATATATTCACACAAAGGCTTGTATGCAAATGTTCATAGCAGATTTGTAATAGCCAACAATTGGAAACAACCCAAATGTCCATCAACAGGTGAATGGATAAACAAACTGTGGTATGAGCACAGAGGGAAAAAAATGGATGAGCTATTGTTGCATGCCACAGTAGAGCTGAACCTCAAAATAATTACACCAAGTGAAAAGAGCCAGGCCAAAAGAAATTACATGCTGTATGATTACATTTATATACACTTGGGGAAAATGCAAGCTAATCTAGAGTGATGGGAAGCAGATCAGTGGTTACCTGGGTATGGTGTTGGGGGTGGAGGTGAATTACAAGGGAGCACAAGTCAACTTTGGGGGATGATGGATATTATCTTAACTGTGATGATGGTATCATAGGTGTATATATATGTCAAGATGCATCAAGCTGCATACTTTAAAGATATGCAATGTTTTATAGATCAGTTGTATCTCAATAAAGCTTTTTTAAAATACTGTACATATTCTATGACTATGATCATAGACCAAGGGAAAAAGTACAAAATTTAAAAACCTTCATGGGGAGTTGGAGGTGCCCTCCTTGGCACACACTTTGCCCTTTTTATCTAAGAGCACTTCCTGATTTGCATGCCCCCATGGGCCCCCTGCCCTTTTCTGAAGGTCCTCCCCCATCCATAAGGGGTTTCTGGCCCTAGATTCCATCACCCTCCCTCAGAGAAATTTGTGGCACAGGGACATTTCCCAAAATAGGAGGTAATGTAGAAAAATAAGACCATAGACTCAGAATGTAAAATCAGCCTTTTTTGTCTATAGAAAACTGCTTTGCACGAAGGAAGAAGAGGGTTATCCTCAACGAGCGGCTATAACCCACATATACCAGCTCCCCACTACATCCGAAGTCCCAGGCTTTCTTTTACACAGGAGTAAAATCCAAAATCCTCCCCGCACCCCATGCACTCATCCACACACTTAAGAACTGGGGAAGGGGGAGAAGGCTGTGAGATACTCAGCAGGGAAGGAAAGGCAAAGCCCACAGGTATGAATTAGCAACCTTTCCACGAGCCTGTTTGAAAAGCATGCTAACAACATGCCCTTGAAAGGAGTCACGGTACTTGTGCAGTGAGATGAGACATTAAGGCCCTGATATTTCATGAGACTTTACCTTTCTTGTGCTAAATACTGACATGTAGAGTAGTCTAATTTGGAGGGGCTTCATTAATAAAGAGCTTGATGGTGTTCACAAAAAATCTTGATTAGGTTCTGGTCCAGCAAACCTGAGTCCCTTACAGATGTACCACACACATGAACCTCCTGGTTCTTCCTTGCTGGCTAAAGGCCATTGCAAACACACGCCCATGCACACACACACATGCGTGCCCACACACCTCTCCCAACAAAGAAAACAATTTGTCTCAATTCTCAGAGACAAGTAACATATGAAACCAAACTCCACCATCACGCTTTTCATTTCCTTAGATTTCGAGCAGGTCAAATTATTGGGGAAGAGGGACATCATGAGGATGTGTCAACTCCTTACAAAGCTACCAGACAGCAAGTGATAGGAACAAGAGCGAGGCCATCTTATTTAAACCTCACAACAGCCCTCTGAGATAGATATTAATATATCCATTTCATAGATTAGGAAACAGAGACCCAAAGAAAGCAAGATCATGCCCAAGATTTACAACCAGGGACAGGGCCAGAAGTCAAGCCCAGATCTGCATTACGGCCAAAGTTAGGTTCCTTCTACTAGTCCTCACTACTTCTAAGCAAGTAGGTGGTGCAAAATCTGAATACTACCATGCAAATAGGTTGGCAGTCAATGTGTGTTTGTTTATTTATTTATTTTGCTTTTGGTTTACATACAACTCACACTTGTTTTCCAGGTTTTAATTTCACAGCAGAGTAAAATCTGCTCACTACAAGAGATGCATTAATTCTTCCGTGTATTCATTCATGTAACAAATGTATGTTAAGTATCTACTATGTAGGTGATGCTGAATAGGTTCTGAGGATACAGCAGTAATTAATACCATTAATGTCCCCACCTTTGTGGACTTATAGTGGAGAGTGGCAGGCAACAAATATGCCTATGGATTACTCTGTGATGATAATTATGAGAAGTGCTAAGAAGGGAAAAGAGAATGGTGTGGGGGTATAGAACAGAGGACCTCTCACCTGTTCCGAGTGGCATGAAAGAGGTCAGGGATAATAACAAACAAGCCATCAAGGATAAGCTTGTGAGAATTTTAAGCAAGAAACTGATACAATTGGATGTAGTTCAAAATTAAAACTGTAGCTACTTTGAATAAAAATGGATTAAAGAGAGGGCAAGAGGGACACAACTGGAAGGCAATTGCAACAGTCCGAGAATGAAATGTTGGTCACTTAGATGCAGGGATGGCAGCAGGATTAGAGAGGAGTGCAGGGGTTCAATTATTTTTAAGACAGAATTAACAGGATCAGGGGGTTGGTTTTATGTAGGGGGAAGAGGAAGAGGGATGGATCTCAAACAGCTCCCGGGCAAGATCAACAAGGTTTAGAAAGGTGCTGAGAACTGAGAGATGGAGCCCCGGAAAGGGGCAGATTGCGGGGGGGGGGGGGGGGGGATCAAACTTTCCATTCGATGACCAAAAGTTAACAACAATCCTGAGGAAGGGTGTTTGAGAGTTTATTGTATGACTGGAAAATTTTCTGCAAGTCTGACAGTTTTCCAGCATAGAAAAAATATTTATTTGGGGACATGTTGATTTTGAGAGTCCTAGAGTAAAACAGATAAGAGAACATGTCAGGATAGCAGTTGGATATGTGAGGATGGAGCTTTGCTGAGAAGTCATAAAAAGAAGAAGACATAATATTTAGGAATCTATTATATGCATTTATATATGTAATATAATTTATATGTATAATGTATATGTTACATATTATATATATAATAGATATCTAAATATTATTTCTAGTGTGTTTAAAATAGTTATTTAGCTGCTTGCCACAATTTATTAAGCCAGCCCCTTATTTTGGATGGTTCAGCTGTTTTTAAGCTTCAGCTTATTCAGAAAATGCAACAATAAAGTTATTTTGTGAATCCCTTTATGTACCTTTGGAACCCAGGTGTGAAATTCCTGATCCAAAGAGTAAGAAGGTCTTTAATGCTCTATATCTGGAAAACTTTCCATTAGAATGAGCAACTCCGATTTTTTTTTCATACTAAAAAAGTGGTTTCCAGTTACCTAGAACATTAATTCGTGTGACTCACTATATTTTCCTGGGAAGGTGGTGGAGGGAGTTGCTTTGAAAACACAGTTGTGTCCAGGTAACTCCAACAGGGATGTTGAATAGGGATGAGGTCTCTGGAGGCATCTATGCCAGGAGTGTGCTACCCAGAGGACAATAAGCAAATAGGTGATAAAATGGTGGCATCAGGAAGCTGCATGGAAGCCCAGAAGGCTGCAGATGATGACTGTCTTAGAGTAGGTCTTTGTCCCTAACCAGCAAGAATTTCTAAAGCTGGTTGGGAGGAGAAAGACAGTTGGTTCTAGGGAGATTATGATGAGCTGAGTGCACCACTTGAAGGCATCATCAAGCTCTTCCTCATCTGGACACACTGTGGTTTGGACACAGACATTCCCAGGCAAAGAGATAGTTTAGTTGTGTTAGTTGTGTCATCCTTAGCCTGGGGCAGGAAGGGCCAGGCAAGAGGGAGGAGAAAAACAGTGATGTTCTGATTATAAAATGCTTTCCTAGCCACCATTGCATTTAACCCACCAAACCATACTATTGGGCAGATATGATTGCTTTACCTTAAAGATAGGGCACCTGGAGTGTTGGGAAGTGGGGATGACTGAGAGGCAGAACCAAGAACTGACCCAGCTCCCCTCCCCTCAATATGCCTCATCTTTTGACAAGGTTCAAAGGTTGCCTTCTAGGGGATTCATTCATTCAACAACTACTGCACACCCAGTCCGTTTGGGGTATGTGCAAGGTACTGGGATGAAGAGACATGGTCCCTACGTATGTTCATGTCCTATAACTGCTGTAACAGATGACAACAAACTTGATGACTAAAAACAATGGACATTTCTTAGCTCCCAGTTGTGGAGGCCAGAAGTCTGAAAGCAGTTTCAGTGGGTGGAAATCAAGGTGTTGGCAGAGCCACACTCTCTCTAGAGGCTCTAGGGGAGAATTTATTCCTTGCCTCTTCCAGCTTCTGGTAGCTGCCAGCATTCCTTGGCTTATGGCCACATCACTCCAATATTTGCCTCCATCCCCACATAGCCTTCTCCTCTGTGTGTCCTGGTTCTCTCATATAACGACGCTTATCCCGGGATTTGGAACCCACAGGGATAATCCAGGATCATCTCCTCATTTCAGAATCCTTAATTTACTCACATCTGCAAAGAAGCTTTACCATATAAGGAAAGACTCACAGGTTCCAGGGATTAGGACCTGATATCTTTGGGGCCATCACTCAGCCCACTACACTGCCCTCAGGCATCCACAGTCTGATGGGGGAAACAACAGCATAGATTAGCAATTATAATATAATGGATTATGTACTGTAATGCAGGTGTATTATGGGAGGAAGACAGTCTCAGGAGGGCTTCCCAGAGGAAGCAACATTTGAGCTGAGACATGAAAGATGAGTAGAAATGAGTCAGGTAGATCCCTGGAGTGGGGCATTTGGGGAATGAGGTATCAAATCAGACCTTTTCTGGCTGAGTGAATGACATGCAGGGAGTTCTCTTTACATAGTGTTAATGTGTTTGATTATCGTCAAATTATGAATTATCTGATAGAAGAGCTAGAGAAAAGAATACTTTAGAACAAAAATAAAATGGCTTCTGTCTTCTGAGAGTCAGAGAAAAGTGGGGATGACCAGAGGAGGGAATGCGAATTCATTTCACACACATAGTTATGGCAGGGCATCTTCTGCTCCAAGAAGTCCTCTCCACGCATTTCAAAGTGGTCCCTATGTGATTCCTTCAGCCCTGCTCATCTGCACCATTGTCCAGGAATCAGGCAGCTATAGTGAGTGCACATCAGCAAAGGTGATGAAAAAGTAGGGAATCCCCACCCTGCAGGACAAGTCAGGAGACATCAGGGCAAATATACTCTTTTCTAGGCAGGTCCCCCATAGCTCAAATCCCACTCCATTTCCCTCCATGCTGAACCAGGCTAGACAAGGCCACCTTCACCCACTCCCAGAAAGCCTCCTGCCGCCAGAACTAGCTCTCAGCAGCCAGGTTCCCGCTGTCTTTTCCTCGGTCCCCATGTGGTCCCCTCAACTCCCCAAAGTCCAAGGTAACGCTAAAAGCAAAATGCACATCCCCACATCTACTCCAGAAAGGAAAAGTAAAAAAAGAAAAGAACACAGCTGCAAACATTCTTCCAGCTGTCACCTAGCCCATCATCCCCGCATCCTTCTGAACAGTGGCCCCAATTCCCCATCCTCAGTCTCAACGGTTCCTAGAGAGAATGCTTGATGGACGGAGCAGGAGGGGGTGGGACTGACCGCATCTTGCCTTGCTCCAGGCCAGAGCCCAGTGCCACAACTTCTAGAGTTCTTCGTTTCCACAGTGGCCCTTCCTCACTGCATCCTCTGAATGGCCTTGCTGCCCACTGGATTGTTCTTTGAGGAGGCTGGGAATCAGATGGCTAGGAGTAGGGCAGGAACACTCACCACATTATGCCTTTCTGCTTAGCCTTTTAAAAAATCTGCCCTCATGAATTTGGATCCTCGCAGGACACAGATAGAGAAATCACCGTGTAGGACACCTGGTGTCATGGAGAGCTATTGTTCTTTCTCTGGAGCATTTTTTTCTCTTTTCTAGAAGGTTTCTTCCTTCAGGGAACTACTGCTTCTCAAGCTCCACCTTTAACCACAGGAGCTGAGCGCCTTTTCAATGTGGACCCTAACCACACGTGACTGGTCCAGCAGTGGTCACCTGACCAGAACTGGGCCAATCAGAGTCCTGCAAAGGAGGTTTCGCTCAGTCTCCTCGGGTAGCCAGAACAGAGGACGTGTTAACTCAGGAGCTCCAAGTAGCCACAGCCTGATTAGGAAAAAATGTCATTTGGCAGTGAAAAATAAAAATAAAGGAGACATAAAGAGAAGTAGGAGGTGAGAGTCAGAGAGAGGAAAATGTCTGGTTTCTTCATGATAATCCAATTCCCCATGCTGGTTTATCTTTGGGGGTTTATTCTTGGCGAGCATCTCAGTCCTTCAATTCTACATGATGCTCCAGTTATCCCTTCAGGAACTGTCTCCCATTCTCTTTTCCCCTCTTGAAGCTTCCCAGAGCCAGTCTCTGTTTTCCACCAAAAGGGAACTAGCTAATCGCACCCAGCGTTCATAGGTCCCGCTCTGAACAACCCGGCCTTGCCCACTCACAGCCACTTCTAGTGCTTTCCTCTCCCTAATGAACCTCACTCCTCTCTCTGTCCCTGATGCCTAGTCCCTCTCATTAGGCGATCTGATTGTTTATGCCTGCCTCTGGCTATTTAGTTCCAGTCTCCTGACTTCTCCATTCCCAGTAGTTCTTTGACAAATAGTTATACCAATAAGCACACCCTCCTTTGACAGCACCCCTTGACTCCTCTTTGTTAATGGCATCTCTAGGCAGGCCACCCAGGATACATCTGACACCGGGGACAGACTCTGATTCTGCTTTTCTTCAGATGCACTTAGTCTTCACCTCTTTGGCCCCATCAGACTCTCAGAAGTCCTCCCTTGCCATGTGATTGTAGGCAATTACACGCAATCAGCACTCCCCTGGATCCTGTGCATTCACACGCCAGGACTTGAACTCATGGGGCAGGCAGAAAGTGAGCAGGGATCACAGCTCATTCTGTAGTAATTCACCTGCAGACACCAAGGTGGAGAAGAAAATGGGCCTTTATCTCCTGAACCTGGAGACTGGCAACCTCCCCAACTAAGAAGTTCTGCCAGATTACAAATGACTTCAGCATTGCAGCCGGAATCCACACTGAGAATTCTAATCTTTCTCTGTAATTTGGCCAAGTGCCTAAAAGAGTCATTTTCTTGTTGTAGCCACAGAGGCTGGGAATTCCAGGCTCTGAGTTATAACTCAGGGTTACAATTATTAATAAACTCTCACCTAAAATTCAGTTTCATGTCAACCACTGAAATTACCCTTGCTGGTGTAATATGGTTTACCATGCTCAGGCTCTTGAAGGGAAAAGAAATAATTCATAAGATTCAGCCTCAAATGTTTGTCCTCTTCAGCAGGGACATCCATGGGAAGAAAAGTGGCCTTCAGACCATTCCTTGGCTGCTGACCAGCATGCCTATGACACAGGGGGGTTTGTTTTCTTAGAGTTCTCTTGTCCCATCTTTCTCTCTTCTGTAATAGAAATGGTCTCCTGCTCCCTCTTCAAATCAAGGAAAGTGCCTAAGAAAATGCTATATCACACACTTCTCATGAAAAGTACATAAGGTAGCATTCAGGCCACAAGAAGAATGGATCCAAATAGGGGATTTAGAAGGTCAACATAAGTGTTCTGTAAACATCAAAATAAACAGCATAGGTATGGTGCTGCATGGTTTGCAGCATACTTTCTCATATGGTTGTTTCATTTGAACAACAACCACTAGTGAGAAAGTCATCTGATTCCCATTTTCCAGTGGATTTGTGCCCAGACAGCTAATGCTTACTCTGGGTGTCACTGCTGATGTGTAGCATAGCCCAATCTTCACCTCCCATCTTCTGATTGTATGTGTGATGCTCTACCCACACTGTCATGCCTCAAGGAGGTTATCTACTACAGTTTTAATTTAAAATAGGAGTGGCAAAATTTTTTCTGTAAAGGGCCAGATAATAAATATGTTACACTTGTAGGTCATGCAGTCTCTCACAATTACCCAGTACTGTGCATGTAGTGCAAAAGCAGCCATAGACAATATGGAGACAATGGGTATGGCCAAGTACCAATAAAACTTTATTTACAAAAACGGATGACAAGCCACGTTTGGCTGCATGCTATAATCTGCCCACCCCCTGGTTTAAAAGTATCAGGACCAAATCTTTATTTGAAAGTTAGAGCTAAGGGTGAAGTCAGCAACTCCAGTCCGCTTAGCTGATGCTGACATGCAGGCCATTTCCATTTCCCAGTGACACAAAATTCCCTGCCACCCTACCTTCCTCATGGCATAGTCAGCACATTCCCATCCTACCCTAACACCTACCTACTCCCCAGAAGAATGGCGGTTCAAACCAGGGAGGACCCTGGGAGAAACACCAATGGAAACAGTGGCTATTAGGTTGGGCATAAAGGGTAGGAAAAGTAGGCTCTTAAGGGTTTTGAGTTCCATATTTTCCAATAGCCCATGAATTCAGTTCTTGCCTACCTGTGTCTCTGTCCCATTCACTCCTCATTCTTTCCATCACCTCCTGGTCTCTCTCCGCCTCTCAGTCTTTCCAGTACCCCAACTCACACCTTCCCTGGCATCATTTCTAGATGACTTAAAAAAAAAAAAAAAAGGCTTATACTCTGGCTTCCAAATGCCCAATAGCACCTTCAAAATAAGGAGAAGCTTAGCTGACAGGTCACACACCCAGCCTTTTAAAAGACTAAAGGAACTTCCGGCTGTAGAGGAGTGAAGAAGTCAACAAATCCTCTTTGCAAAAAAACAGCTATAAAAGGACAAAATTGTCAAAAACAACCATCTCCAGTCTCTGGAAATTGGCCAAAGGCAAATAACACATTTGAAAACCCTGGAACGCGGGGCGCCTGGGTGGTTTAGTCGTTAAGCATCTGCCGTCGGCTCAGGTCATGATCCCAGGGTCCTGGGATCGAGCCCCGCATTGGGCTCCCTGCTCAGCGGGGGAGCCTGCTTCTCCCTCTCCCACTCCCCCTGCTTGTGTTCCCTCTCTCGCTGTCTCTCTCTATCAAATAAATAAATAAATCTTAAAAAAAAAAGAAAGAAAGAAAACTCTGGACCTGTAGGTAGGAACAAAAGGAGTTTAGGGCATTCTTGCTGGCCATAAAAACTGGCAGCTTCACTGCCCGAGGGGGCCAACTTGATGCAGAGTGGAAGGCAAAGCCTGAGCCAGCTGCGAATGGGGAAACTGCAGCTCTCCTAGCCTCAGGTTGAGATCCCAGGTGAGGTGAACCACAGACCCAAGAACTAGCCAGAAGTTTAGCAGGGAGATGCTGGAAATGAGAGATGAGAGACTACAGGGGGCTTGATAAGCTCTCCATACATCCATGCCTGACCTGGCTGTTCAAACATCAGGGATCTGCAAGTGCTTGGTGAAAAGTAAAAACCATGGCAAAGTTGAAAATTGCATGACCTTTAAGTGCACTCCCCAGCCCACACATAGATCCACCTGCAGAAGGTGGTAGCCATATTGGCTAGAGGTGTTTGAGCACAAACTCTGCCCAATCATTGGATGACCACTAAGCTAGGTGGGGAAAAAAAGGCTGTAAGATGACAAGCTAACATATAAAAATAAATTTTTAAAAAACTGAGCAGAGACATAAGCAGCTGCACAGCACATGGCAAAAAATTCTGCAGATTAAGGCCAGGCAAATGGGCACAGATTACCAAAACTGAATCAAAAAGGAATGCAAAATGTGAATAGGCCTCTAACAAGTAAAGGAATTGAATTAATAATTAAAAATCGTTTACACACATAAAAAGCTCAGCCCCAGATGGCTTCACTGTTGAATTTTATCACATTTTTAAAGAGGAAATAATACCAATCCTCCCTAAACTCATTCAGGGAATAGAGGAGTGGAGAATACTTCCCAACTCATTAGATAACACTGGTATTACCCTAATACCAAAGACAAATAAAGGCATCACAAAAAAGAAGACCTACAGATCAATATTCTGTATAAACATAAATGCAAAATGTCTTAAATATTAACAAACTGAATTAATCAATATATTAAAAAGATTATACATCATGACCAAGTGGGATTTGTCCCAGAGATGCAAGATTGGTTTAACATATGAAAATCAATTTATTAATACATAATATTAGAAGAATAAAGAACAAAAACCACATAATCACAATAGGTGCAGAAAATGCATTTCACAAAATCTAATATCCATTCATGATAAAAAAATTTTTCAACAAAATAAGAATATAGGGAACTTCCTCACTAGATAAAAGATACCTATGAAAACCCTATAATTTACATTAATACTTAGCCATGAAAGACTAAATGTTTCCCACTGAAGATCAGGGAAAAAGCAAGGATATTAACTCTCATTACTCCTATTCAGTATTATACTGAAGGTTCTAGCCACTGTAATAAGGCAAGAAAAGGAAATTAACAGCACACAGACAGGAAAAGAAAAAGTAACACTTTTTATTCTATTAGAGTATGATCCTATATGTAGAAAAACCTACGAAATCTATAAAAAAAAACTACTAGAACTAATGAACAAATTTTGCAAAGCTGCAGGATACAAGATCAGTTTTTCAAAATGTTGCATATTTACATGCTAGCGATGAACAATCCAAAAATAAAACTAGGAAAATAATCTCATTCACAATGGTATTAAAAAAAGTAAAATACTTAAAAAATAAATTTAACAAAAGAAGTGCAAAACTTGATCACTGAGGGGCGCCTGGGTGGCTCAGTCATTAAGCATCTGCCTTTGGCTCAGGTCATGATCCCAGGGTCCTGGGATCAAGCCCCACATTGGGCTCTCTGCTCTGCAGGAAGCCTGCTTCTCCCTCTCCCACTCCCCCTGCTTGTGTTCTCTCTCTCGCTGTCTCTCTCTCTCTGTCAAATAAAAAAAAAATCTTAAAAAGAAAAAACTTGATCACTGAAAACATTGCTGAGAAAAATTTTTAAATATCTAAATAAATGGAGAGATAGTCCATGTTCATGGTTTGAAGGACTCAGTATTCTCTCCAAATTGATCTATAGATTCAACTCAAACCCAGGAAAGTTATCAAGGTTCTTTTTTTAGGAAATTGACAAGCTGGTTATAAAATTTATATAGAAATGCAAAAGATGTCAAATAAACAGAACTGTTTCATGAATGTACAAATTTGGACTACCTAATTTCAAAACTTAGTATACATTTACAGACATTAAGGAAGTATGGTACTGTGCCACACTAAGAATAGATATATAAGTCAATGGAACAGAAATAAAAGTCCTAAAATAAGTTCTTTCCTTGATGCTCAATTAATTTTTGACAAAGGTACCAACTCAGCTCAGTGGAGTAAGGAGGATATTAATAAACAAATTTATACCCTTACCTCATAAGATACACAAAAATTAGCTCAAAATTGAGGCACCTGGGTGGCTCAGTCAGTTAAGCGTCTGCCTTCGGCTCAGGTCATGATCCCAGAGTCCTGGGATCAAACCCCGCATCGGGCTCCCCGCTCAGCAGGTAGCCTGCTTCTCCCTCTCTCTCTGCCCCTGCATGTATTCCCTCTCTCACTGTGTTTCTCTCTGTCAAATAAATAAATAAAATCGTAAAAAAATAAAAAAATAAAAGACAAACGGTTCTTTTTTTTTAAATGGGCAGAAGAGGGTCTCCTAGCTGACTCATTCAGTGGAGCATTTGACTCTTGATTTTGGGGTTGTGAGTTCGAGCCTCATATTGAGTGTAGAGATTACTTTTAAAAAGACCTGGGAAGCCTAGGGGCTCAGTCGGTTAAGCGTCTGCCTTCGACCCAGGTCATGATCCCCCGGGTCCTGGGATCAAGCCCCGAGTGGGACTCCCTGCTCAACGAGAATTCTGCTTCTCCCTCTCCCTCTGCCCTTCCCCCCTCCCTCGTGCTCTTGCTCTCTCTCAAATAAATAAATAAAATCTTTAAAAGAAAAGAGTAAATGGGCAGAATATTTGGGTAGTTATAATACCAAAGAGACCAAAGAATGGTTAATAAACACATGAAAAGATATTGCATGTCATTAGTCATTAGGGAAATGCAAACTGAAATCACAATGAGATACCACTACATATCTACTAAAATATCTCTAATAAACCAACAATAGTTCATCTTGGTGAGTATGTGAAAAAACCAGAGGCCTCATTCATTCCAGGTGAAAGTATAAAGTAGAGCCAGACTTAAATTCTCTTGTGCTCCTCTGACTCTGGGCTCCTAGTTTTTCTCATAGGTCCTCTGTGTGATTTCATACAACCCATTTGTGAAATTCACCCTCTCCTTGCTTTCCACATGCCCAAAACCCCACTCACACAGAGTGTGATGAGTATAGAGTATACTTTATTCTAGACACCTTGTGGAGCGAAGGAAGAGGGAGTAATCTACACTAGAACACTTAGAACAACTGTACATAGAACTTTTGATGTTCTTAACATGCTCTTAAGCTATCTCAGGGAATATTCACAGGTCCTTCACCCTATATTGTTTCAACTCCATACCCTCTCTTCTTTCTTCTTCCCATCCTTCTTTCCACTCCTTCTTCAACCCCCCAAATATATATATATTTTTTTCTCTTCTTTTCCCATGAAGATCGGTTTATCTACCTTTTTTGAAGGCCTTGTCCATTTTCATGCCAAGTGGCTAATCATGGCATTGCCTCAAACCTTAGTATCAGCCAGGTTTCTAAATTGAAGTTATAAAAAAGAAGGAAGGAAGGAAGGAAGGAAGGAAGGAAGGAAGGAAGGAAGGAAAGGGAAAGGGAAAGGGAAAGGGAAAGGAAAGGCTCCTGATGATTTAAGCAGAGAAGACCTTTGTTGAAAGACTGGCTTGCTCAAAGAATTGCCAAGAAGACTGTAGAATAGAATCATCTTCAGAAAATTAGCCGGAATACAGGTAGGCTGTGCAGGATAGCCCACACTCTAGAACAAGGCCAGTGAAAACCCTGCTTCTGCCACCATTGAACCCAAGACACTGAAGTTCACACAAATGAGTCTGCCAACCCACCCATAGAAACAGGATGCCGCTGCACCCCTCCACTACTGCTTCCAGAATTCCCCACCATCATTGTTTCTTGGCCACAAAGTCTGGAGTGAGTGTTTCTGATTGGTCGGACCCAGGTCCTGTGCCTGCCTCCTAACCACAAAAGAGACTGGAAAGATGAGTCATTGGACTTTTCAGCTGTTAGGGTGAGAGACAGTCTCTTCTTCTCACCAAATTCCATACCATAGAGAAGTCTCCAAACATAGGAAGGGAATTCAGATGCTAAAGAACCCCAAAATAGCAAAAACAGCCTTTATGACTAATTTGAATAATGAGAAAATGTGCTCAACATAGTGATTCAGAAATTCTGAACACCCTGATTTTCTTTGCCTAAGTTCTATCTTACTGTGTGAAGATCCAAGCTAATGAAGACGAAAAGTTGGGGGTTTGGCCTGAGTAGGAAATGCAGGGCATTCCCTAATTCTTTGCATTGTTATGCACATCTTGGCCCTCCCAACCATGGGTCCCCTCTGTGTAACTATGCCTTGTTTGCCCAGGGGCTGGCACAATCCTTGAACAGCCCACACCTCCCTCCACACTGTGAAGCAATTACAGTTCTGTAAACAAATGCTTACCTTCTCCTGCCCAGCTGCTATTTAAAGGAGTCTTGAAGCCAAACTTACCTTTAAAGGGAAGAATCCTAATTGTGATGGAGATATATATTGTGGTGGAAATATCACAATTACCATGACATTTTGCATATTGTATATTAAGGTAGAATTCACCTAACAATATTGAGTCACCATTATAAATATACACTTCTCATGACATTTTCTGGGACTCTCCCAGAGAGCTCCTGGTTAGAATAAAGTAGAAATGTCAAATGCAGGGAGCCCTCGACTCGGGGCCAATTCTTATTTTATTATTCAGCTCATTCTTGGCTGCCTAATAAAAGCCCATAATTTACTCTCATGACTTCTACGTGCTCTTTGGAATAATCTCTTTAACTGTCTAAAAAGCAGGAGAATATTCACTTGGGAATTCATGTTAGACCCAATGCCCAGTGTCCTCCCAGGCAGAATTGGAATGTGGAGGTCTTAGTAACCAAGGGGGCCCCCATGGGTATGCTATCTTTTTCCTACATAGATATGTATATTAAAACATAAGCCTTTTTATTTTAAAATAAAACAAATAAAGAAAAACACAAAATAAATTTATAGCTTGAAAAAATATATTATCATAAGATCCTCATAACCACCATCTGGGTCAAAAAGTAGAACTTGGCCAGTGACCCCAGAAGTCGCTTCCATGTGCCCCTTTCCAGTCACAGTCTCTCCCCTTCCCTCCAAAGGAATTACATTCTGACTTCTACAGGAAACCATTCTTTATGTTTTCTCTATAGTTTTATCCCCCAAATGTGCATCTCTAGGGACCAGAATTTAGTCCTGCCTGTTTAAACACGTCGGCATGTGTTTTAAGGCACTACAGGATGCTCTCCATCCCTCTCTGTTTCTAACAACTTACACTGTCTGGGGTTTGCTGATTGCTCACTGGTCATGCAGCTCAACGTGCTCTGCTGTCCCCTGCATTTCCTGCAAATGGGCAACTGAGTCCAGAGGCCTGATCACATTCAGGCTTGATCCCTTTGGCCAGACCACAAGTGGTACATCAAGAGGTAACTGATGTCCTTTTTCCCTTTTATAATGCTTGTGGCCATTGATACTCAATGCCTAGAGTCAACCATTTGTTAGAGGTCACAAACAATGCTATTCTAATGTAATCACCTCTTTTCCATTTATTATTTGGAATACCTCTATCAAGAGATATTTTCCCTATAGCGTTCCCTTTAGGGAAAGCAGAATCAATACTTGCTTGATCCATTCTCTTTCTTTATCAGATTTCAAATAATGAACTGGTTCCCTATCATCTTCCCCAGCTGACCAATTATATATACATATAAACTTTATATTTTATAAATGTGTAAGTATGACTATGAACACAAGTATTTAAATATAAGTGATGGGTTTTAACCCATTGCTATTAACCTTACTGCAGTTCAGACAGACTCACCTTTGGTCAATGGGAGTTAACTTTAACTTGGCCTCCCAATCCTTTAACATGAATTTAGTGACCTTGGATAACCTCTTTGCCATCTAATATGAAAAATATTCCAGACATCTTGCATGTTTCCAGCCTCAAATCTGAAATCAAACATTTCTCGGGGCACCTGGGTGGCTCAGTTGGTTAAGCGTCTGCCTTCAGCTTGGATCATGATCCTGTGGTCCTGGGATTGAGCCCCACATCGGGTTCCCTGCTCAGCAGGAAGTCTGCTTCTCCCTCTCTCTCTACCCCTCCCCCCCACTCATGTGCTCTCTCTCTCTCTCTCTCTCTCCCTCTGCTCTCTTTCTCAAATGAATAAATAAAATCTTTTAAAAAAAAATGAAATCAGACACTTCTCAAGAAGCCCCGAATCCTTCTGGTGGGAAACAATATTTCAAGACCACCATCTGTGTCCTAGAGATGCTCATTGCTACTAGTTTGGTCATGGTTTCTAGGCTTTTTCAGTGGACAGAGCTAGAATATATACATACTACGGACACAGATCTTTCAACTCAAATTTAGAACTCCTGCCTTTTACCTAATCTCTTCCCTCTTGCATCTGTATCTCCTTTCTGCCAAACTGAGTCTCCTGGTTTCTTAAGGATGCAGGAGATAATAAGATTAGAATTCCCCATGATTAATCATTTGCTTTATCTCACATTATCCACTCAACCGTCTCAGAAAAACAATACAAATGCTATTACCACAAATATGATTACTGAAAATGATTGGAAAAAACATCTGCATATGGGGCATCTGGGTGGCTCAGTGGGTTAAGCATCTGCCTTCAGCTTAGGTCGTGATCTCAGAGTCCTGGGATGGAGCCCTGCATCTGGCTCCCCGCTCAGCGGGGAGTCTGCGTCTCCCTCTCCCTCTGCCCTTCCCCTCCTCCCCCAGCTCGTGCTCTCTCTCCAGCTCTCTCTCTTAAATAAATAAAAAAATTTTTTTAAATCTGCATATGCTCCCCTCATTGTCCCCTGAACTTGTGTAATTGTATTGTATCTATATTTTCCAAATCATATAGCCTTGCAAACTATGCTCTCTTGCGTTTTGGTCCTCATTCAGTCTTACTCTTATTTATTTATTTATTTATTTATTTACTTTTATTTATTTATTTGACAGAGAGAGAGGTAGCGAGAGCAGGAACACTAGCAGGGGGAGTGGGAAAGGGAGAAGCAGGCTTCCTGCCGAGCAGGGAGCCCGATGCGGGGCTCGATCCCAGGACCCTGGGACCATGACCTGAGCCGAAGGCAGATGCTTAACGACGGAGCCACCCAGGCGCCCCAGTCTTACTCTTATATTAGCTGTGCGGTAATGCTCATCCACAGTCCTTCAGACCAACATCTCTGGTTATCTGAAGCTTGTTATCTAGTAAATCCCTCGGGAAGAGCTCCTAGGAACACCATTCCTTGAGTTCTTACATGCTGATAGTAGTTACCTGTGCCCTTTGTACACGAAAGCCAGTTTTTCTGGATATAAAACTCCTGAATTATATTTGCTTTCCTAAGGTACCTTTAAAAACATTACTTCATTGTCTTCCAATATAAAACATATTGTCAGAAAGTCTGATAACCTCATTTTTCTTTCCCTTATAAGCCATTTCCTCTTTTTTTTTTTTTTGGCTACATGCCTAAGTAATTGTCTTCTGCTTTATCATTTTCTTCTTAAAGTACAGCAATTTTACCAAAACATCTTGCTTTGCATCATTCAAGCTCAATTTTTCAGGTACACTGTGTGCATGTGTTCTTTCAATATGTAGGTTCAGATCTTTCATTATTGTTGTTATTTCAGGAAAGTTTCCTGAAATCATAATTTCTAGTATTTGTTCTTTCCCCTGGCTTTGGTCTTGTTTTTCAGGGACCCCTATTGCTACATATAAGATAGTCCATGCCTCTTTCAGTATTTTCATTTTCTCTCACATTCCTTTTATCTTCTTTTTTTCCCCCACTTATTTTTAGTCTTAACAATTTTCTTCCTTTTTACTTTCTCTATCTGTAAGGCATTCTTTACTATGTCTGTTTATTCTCATGTTCCCTCTAGTTTGGGTCTTCATTTCTGAAATGACTTTTATCTTTTCTTCTAACATTTTCCTGATTTGTCATGTGACTTCTGAGGTTATGATTATTACGACTCTCACTTATGTGGATGATGATGTCATTTCCTTAATGTTTTTTTGGCTCATTTTGAAGTAATAAGTTGCAGATTTTTTTTATGAAAAGATTTTATTTATTTGACAGAGAGAGACACAGCGAGAGAGGGAACATAAGCAGGGGGAGTGGGAGAGGGAGAAGCAAGCTTCTTGCCTAGCAGGGAGCCCAATGCGGGGCTCGATCCCAGGACCCTGGGACCATGACCTGAGCCGAAGGCAGACGCTTAACCGACTGAGTCACCCAGGCGCCCCTAGGTTACAGTTTTTATTTGTTTTGTAGGTGTCTCTTTCTGGCATACTTTCGCCACCTATAAAAATGTTACTATGTTCCTTTTTCTCTTTGTTCTAATAATAATTTTGTGTGGCTTTCACCCTCAACATTTTTATAATGTTTTTTAAGTAAATGCAGTTTTCCTGAACTTTGTGAAGGAGGCCCTCGTTCAGGGTAGCTTTTCTAACTGCACAGGGCTCTCTCTTTGGTTGCTTTTGTGTTGTATTTAAAAATATGGCAGCTCACCTTCTGAGATTTCCTGGCTCTGTTCACCTGCCCCATTTTTATATGGACTTTCTCTTTCTTTTGATTCTATTACTCCTCTTCTACTCAGTTTTGGTCCCACACCCAGCAATTTCTCGTCAGTACGTGGATCCTGTTTTGGGGATCCCTGACTGGTCATTTCTCAACATACACAGGGTCTGAACTGCTCCATCCCTTCAGACATTGCCACAGACCCCTTGCATTCACCCACTAGTAGATTGGGCAGAACCTTCCAGTTTCTTTCTTTCTTTTTTTTTTTTAGTCATATTTTATGTTGGTTAACTCCTACTTAGCATCTTATTTAGAATGCAACATAACAATAAAAAATTATTTAAAAAAAAAAGAATGCAATATCCCAAAAGGTACAGGGGAAAAAAAAATTGTTTTCTAATAGAAATTAAACCCATTGTCAAAAACAGTTCTTTAAAAGTAGTTTTATTTTTTTTTAAGATTTTATTTATTTGTCAGAGAGAGAGAGAGAGAGCACAAGCAGGGAGAGCGGCAGGCAGAGGGAGAAGCAGGCTCCCCACTGAGCAGGGAGCCCCATGCAGGACTCCATCCCAGGACCATGCGATCATGATCTGAGCCAAAGGCAGACGCTTAACTGACTGAGCCACCCAGGCATCCCTAAAAGTAGTTTTAAAAGACAGAACCAGAGGGGCGCCTGGGTGGCTCAGTCATTGAGTGTCTGCCTTCAGCTCAGGTCATGATCCCAGGGTCCTGGGATCAAGCCCCACATCAGGCTCCCTGCTCGGCAGGAAGCCTGTTTCTCCCTCTCTTACTCCCCCTGCTTGTGTTCCCTGTCTCACTGTGTGTCTCTCTCTGTCAAATAAATAAATTAAATCTTTAAAAAAAAAAAAAGAACCACAAACACCTTGCAAGCATACAATTTCCTGGCAAAATCTTTAAGTCTATAATTCTCATGAAAAGCACTTTCATTCTTTTTCAAATAAAAATTTCATAGAAAGTTTCCATCCTTTTTTGTAATCAAGTCTTCATAAATTATACAGTCAATGTTACTTCAAGTAAAACTTTATCAAATATCCAACTTTGGCATAATTTCCTTAAATATTTTTACCTTTGAATGGGCATCAAGTCCTAAGCAAGCTAATCTTAAATGAAGGTACTCTTGGTCTGTTTTAGAGACTTGGAAACATTTTATCTTATTGATCTTGTTCAAGAATCTTGAAATTTTCCAAAGGAAGACTGCTTAAGGCAGCTGGTAAAATGTGTTCTGATGTGCACTTGGGTAATATGTTCTTTGCTTCCAGATTCTTCACCAGGCATGTGGCTTTGATCCAGCCTCCTGTTGTTCTGTGTTCTTTCCGTAAGCAAGTTTTCATTGTCTTGCTTAAGCTTGTTATTTCTTTTTCCAATTCAATTATCCTCTTTTTCTTTCTGGGGCCATAGGATTCTTAAAAGCCTAACATTGTTCAAGTAGTCCTTGCTGACTACTAATGTTTGATCTTAAACTAGATGGTCCTGTTGGAGTACAACTGTTGTTGTTCTTCAAAAGATTCCTTAACTTGAGTTTCATGGACTCTCAATGGGTACAAAAATCTAAACTGGTTGGAATGGCATCCATTTTAAGTCATCAAGTTTGTCCTGTTGAGTCAAAACAGGAGACTTCAAAGTGCTTTGAACAAAGAAAAGTGTCTTCCTGGCACAAAATTGTTGCACCTAAGCAGTTGAGCCCATGCTTTTCTTCCTCCAGGATCCAGAGGAAGCCTGCGGAGGCCGATGTTCACGTGCGTGTTGTGGGTAGTAACACAACCCACAGCTGCACAATTGGCCGGCCTTCCCCAGCCCCTCATTCAGTCCTGTCCTGAACCTGTTCTGAGGCCCTTGCTGCTAGGCTTCCTTCTGACAAAGGCTGGGCAAGCGAAGCAGGGGAAGGGCCACCGAGAGGAGTCCTGGAGGCCGGTGGGAAACACTGGTGTGTGTAAGGGGGTTAGGGGGGTGGTGCCAACCTTTCCTGTCTCTTTATTAATATGGCGGACTTGAGCCCTGCACAGCAGACAGTCCCGAAACTCCAGTGGGACACAAGCTGCCCCGTCCCGGCCCCCAAAAGGGAGTGGGACTACCGCGTCTCTTTGGCAGCCTTCCTTGGAGCAATTACAAAGGTGTCTCTTCCCTTCCCCCCATGACTATAAAACTCTCCCACGTGGGCAGAACTTCCGGTTTTTCAACTGCTGTTTTCAAATTGCTACCCCACCTCTCTGCGTCCCAGGGAGCATCTGTTGGCTATTTGGGTATGATTCTTTTCTCGGCTCCATCAAGTACCTGACCACGCCTTCTGCTGCCTCCCACGTAGATACTGAGACCACGCAGGGCATGGGGTTTAGTGATTTGTCCCCACTTACTTGTGCGTTTAGGGTTCATGGGAGTAGCTCATCACCTGGTTTGCTGTCACTGTCTGTAGTTTTGGTCTCTAGTTGCTCTGTCTTATGTGGGGAAATTGCTGAAATTCAAAAACCATGTTGCCTTCATCTTTTCTAGGTATAGGTGTTTTTTGTTTGTTTTTATGTGAACAAACTGGCAATTATTTTCCATAAGAATCCAGATTTTTGGTTTATCTTAAGAGATTCCAATGTCTAGTTACACTGCACCTGCATTCCCACATGGCAGCAACTGGCTGGGACTAAGCAGCAGCATCTCCCATTAGATGGATGTGGGCTCTCCTATTTGTTCTGTGCCAACCCCATCCCTGGTTTCATTGGCCAGATGACCCATTTACACAATCTTCCTGGCCTTGCATGCACAGAAGGCATCTACACTGTGACTCCTGTTCTGGGGCCACTGACAGGAAGTAGAAAACACCCAGGAGCCTCTTACCTTCTTACCCAGGGTTTTATGCTGGTTAACGCCCTACTCCATATAACACATTTCCCCCATAGGAATCCGGGGTTCCCCACTCCTTTATTTTTTAAAGATTTTTTTATTTATTCTACAGAGAGAGAGAGCATGGGGAGGGGGAAGGAAGAGGTAGAGAGAGAGAGAATCTCAAGCAGACTCCACAGTAAGTGCGGAGCCCCATGTGGAGTTCGATCTCACAACCGTGAGATCATGACCTGAACAAAAACCAAGAGTTGGATACTTAACCAAATGAACCACCCAGGCACCACCCAGGGGTGCCCTACTCTTAATGCCTCTGTCCCTTCCAGATGTGTCTCCCAGAATCCCTTCCTGCATTTGGGTTTCTCCCTCCCCAGGCCAACTCTGTCCAGCTCCTAGTCCAGTAAAACACTTACAAATGCTAAGGCTGCCTGTGGACACGGTTCATAAGAGAAGTCCCCAAGGCCCATCTGATAAAGTCAGAAATGTTGATTACATGGTAGCCAGTTTTAACAAGACATAGGCAGGAGACAGAAGGAAGAAACTGGCTAGCAGCCAGGGTTTCAGTGGGTCAAGCAAATCAAAGTCCTGGTTCTGGAGCACGGGGCTGGAGCAATCATCAGGCTGGAGCAATGAAGGGGAGGGTCATCCACAGCTGGTGAAAAGGAAGAGTAGTATCTGGGTATGCAGCAGGGTGGGGTGATGGGAAATGGTCAGTTCTGCCCACTGTGTGCCTCTCATGTACAGCCTGGTACTCAAAGAGGTGTTGCTCGCCAGCTGCCTTTGGGCCACAATCCTAAGCTGTAGATCCAAAGAAAATATTTAGACCCTCGAGGAGATGCTTGCAATTCCCTGAAAAGCCTCAAGCTCCTACACCTGTACGTTGTACTTTCTGCTCCTCTTGTATTGACTTCCCTCCATCTTTGCCCAGGCAACAAAACACCTCAGATCTCACTTCCTCCAGAGACTTCTTGGGCCAAGTGCAGTGCCTCATCTGGGCTATCATGGGTCCCCAAGTGCAGTACTCATCACATTCTATTATCTCTTCCCTTATTTGTTTCTACCAAGCTAAGAGCTCCTTGAGAACAGGAAGAGGATCTTACTACATTCTGTATCTCCTACACCTAGCATGTTACAGGTGCTCAAAACAATGTCTATCGGTGCTTCTGTGCTCAGAAGGTATCACACAGATGCAGCTGGTACCAGTGTCCATTCTTAGGCGAATCACAGGACACCAGCCCAGTCACCCCTGGCATGAAGCGCTGAGAGAGCTGAGTGAGCTCACAGCATCTGCCTGTCTCATCAGCATCTTTCATCTCCTAGGACTCCCTTTACAATCATTTTAATTACTTTATTGCAGGTTTCATCAGGGAGGTAACACGAAGGAGAGCAAAGAGACTGTCGGGCCCCTGACTTATTGTTCAGAGATAGGAACAATGTCCCGTTAACCATGGAAACTCGGGGATGCACAAAGGTTTTCGGAATCAGCTGTCATCATTGCTCATAAAGTTTTCAAAGAACATATTCAGAGGCAAGAATGGGGTCTTGGCGGAAAACACAATGGCAGGAGGGAGGAAGCAGGATGGCTGTCCGTCACTCCAGTGGGGCATCCTGCACACCTTCATCCCAAACGTGTAGGACTGCAGAGAAGGTTTACGGGTCAAAGTTGTTGTCTGTAAAAGGTGGATTTACCTGCTTGGTTCTGGACCTCTCTTCTCCTCTCAGCTAATGCCACTCAGTTCCTTTCTATAGACCTGTATCCTTAGGGAAATTTAGATATCCATGGTTAGAAGCTGTGGACACTAAGGGAACCTGACTATAAGTCCACAGTGACCCAGGGCTCTGATCCACAAACTGGGTTTTTGCCTCCTCCAGGATAGAACCCTCAGCATAAACAAAGTTCTAGCTCTGGAAATTGAGGCAATACCTTGTACCCAAGCCTTCTTTGTTGACCTACCCAGTGCTCTAGTCAGTGGTTCTCAATCTTGGTTGTATATTGGAGTTATCTGAGGGTTTTAGACACACCAATGCCTGGACTTTACCCCAGACCAAAAGAATCAGAATCTCTGGGGATGGGGCTTGAGCATCAGTATTTTTAAAATCTCCTAGGAACACTGATTACCTAATGCTTTGCAACAGATCACTTAATGACTGAAAACGATAGATAAGCATTCTCTAACACCTTCTGTGCGTCAGGAATCTAGGAGTGGCTTAGTGGTTCTGGCTCAGGGTCCTTCATGAGGTTACAATCAAGATGTTAGCTGGGACTGGAGGATCTGTTTCCTAAGAGGTTCTCTTTCACTTGGCTGTTGGCTGGAGGCCTCGATGACTTGCCACATGGAGCTCTCTATAGGGTTATTTGATCATCCTCACAACATGGCAGCTAGCTTTCCCCAGGGCAAGTGATCTAAGAGAGAGCAAGACAGAAGCCACAGTGTCTTTTGTGACCTTGCCTTAAAGTCACACTCCATTGTCTCCACAATATCCACTTGGCTACATTGAATAGGATAGTCCTATTCAGAGTGGGAGGGGCTGCCTAGGGACATGTATACCAGGAGGTAAGGCTTTTGGGGGGCCTTTTGGAAGCTGGCTATCATTGCAGGTGTCTCTAAAGTACAACCAAGGTTGAGAATCATTGCTTCTGGTCCCTTTGGGGCTGAGGCCCTGCCTTTGTCCTGCTTAGCTCAAAGCAAACACTACAGATTTATTATGTTTATTCTCTTCACACAACAGCCAGAGTGGTTTGGGTCTTTTTAACTATAATGAATATTTTTGTACATAATTCTTTGCTCTGCTAGTAGATTATTCCCATTGGGGTAGATGCTATAACATGAAAATCCTTGTTCAAATCTCTTTTTTCCCTTGCAGGGAAGTCCAACTATTTGGCGGTTTTGTTGGTTTTTTTCCATCTCTGATTGTTTATTTTATTTTTAGCATGTGAATCTAGCCATCCCACTCTCTTCAAAATTGAGCAACAGTCTCCCAACAACCACGGGGTGAAGTCCCCAATCCTTCTCTTGGTTGATGGGCTTCTGGGTGATCGGCCCTTCTCTTGCCCTCCAACCCCAGCCTCATGTCACTCCACTTTGCCCCTTGCTCACTGCATTCTGGCCACACAGGTTTAACTTCAGCTCCTAAAACAGGTTACTGTGCTCTGCTCCTCAGGGCCTTTGCACAAGACCTTCCTCCAAGTCTGACTCCTATAATTTGTACTTACCCTTCACGTATCAGCTCCCAGGCACTTCTTCAAAGAGGCCTTCCCAGGCCAGCCTAATGGGTTCTCCCATAGCCCACCCACTACCTTTCCCTTAGAGCATTTATCACAATGTGTTATAATGCATTTATTTGTGTGATTACTTGCTTACTTCCACTAGACTGGAAGCTCCATGAGAGCAGAGATCATATACTTTTCTCTGCTGCCCACCCCCTTAGTACCTAACACAGCATTTTGCACACAGTAGGTGCTCACGAAGGGCTTACTGAATGAATGTTTATAAAATGAAAATCAAGGCCCAGAGACAGAGACATGCCCAAGGCTACCCAGGCAGGTAACAGGATACCTGTCTGGGACTGATGACAGATATGCCAAATTCAAAATCTCCACTTCATATCTAGTGTCCCTAGAATCCTCCACCCCTATTCCTGGAATCCCATCCTGTGGAGAATTGTCTACACCACCTGCTCTAAAGCTAGCTCCAAGGGCTCCCCATCAATGGAACAGCCAAGTTTTTGTGGCAGGTAAGGGACGACCCCTTCATTAGAAAATGACAGTCACCTTTGGCTGGGCTCTTGTGTTGTGCTGGGGAGGGCTCTTATCAAGGTAATCCCAAATCTGTCCACCTCAGCTCTTCTCATGTTGAGCATCCATGCCCTTGAAACAGCCCTGGGAGTTCCCATTTGGCCTTTGGGGATGCTGCCAGACAGCCTGTCCACAAAGGTGAGTGCACTGGCTGTTATTTTTTTTTTAAAGATTTTATTTATTTATTTGAGAGACAGAGAACATGAGAGGGAAGAGGGTCAGAGAGAGAAGCAGACTCCCTGCTGAGCAGGGAGCCCGACGTGGGACTCGATCCCAGGACTCCAGGATCATGACCTGAGCTGAAGGCAGTCGCTTAACCAACTGAGCCACCCAGGCACCCTGGCTGTTATTATTTAATGATCCCCCAAACCAGTGAACTGTTTGTTCCTGTCATTCTCAGGGAATGTCTGGCAAAAGTGAGGGACAACTCAACAATAGCCTCAGGAAGACTTCATGCGCCCTGGGCACTAGGCCAGGTGCTCTGTGCTACTGGGGGTGGCGGATTGCAGGATGTTGGGGACAAATAAAGAAGTGAAGTCAGATCTTTTATCCTCCTAGCCCCTTCCAGCTCCCAAGTCCCTGGGATGTACCTTCTACTCCCAAAACCAGCTTTGTTGGTGCCACACCTGACCCTGTCTGCTAGGGGAAGGCCAGGGTCTAAGTCCTCTACCCAGAAAGACTCCCAGAATATGCCAGAATATGCCCATTCTGGGAGTCACTCCACATCTCTTCTGCTGCTGCAGAATCCATCAGCAGATCTCTGTGAATGCCTAGATAGAGGTTAATGGCAGACTTGCATATGACAGAACCACCAAGGAAACAGACAAATCTCCACTTGGGCCAAATGGCACTAAGCTCAGGAAAAAGTACCAACCACCCCCGCTCAGCATGTGCATGCACATACACACGCACGCGTGTAAATCACAGACTCCGGCTCATTCAGCCTGGATTCCTTCACCCTGGGTACCTCTCCCTCACCCATGGCATTACCAGATTAATCCCAGGCACCTTACCAGAACACTATGAAGCTTGGGTTCCCATCCAGGTGGCTCCCTGACCATTGGTCTAATCCCTTCCTTGGTAGGTTATTTATGACTCTCCCGCATCTCTTCTGTCTGATCAGCCTACCTGCCATTCATCTCTCAGCGTCCAAGTCCCCATCATCCTTTAAGGCACAAATTTGGCCTCCTCCATGAAGCCCCCATTCCTGCAGCTGGAAGTGATGCCTCCCTCCTCTGAACACCCATAGCATTTTAGCTCCGCCTCCTCTATGACTCTTGAAACCAATGGTTTGCTTTCTAATCATGATGTTTTTATACACATTTTAGCAACTCCTTTCCCTCAACTATTTTATACATTTAACTGGTTTATACCTGCCTGCCTGTACTCTCCAGAGAAAATGTGCCATGAGAGAAAAGTCACTGGCTTTGGTGTATGACACAACTGAGTGGGTTTCCTCTCTCCTCCTTCTCTCCCTTCCTTTCCTCCTTTCGTCAATATTTCTCAAGTCCTCTATGTGCCAAGTACTTTGCAGCAACCTAGCAAAACAATACCCAAACGATGTTCGGCCTCTGTCCCAGTGGAGTTGACAGGCTAATGGAGTTCTAATCCCCAGGCCTTGCATTACAGGCTGTGCGACCTGGCAAAGTTGTATAATCTCCAAGAGCCTCACCTCCTTCATCTACAATAACGAGTTTTATAATAATTATCGCCTGGGTGTTCTGTGATAGTTAAATGGAATAACGTATACAAAATATCTAGCCTTTAATATATACTCAATAAATGTGCATTTCTTCCCCATATTCCTCATTATTAGAGAGAACTCTCAAACATCATAGAGACTCAAGAGTGTATGTTGAAAGGGAGGAAGGAGGAACAAAAAGAAGGAAGGCAAAGAGGGAAGCAATCATGAAAGTTCCTCCGGAGACCGGTCTCTGGATTGCCGGCACCCACCCTGCCCTCTTTAGTTTCCCATCTGCATTGTAAAAGGCATGCTGATTGCAGCCTAGGAGAAGCAGCTCTAGACAAGGACGCCAGTTTCCGCAGTCCCTTTTCGCTTATCCCACATGCAAATCCAGTCACAGAGCCAGGGCTAGGAGCCCTTCCATGGACTAATTAACGTATTAAAAAAAAAAAAGATCCCTCCAGTGGTTTTCAGGGTGCCAAAAGCTGTTGCCCCCAGGCTGCCCACTGAACTTCTGCCTTCATATTTATAACCCTTGAGTTCTCTCCTTCCTGGCTTCCCAGACAGTGGTGCAGACAAAAGGACCATTTATAACAGCTTTTCTGACAGCTGGACATTATTTAATTAAAACTTCTGGCAGCCACATAGTGTGCTGGAGGCTATTTAAAGTTCTCAATGGCAGGAGGAGAAATGGGGAAACTTACAACCCTTGGGGGGCGGGGCTGAGGGGCCCTAGGGTGGGCAGCGGCCAGGGCAGACTCTCAGTCCCTTACTGTGAAATGGCATCTCTCAGAGCCCTGACTTTTGACATTGGAGTCTCTGTGGGAAAAGGCAGACATGATGTTAGTCCCCCAAGGCATCTGCTTGGGGTGGGGAAGGGGAATGTTTGGAGAACCAGCAGCACCAAACTGAGCAGAGTACTCATTTTTCCAGATCGGCCACCCATATTTTTCAGAACAAGAAACTAAGGCACAGAGAGGAAAAGGAACTTGTTCAAAGCTGCATGGTAACTGCTGCAATTCTGGGGAAATCATTTAAGTATCCTGGGCTTTATTGCTGCCTTTATGAATGAGCAAAACCTGTCTTGCTTACTTTTCCACACAGCAGCCATATACCTGCCAGTGTCATCCTGAAGGGCTGAACTGCTGCACGCGTTATTCTAGGTGCGAGCAGAAATGCAACCATGGATACCAATGTTGGATCATCTGGTCAACCCCAGCAGGGGCAGTGGGTTTGCATTTAGTTGCTGTAGCTACAGTTTGCTGGACTTCAGGTAGCAACAGCTGGGATAAGGGGACAGATCTCCCCATAATAGAGCAGGAGCTAAGAAAGGCAAGTCTACCATAGGGTGCTGTACCCTGGAAGAGGAGGAGTATAAGGCCAAGTATGAATACAGATCGTAATGACAATGACCATGATAATAGCTCCACTGATTGAAGGCTACTATCACCATCATTGGTATTACTATTAGCATATTTCCCTTTCAATATTTCTATAAAATATGTGATTTACTGGATTTTACAGATGAGGAAATAGAAGCTCAGAAAATTAACTGCATGCTGAAGTTCCCCAGCCACCAGTAGGACCAGGATTCAAACCCAACTCTGTTTGATTTCAGAGTGTATCATCTTTCCACCATCTTGGTAGTTTTCAACCAGAGCTGCACACTAGAAATCAACGCTTTAAAACATGCAAGGCTGGGGTAGGGGGGTACCTGGGTGGCTCAGCAGGTTAAGCATCCGACTCCTGATTTTGGCTCAGGTCATGATCTCAGGGTCGTGAGCTCAAACCCTGAGTCAGGCTCTGCACTGTGGGGAGTCTGCTTCTCTCCCTCTCTCTCTCCTTCTGCCCTTCCCCCTGCACACTCTCTCTCTCAAATAAATAAATAAATCTTAAAAAAAAAAAAAAAAGACATGCAAGGGCTTCCGCCTCACTGCAGACCAATGAAGCCAGAATCTCTCAAGGTCAAGACCTGGAATCAGTACTTTGAAAGTGAGTCTAAGGTGTAGCCATGGTTGAGAGCGCCCTGTGAGACGGCACCACACTGATAGCTCCTGCTGGTGTGATTTCAGAGGTATGACTCACTCTGACTGCTACCTCCCCACTGCTGCTGAAGTTGTCCCAGATGGCCAGGGCAGGCTGCTGCTTGGGGGCCAGGGCTAAGCATCACTCTGATGACATCTGTTGACCCCAGTCCTCTCTGTGGCTCCCATGGTAGCCCTGATGGGGTCACCATTCTGCCTATAGTTTCAGTTCCTACTCCTGTCTCAAGAGGTCATCACCCCAACCTACCAACTCTGACCACTCTGCTAATCTCAACAGCCCCTAACAGCAGGCTGATAGTATCCGTTAGGATAAGTTCCTCGGGAAGCAAACTCCAAGATGGAGTTTGGCATGCAAGAAGTTTATTAGAGCATACTCTGGAGATCAGCATCTATGGAAGGTGAAGGAAGGTGGGTGCAGTGAGTCTCTCAGTGCTGAAGGAGGATCCAAGTGGCATGTCACAGCATCCACTCCATCCCTTAGCAGTGGGATGGGTTTGCATGGGAGCTGAGGAAGGATCTTCCCCTCCAGAGAGAATGACTTTATTGGGGCTCAGCATGGAGCTGCCTTGAACAAGGCTTTCATTAACCTTGCTCTATAGTATCATTACAACCTTCCTGCCCCCCTGGGATCTTCACTTAATTTGCCTTAGGGGCTCAGCTAAAAAACAATTGGAGGGTCTTGGTAGATCAGCACTCCCATTTGGCCTTCAGCAAAAGCCCTTGCATCTGGCTGCCACACCTGACTCTCTCTCCCACAGTGGCACTCTAGAGGACTACAGAGCAGCTTTATTCCCCTTCTTTCTTTTTGGTTTTACCAGCATTTGGGAGTCAGTCACCAGCTCCAACAGTTGTCATTGTTACAACCTCAGGAACCAAGACAGGAGTTACCTGCCTTCCTGAACTCACAGTGAAGTGGGGAAGATAAAAACA
This sequence comes from Callorhinus ursinus, assembly GCF_003265705.2. NCBI lineage: Eukaryota > Metazoa > Chordata > Mammalia > Carnivora > Otariidae > Callorhinus > Callorhinus ursinus. The sequence continues at coordinate 7,260,800 of NW_027397096.1, read as the reverse complement.
GAAGCTTGCAATAAAAATGCCATATTGCCATGAAAATGGCATGCACACAGAATGGCTGCAGTCAGGGAAAGGAGTGATTTTCTCTATCTCGAGGCAGGGCAGGGGGAGGCTGCCATGTTAGAAAGAATTAAGGAAGACACTGGAATGCTGGAGAAGATTTCAAAGAAGTAGTAGATGTTTGTCCAGCAGATGTGATGGGGAGAGCATTCCAGGAGGGTGTCTGTGCAAAGTCTGAGGACTGAACCATAGCATGTTAGCAAGCAGTGTGTTCTCCTGGATGTTGTGTGTGGGGGGGTGGACTGGGGGGGGCTCAGGAGAGGAGATTGGAAAGATAGGCAAGGGCAGAAAATGGAGGTCCCTATACCCATGCAAAGGAATTTGAATCTCACCCTGAAGGTAATGAGTCCCCACTGAAGAGCTTTCAGCATGGGCTATCATGTCTTTATAATGTATGACATAATAAAGAGGAACCTCTGTCCTGTTTTTGCTTAATCTATCTTCTGTTCTCTGGACCTGCCATAAGCTTAAAAATAAACCTCACTTTTGCCTTCTACTGCTCTTGATTTCTCTTTGCCTATCTCAGATTGAGTATAAATAAATAAACCCATCAGCCTGTACCAACTCTTCCCCCACATCCCCCATTTATGGTTGTTGGGACTTCTTCACAGAGCAACTGATTCACAGGCTCAGAAAATGTCATACTAGAAGGGTCCTGGGAAACAATCTCCTAACCCCCATCTCCTGGCCTCCCTTTAAGGAGGAAGGTTCTGACCCCTGCAGAGGGGAAATAAATTATCCAAGTGCACACAGATGGTAAGGACATGGATGGAACTTGCCCATTGTTTCTTTTCCATATATCAGGTCAGCTTATTATGTTCCTGTTCCAGGAAGAAAAGTCAGTCCCGAACAAAACCATGCCACTGGGGATTTTGTCTTCCAAGCCCTCCCCCTAAAATCTCTTCAACTGTGACCCTTCCTCCCAGCTGCAGTCCTTTCATATAACCCTGAGCACACAGACCCTTCCTGTTGACCAAGACACATTCCAGAACCCTACCCTCCTCTGCTCTCTAGGAGAAACCTCTCTGCTTTTCTTTATACCTCCTTGCTCCCCCAAAATGACACAGACCCATGTTCCATTCCCTCTATTATATTAGTGATTTCCAAGGAAAAATAGACATTTCCCTAAACTAAAAGGTAAAAGATAGTGTCCCAACTCGGCCACTTCCTCTGACATTGTGCAAACACCTTTATTTCCCCGTGTAGCTAAGGTTCATTTAAAAAATTTCTTCAACATCCCTTTTAGCTCTGCTACTCTGAGATTCTGATATATCCAATGACTTGATGGAGAAAGCTCTGTCGAGCTTAAAAGAGTAGATTATGTGTGTCTCTTCCTAACTTCCATTTTGTATTGGGAGCTTGAAGGTAGCCATGGTGGGAATACTTACGCCATGAAATTGGCAAATGTTACAAATCCAGTCATGGGGCTTTGGGAGGGAGCTGGTTTATTAGTACCCCCACTGAATCTATTCGCTTATCTCGGTCAAAATTGTCTGCATTCTCACAAAGACTCCTGAAAGCAAGTTATACTGTAGCCCAAAAGAAAGGATTTCTGATGGGAAAGCAAGCAGATGAGGAGGCACAATGTGATTGTCCGTTTCCTGTTCTGTATCTTTGGCTCCCATTCCTGTTCTGTATCTTTCTCCCGTTATTCTCTCTGCCTGGAATTCCGCACCCTGTTCATCCATCCTCAGGTCTCAAAATTCTACTACCAATACCTTTCAAACCAGCTCTGTAAAATCTTCTCCAGTTCCCTAGTGAAGGTTAAATTTTCCCTCGAACTTGTAGAATAAGTATGTCAATACATTTTGCTTCCCACCTGGACAGTGGGTTCCCCCAAAGCATGAACTGTATCTTTGCCACTTCCTCCCGGAGTTGGGCTAGCAGGGTGTGCAGCAAACAATGCGTGTTCAATAAGTATCTGGGGCAATGAGAGGCTCAGCATTTGGCAGATGTGCAAAAGGCATATGCTTCCTTTTTATTATACACTATTTTTGCTGGGAATAGAGTACAAGCTTACCATAATGAATTTAAATGATGCAAAAGTGTATGTAAAGAAAACCAAGCCTTCTTCCTTCTCCATTCCTTATTCCCTCACTACCATCCCCAACCCAAAGTAAAGCAGTATTGACAGTCTTATGTATATCTTTCCATAAATAGTCTCAACATACACAAACCTCTGTGTCAATAGACCTCTGTATTTTGCACAAATGAAAGCACAGTGTTCTGGAGGGTTTCTTTCTTAATATGTCTCAAAGATAGTTTCATCTCACCATAACCTCATTGTTTTTCAAGACTGTGTGGTAGTCTATCATGCAGATAGATCATGTGTTATGTAACTAGTCTTCTGCTTTACCTACATGTACCAGTATATCTGGGGGGGGGACCCTAAAAATGAAATTTCTGGATCAAAGAGTAGATATGTCTTTAATTTTGATAGATGTTGTTGCATTTTTTTCCAAACACATAAAGACCTGAATGCCATTATTTCTCTAGTGGTCTTTGTCTGCTCCTTTATTCTTACCCATCACTCCCTTCCACCTTTTCTGGCATTAAAACTGCTGTCATTATTTTAACAATCATTCTACCAAGCTCCTGAAGGAGACAGAGCTGACTAGCTTTGTGCTGCCATAGCACGGGTTTGGACAAATCATTCATTCCTCAGATGAACAAAGCCCCAGCCTTAGTGGGTGTACTTCTTGACATTACCTCTTTTGAGCACACCCAGTTCAAGCTGTTTGAGCTGATTCCTATCGTTGCCTATAGATTAGGGAGGATTACCCAAGATAGGGAGGAGACCCAGCACAAGTTTATTACCCATCTTTGCCCCTCCCTCCAGGACAAGGAGGAGAGAGACCAATGGATGCAACAAGGCTACCCCATCTTTCTCTGGTAGGCAAGACATAAGTACCCTCTGTTTCCCATGTCCCCATCTTTTTTACATCTTTATTTTCTAAGGTAGGTATTCACTTTAGTTCTAGATGGTACCCTTCAAGAGGTATAGAGAAACTGAAGATTACGATGAAGTTTGGTGCTATCTAGATGGTGTGAAGCCAGAGGCTTAGGAATTCTTGAATCCTACCCTCCTGATATCCCCTCAACTAGGGAGTTATTCCCAAAGAAGAATAACAAGATAAGCAAGGGACATTCTTTTCATAGTTGGGCAAGTCTTCAATTCCCCTGGCATAGGATTTCTCTAGTTAGTCAGGCCTCAGTCACACACACACACACACACACACACACACACACACACACACACACACACAGAGGCATGCCAATAGCTTCTGATTCTAAGATGGCTGAGCCAACAAAGTAGGCCTGACCTGGTTGTAGACACAGAGGAAGCAGAACAGAGAAAGCATGGTTAAGTCTGTCCTGAGTAGTCCAACCCTGCCTGGTCTCCTTACTTCCTGGGGCCAGACTGCAAAGGGGAGATGACACTTGTACTTATGGTGTGAGCTCCTCACCCACAGTGGCCCTACCCACTGGTCAAACATGGCCCAATGAGCATCCCAGATCCTGAATTTTCAACCCTCCCTTCTCGGGTGTGAGTTAAGAAGGAAATGAGCAGAGGGGTGGAAATGTTGGAATGAGCCTGCACAGGCTCCCTCCTCAACCACTTGCTTGACAAAGGGATTTAAACATGTGTCCTGTGAGGTACATGTCCCTGATCTCACCAGACTTAACTTATCTGTGCATCCCCAGCACCTAGCATGAAAGAGCCTACTGAGGAGACTTATCCTGGAGGAAAGAAGTCTCAAAAAGAATGAGGTTATTTTCTTTCTGCTGAAGGCTGTTAAAAAAAAAAAGCAAAATTCGACCAGTAAATTTGAAGATCTAACTGATTTGTTAAGTGATTCATGAATCAGAAATCCCACCTAGCAATCAGAGGAGCTCCAAGGAGCTGTACAAAACGAAAGATTTTTAGAAGAAAGAGGGTGGGGCAAGAAGTTATCAGCAGATGAAAAGAAAGGATTGTTTCAGGCAAGGTCACCTTCCGTTAGGGGGAAGAACAAGGGGTCTGATATGCTGATTACCTCATCTTCCTTTGGGTAGGAGGAGGTGGAGAAGGTGCTTTGCAGATGGTGTGAAGCCAGGGTCCGATGACCTCATCGGTGCTGATCAGAAAATTCAGACGGATTGGCTTAAAACTCTGTTCCTAGAGAAGCTGAAACTGCAATTAAGTCTTGGTTTGCTATCCTGGAGCAAGTGACCCCACTTGGGGCCTGTGGTTTTCTTTTTACCAAGGCCATTGAGAAGAAGCGGAAATGGATGTGTTCTGTGTGTTTTTAAAGCTATTCTTGATCCAGTGGGTAGAATTTGCAGAGAGACAGATGTCAGTTCAGTATAAAAAAGTGCTTTCAACAGACAGATTATTCCAAACAGGGGATCATCTGCTTTAAGAAGTCGTGATTTCCCCATCACCGGAAGCATTCAAATATAGGGACGATACATCCTAGCAGGAATTCAAGGATTAGAGGTTTGGACTCGTTTTAAGATTTCACAACCCCTGGGAATTAAAGATTTTATGAAATGTCCCTGCCTGCCTAAGAAAGTTATGCTTTATACTCTCAAACACCCTGTCACTTTGGCATCCGCTCTAGCCTGAGTGTGTTCTAGGTCTATCTGTGGCAGCCAGAGGAAATGCATAACCCCGTAGAGAACTGTTCTCCATCCAAGGAATACCCATTCTCCAAAAAGAGGCCTGAGATCTTTTCTTTCTTTCTTTCTTTTTTCTCCCTTCCTTCCTTCCCTCCTCCCTCCTTTCTTTCTTTCTTTCTTTCTTTCTTTCTTTCTTTCTTTCTTTCTTTCTTTCTTTCTTTCTTTCTTTTT